>NC_071398.1:82097884-82456651 GCF_022682495.2 Desmodus rotundus
GAAGTGATGGGAAGGTACATTCCCATGATGTCTTACAAGCTTTTAGGTCTTTTAGAGAACTTCAAAGCCTTAAGTCATTTCCTCAATACAGAGATGCACTTGTCCATAACCGGCCAGCAATCTGGCCCCCTCTGAAGTGTTCACCCTTCAGGGAAGCAGTTCATGTGAATACACACAGCCCTGGAAACTTGGAAGGCTGTCTCCTGTGATTTTGGTGTTGTCTTCTGGAAAGGTGCAGAGGCCCAGGGCCAAGACCTTAGATCAGTCTCTTGAAGATCTGAAAGAGACTGGAGAGTCGAGTTTATTCTCTCTATCTTTATAGGTAAAGAAACTGGGTGCCTGAGAAGTTAAGGGTCCAGGTCACCCAGCTTGTTAGAAGTGGGACCAGGAATAGAACACAGGCCTCCTGGCTCAGCCTGAGGCCTCCTGGGTGTGCCACCCTGCCACTTCACTTCCTTCTGATCATACTCATAGTTACTACCCTCCTGAGTCATGGAACTGTAAAGCCTGAGACCTGGAAGGGGGGCCGTAGAAAATCTTCACGTTGACTGTTTGTGTGGTGCTTGAGGCAGTGCCGATCCACTTCCCATTTGTTGTCTCTGCTGACCCCCTAGGACACTGAGGCAAAGTGACTTGTCTAAGGATGCCAGCTATAAAGTGCTGAGATGGGATCCAAATCAGAGCTTCGGACTTCAGAGACAACCCTGTTCTCTGATGCAACTTCTTTATTTATAAGGGAGGTAACTGAAGCTGAGAGAGGGTCATAACGCCAGTCCCAAGTCATTGGACTTCACTTACATGGATTGGTCTGTGGACATACATTAAAGAGTTTCCTTTAAGAGGCCCGAGTGGTCTGGGCACGTTTGTACTCATAGCAGCTCAGACTCAGACAGATGGGCCTTCTGAGCTGCTCTTGGCCCTCATCCCTGGCCCCAGCCCCTGGTGAAATCACCTGGCTACCTATTTCTCCACGATTTACAGTTCTCCAGGTGACAGGCCTCAGAGCTCCACCACAAATCCCCCTTAGATTCTGCCTGCTGCTCACACTCCACCTGGCATAGCGTTTCCCTGGACAAATATGTCACCTCCTAGAGACAGCCCCATGGCACTCTACCCAAATTCTTCCTCTATCTGCTCATCATAATTGGCTACTACTGAACCCCTCTGTCTAGTGCAGACTGTAACAAGGACCGGCGGCTGAGGCAGAAGGAGAGGACATTGAGAAATAAGTGATGTGAGCCCTGGCTGGTATGGCTCAGTGGACTGAGCATCAGTCAGTCAATAAAAATGTTGCCGGTTCAATTCCCAGTCAGGACACAGGCCTGGGTTATGGGCCAGGTGATTAGAGGCCTGTGAGAGGCAACCAGTCAATGTTTCTCTTGCACATCAGTGTTTCTTTCCCTCTCTCTCTCCCTCCCTTCCCCTCTCTCTAAAAATAAATAAAATCTTTAAAAGAAAAGAAAAGAGAAGAAAAGAAGTAAGCAACATGGACACCTGATTTAGCCAAGGCTGATGTTTTCAGAGGTGATGTCAGATATAGTCTTAAAAGGTCATTATATTCCCTAAAGGCCAGTCTTTTGCCTCCATCCCTGGCTCAAACCCTCTCCTTTCACCACAATTTGAATGCCATTTCAGGAAGCATCCCATCTGAGAAAAATATATGCAACCAAAAAGTGCATGCCTTGAAATCTTCTCAGTTCTACTAAGTTCTCATTGGTCACTTCTATTTGCTTTTACTGCTTTTCCACTTTCCTGAGTTCAGAGAACCCAAGAATGTGCTTTTACCCAGGGTCACCCATCTGGTTCTCAGCCAGGCATAATGTCTTTTAAAAATATCATATGTAATATGGGTCTATTTGATCCCTCACACCATCCTTTTATCCACCCATCCAGGTTGCCATCTATCCATCCATCCTTCTCTCTGTACATATTCTTGAGAAGTGTCTGGAATGGTGTTTACCAAATATTAACAAGGTGTTACATTTTGGGTAGTGGGGTTTAGGGACTTGTTATCTTCTTTTCCATATGTATTGTTTAAATTTGTATAGTGAGCACCTACCATTTTTTGTTTAAGAAATAACCTCTTGCCTAAAGAAAAGAATAGGAGAAAAAAGCAGAGTATATAGACTTAAACCTGATGTTATAGGTTTCTGGGTACATGTCTCTCCCTCCTTAGACTGGAAGCAACTTCAGGGTAGCAATGAAGTCCCATTCATTTTGATGTTTTCCAAGTATACTGTTCCCAACAAATGTATTCCCAGTAATGGCTTTTTTTAGGTTCCCCTGGCTGTTTTATTAGAATGATAGGTTAGTGTTTTACTTCCAAGACTGCCTTTCCCACTTTATGTCAGGCAAAGCCTCCTCCAGCTCCACCAGGTTCCCATCTGGGCTTGTTTATACGTCAACTGCAGGGGCCACATGAAAGGAGGTAAGAGGACAGGTGGGTTCAAGAGGATCTGGATGTAATTTGCATGTGATTAGCATATGATTTGTGTCCTCGATTCTCCAGAAGTAATTTTCAAGTTAGAGCTGCATCACTGCTTCCCTCATGCTGTCATGTGCCCATTCGCCTCTTCCTTCCTCCCTGCACTCATCCATCATTCCCGGATTCAGAATTATTATATCTTTCAAAAACAAAGGAGGGAAAGAGAACGCTGGGTGACACTGATCAAGGACATCTGGAATCTTGACAGAGTATTTTGAGAATGACACACGAGCTAGGAGGCACCTCATGAGAGCTTGCTGGTCCTCTAGCCCAGCATCCTTGTCTAGCCTAAGTCATTGTCCTCAGCACCAAGACAGATTCACAGCCCTTTTTCTCGATCTTTGGCCTTTATCTTGCTTACTGTGTTCAGGTCAATGCTAAGACCATTGCTTCTGCTGAACAACTGCTGACTCACTAACTGAATAGAAAAAAACCAGCATTCCCCCCAGGTCTTTGCTTTCTGCATCTCCATTGATTTGGAGACTCTCCCATCTTCCCTGCTTCTCTTGCCCTTCACCATGGCTCTTCCTGCATTTGCCTTCTCTCTGCTCACACATATTCAGAGCAAATACAATTCAGAGCAAATACAATTCAGAGCAAATACAATCCAGAGCAAATACGAGCTCCATGCCAGAAGGTGGGGAACCTTGTCTGTCATTACCTAGGAGAGGGTGGAAGTCTATTTCTCAAGGCTCCCCACCTCTGCAGGTGGAGCTTTAGTTTCTCAGGGCTGGTAGAAGGGCTGAGCTTCTACCCTGTCTCAGTTGAAGATGCAGGCCGTGATTTTCATCTCCTGAGGGGGAGGCCCTCGCTCGGATCTGTCTCTCCCAGGACTGGGCCCAGGCTGGGGCCTGGGTTATTTACACTTCTTTGGCTCCCTTGAGCAGCAGACTCTGTGGGCCCAGGAGCAGTAAATCTACCTCCTAATCACACCAAGCTGCTCTGTGCGGTCTGGCCCGTTCTTGCGGGGCTGTTCATTATGCACCGAGACAGGGGCTGTGGTCCAGAGAGAAGCCTGCGGGAAATGGCTGGCCCCTGCTGCTACTCTCTGGCTCCCTGCAAAAGCGTCTGTGGACTCTGCCTCTCCCAGGCCCCTGAGCAGTAAACCCAGAGGTCTCTCTTGTTAGGTGGAACAGCTTCTGAATAAAGGTCACAGGTTATCAGCTCCTCCTGGGCATCAGAAAGGAGGGATAGGTGCTGGCACTTACCTGTCTCTCTGACATGATGTACAGGTAGCGCTGATCAATGGAGAAGGCCATGTCCCTGAGGATGGGGCTCCCGTCTTTGAGCACAGAGATTGTTTCATACTGGACGCCGCCGTGGGGGGGACCATCAGCTCGAATCTGCAAAAAAACACAAGTGCATCCTCAGCATCCACGCTCAGCAGTTTCCTGTGGTTACTGGCCTCAGCACAGAGCAGGTAGCTTTACAGAAGATAATCACCCCACCCCACCCCACCTCCAATTGCTACCCTGAACCATGGTAGGCTTCTGCAGGGAAGACAGAGGTGCCCCTTAGCTCAAATAGACCAGTTCCACTAAGAAGAATCCTTTTGCAAGTGGTCTGAGTGTACTGAATTTGAAATTTCTAATAATGGGTTTATTTGTATGTGTATATAAGCTCTTAGGTGTGATTTTTTAATATCCCTATGTGGTCATTCTTGTGTGTGTATAGCACAGTGTGATAGGTGTGTGTACAAGTGAGTATGTGTTTGTGTATACTTATTTGGGTTTTGAGTGAGAGAGTCAACATCGGCACAGTCTCAGGCAAGTAGGGGAGAAGAATGGTGGGACACTCACACAAACCATCCAAAACCTGGTCATCAAGAGATTCAAGATTTTCAGATCTCAAGAAGGTCTTTCTTGCCCCAGACATATCCCCTGAATGTCTGCAAATCTACTCGGTGAGATGCGGTGAGCCGGGAATCTCAGAGCTCAGCCCAGGACAATAAGTCAGAAAGGACTTGAATGTCATCTAGTCCAGTGCTTCTCAGCTCTGGCTGCAAATTAGAATCATCTGGGGAGTTTTAAAAAATATGGATGTCAGGACTGGGTCCATTCATCAGAATCTCTGTGGGAGGGGCCTAGGCATCTTTTTGGGGTTTCGAAGATTCCCAGGTGAATCTAATGAACAGCCAGAGTCTAGAAGCACCGATGTAGCCCAATGGTTCTCAAATCAGCATGCCCTGAGAATCACTGGAGGGGTGGGGCTTGGTAAAATGCATTGCTGGGCTTATGCCCAGAGTTACTGACTCAGTGGGAATAAGGCCTGAGAATTTTCATTTCTAATAAATTCCCAGGTGATGTGGATGCTGCTGATCCAGGGGGTTTGAGAAGCGCTAAGCTAGTCGAAGCAATCTACATATAGAATACTGAGACTCAGTAAGGAGAAGTCCCTAAGGCCATCCAAAAGTTGGTGGATGAGGGTCCTTGGTTCGAGTGTATCCCCACCCCCAAGTTTCTTCTTCCCAACATGGCAGCTGACGGTTGACCAACATTTCCTACCTGGGTGCGCATTTCTTTGTCCTGTTCTCATGGAAACCCCTCTAGCTCAAGCCCCACTTCCTCCATGAAGCCTTCCCTCATCTCTTCACCACACTAATTGCATGTCACCTTGATGCCTTCTTTTCCTACCAGAAATTTTGTCCTAGGATAATAATCAATTGATTTGTTCATCGTATATGTATAAGCTAACATGTATTGGTGACCTATTTAACTTGTTCCCTAATTGCTTCGCATGTGCATTCATCCGTCAACATTGTGGAGGCAAGGATATATTTTCTATTTCTCCTCTAATCCTCTAATCCTGAGGATGAGAACAGGGCTGGGAAGATAGCTGGCGATGGATAAAAGGGAATGCTTGAGAAATACTTGTTAAAAGGACATGAACTATGAACCAAATTATAAAGTATTGTGGTGTCCTAGGTGCTAAATCAAAATGAAGTCAAAAGACCTTTTCTGTGGAAGATTTTAAGATTAAGACTCCCTGTCCTGATTCCCATTAGAACCATCCCCTTCTCCCTGCCCATTTCTCTCACCCCAGCAGTTTTGAGCTCCTGGGCACAAGGACCATGGCTTGTTCATCCCAAGGGCTAAGCCTGGTGCCCGATGTCTCAGTAAACATGTCAGGATAAACAAGTGGAGGCATTTTTAGTTCCTATTGGCCAAGTAGGGATGGATGGTCAAGAGCATTATTTATTGCAGAATTGGGGAAGTAGGACTGGCACTTCCATTCATATTTCTCTGCCCTCCTGAGAATTACATACTGGAGGGGCCTGAGCCAGGGTATGGCCTATGCCTGCTGGGCTGGGCTGAACTGGAATGCGTGAGGGGTAGAGGCCAGCTAACCCTCTCCCAGGAGTCTACTGTGGGTGGGGAACTGTGTGGCCTGGATTTTCTTGTGGCATAAACAGCAGATTCTTGCCTGAGGCCCTGTGCCCAGCCCCAGGGGTAAGAACAGTAGAGCAGGGACTGGAGTCTGGGATATTGTGTTCTCACCCGTTTTGATGATTGAGTTAGGGGCTTCTGGGCTTGAAGATGAGGAAATAACCTTAATGGAACCAAAGAAATTTTGCTCTCAGCCATTCCTACCCTAGGAACTCCCCTTGTGGGCTAGAATCTCCTGTTTCCCTAAGCTCCTGTTTTGCCCCCTTTTTTGCCTGGCTTATAGCTTGCTGTTGTTCAAAGCTATTACCTTGGCAACTGTCACCAAGCCCCTCCTTTCAGGGGAGAGTTCAGGGCATCATTGAATTCATCCTCACAGGGTGGAGGAAGGCTCCGGGGTCAATGATGATGCTAAGGGGCTGAGGCTACTACCCTCCACCCTGGGAAAATCTGATTATGGGTTCAAGTAGAATGATGAGTCGGGTCTTTAAACGGGAAAACACCTTACATTAAATTGAACCTCCTTAATATTCAAAGCACATTCTCCCTTAGATGAACAGATACCAAATGGACAGACAGAGGTCCTTCCAGAAGTGTAGTAGCATTTAGTCACACAGGTTCTCCTGCTATTGCCGGAGGAAGAGGGAAGACTTGATAGTCAGGACTTCTGGTTGGCTTGACCTCAGCTTTCAGTCTCTATGAAATGGGAGTCCAGGCTTCGCTTCTTCCTCTGAAGGGGAAGCGTCCCAGTGACTCTCACCACCCTCCTCCCTGTGACAGCTGCTCTTCTCCTATGAGATGTAAGTCTCCTCAAGGCACTGGCTCAGCCCCCGGAGCTGTGGAACCTGCCTCCTCCTCCAGGCCTGGCCCAGGACCTCCCTGCCCTGGGAGGCCAGCTAACCCTCTGCCAGGCAGAGCAGCCTCCCTCCTGAAAAGCCCAGGAACTTGCCTGGATTCCCAGCAAGGCCTACATGAAAGGTTGGAAGGAGAAACCTCACAATTCTGGCCCTCCTCCGCTGGTCCCTGGGATTAGTTGTTACCCACAGCCAGGTTGGAGCCAGGATTGAACCAGAGACAACTTGTCATCATATCCTCGGCTGCATCCCGGTTAGGGCCAATCCCAGACATTCACATTTTACTGAATCAGAGAACTAAGCAGATTTTTTAAAAAAAAATTTCCATCTGCAACCCCAATCTTTTAATAAACCAGTTAAAGCCAGAATCAAATATACATAACTCTCAACTATCAGAGCTAAGACCAAACCAGAACAGAATATGTTCTTGGAACTGAACCTGAACTAAGCTATCCTATTTCATTCAGTCTAAATCCCCAGAGAGAAGAGCAGTACTGCCCAGGAAGTCTGAGCCTCTCCACTTACTCCCTCATTCCATGCTATCTGCCTCCAGCTCATGTAACCCTCCCAGGAAGCTTCAGGAGGGCAGAAAAGATGGAAATTAGGGCTAGGAGAACAGGGGGGTCAAAAAAATGAGGTGGGAATGGGGGATGGCAGGCAGAAGGCAGGGGAGGCCAACTGGGCAGCAGAGGTCTTTCCCCTCCCTAGTTCCCTTTGCTCCCTCTGGCAACCTACCAAAGGTTTCTGGGTTTCTGGTCTGACTCTGTTCTTGCCTGGGCTTGATTTCTGCCCAATGGTATACTTTTAGGTCAGTTACCTCATCTCTCTGAGCCTCAGTTTTCCCCTCCGAATAACAGGAAGACATAATTGGCTCAGTGCCTGCCACTGGAGAATCACAGACTTGTGAATACTGCTGGTGCTACAAGGGCTTTGGAGCTCATCTCATCTAAGCTCTTCCATTCCGGGTGCACAGCTAGCAGCGGTGGAACTGGGGCTCAAATGGGCTCCCAGCCAGTGTGGTCCAGAGGAAGCGCACAGCTGAAGCAGCCTAGGGATTAGGGAGGAGGGCCCTCCTAGTGGGGAGGGAAAGTTCAAGCTCACGATTGCCCAGATTGTTCTGTCCTGGATACGAAGGTTTAGTTTCAAAGTTGTCCTCAGTCCTTGCCAGACCCAGGGTGGTAGTGAAGGGACTGTCAGAGAGTCCCGAACAAAAGTGGGATTTTGAGATCCAACTGATTGTGCCTATTCTGTGGTGTCCCACAAAGTCACAGTTCTATTAAGCTTTTAAGCTTGTGTCCCCAGGGCTAGGTTTCAATGACTACAAGGACAACAACAACCTGAAATGGGCCATGAATCCAGTCCAAGAGAAGGCCATTATCAGACCAAGCTGCACAGGCCTCTGCATCCAACGAGGCTGGGGAAGATCGATGAGGTGGGCCAAGGAGGGAGGTGACAAAGACAGGTGGAAGGAATCACTCAGGCATGTCTTCCTAGTTGGGATTCTCCTCTCCTGGGAGGGCCAGACCTCAGTGGACATGCAGAAGCTGCCCATTTTGCTTGGACAAAACTCAGAGTTGGGGTAGGAAGGACATTGTGCTACAGTGGAGGGTGACGGTCTTTACTGAGACCAGAAAAAGGCAAAATGTGCCTAAACTGTTGCGAAAGGAGATTCTGGCTAGCTCTTGTAAGAGTTCCTGTCATGGGGAGCCCTCGCTGCAGAATGAATGACCGTCTACTCAGGACAGGTTTGAAGCCAGCATAACCTCTTTGGCTTCACGGGTCAATGTGGCCCTGCCTGAAGGTGCTAGGATGGACTCGGTGAATTTTCAAAGAAAGGATCCTGTTCTCCTAAAGTATTTTATAATAGCTACCACTCTACCACTTCTATAATGTTCTAGGTGCTGTTGAATGTATTTAGCAAAAATTAACTCATTTAATCCTTCCAAGCACCTCTGTGGTAAACACTATTACTATTTTCATTTTGCAGAGAGGAAATTTGAGGCATGGGAGAGTTAGGTGACTTTCCTAAGACCACACAGCTAAAGGCGGCAGAGTAAGGGTTCATTCCCACATCGACCCTGATTTCTCAGCCCCTCTGTGACCCTCTTAAGAGAGAATAATAATGGATGAATATAAATATTCCTTGTGTCTGAGAACAGAGTATAGAGAAGGTCCAGATTCTCTCCTTACCCACTCTTCCTCCTTCAGACCCCAAGGCCAAAGTGGGACAGTCACCTCTTTCCCGCAGGCAACGATAAACTCAAACCTAATTTCGGGGGACCTTGGTTGGTGGCTAAAAACAGTCACTTTCTCAGGGCTGGCTTTGGAGCAGGAGAAATCCAGGGGAGATTTATGGTCCTTTCCCCAGATGGGAGGGGCCTCTTTGAAATGAGAATGAAACAGTAATCCTATTAGTAGCTCTCCTTTCAATCACAGCTAGGCCTGTGCAGAAATTAGTGACAGCCTCTTCACTTGAACATCTAATTCAAATCAGCATATCCAATTAACTAGCTTACCTGCAGGCCGCTCCAAACTCTTTCTCTCGTGCATCAATTTCTTCTCTAGTTAGTCCTAAATTATGATGTCTTTGCTTGGAGTTTGGCACTTTAATATCACTTTAATATTATTGTTATTAATAGTAGTAGTAGTCATAGTAATTTTTTTTTTCAAAATCAGCGGAAGAGCAACAGAATTGGGAATTCTCTTCTCGGGCCTCTTAGTAGGAAACAGATTGGTGTGAGAGGCGGCCCCCCACGGTGGGAGGCACTGGTTCCTGTCTGGAGGGCTGGAACCTAATTTCAGCTTTCTCATTAACTGGCTATGTGGCTTAAGGCCACGAGCTTCACTTGTTTGCGTAATAGTTTTTGCAGCTGTCAAACAAGGGTGGTACCTCCTGTCCTTACTAGCTCAAAAAAGATGTCGTGAGAATGAAATTAGTTGCTAGCTATGAATTTTAGTATTGTCCCATATGCATTTAGAACATGCCAGCCATGAGCTAGGCCTAAGCTAACAGCTGGGGACACTGTGAGAAAGGATCTTCTTAGGAAGCTGGAGGAATGGGGAAATGGACACTCCTATCTGTGGAGGCCAGCATGGGGGGCGGGCAGCACAGCACCTCACCTAGATGGAGGGAGCCATGAGGGGGAGGCTTCCTGGAGGAGGTGGCACATCAACTAAAAAGCAGAGGTAGAAATGTGAGTGTGTGGAAAATTTACAGTATGATGTAAATATGAAGGAGTTATGTCTGAGCCCAGACTTCCTGGAAACCTAGTGTTGCAGACCAAGTTTGGAGAGGATGAGGCTTCTGACATGCAGTTACTGAGGGCTCAACAACAATTTCAGCAGATCTTGTCACCTTACATCCCAGAGGCCTTTATGACTCGACTGTATTTCTGCCTCAGGACTCTGGGCTTGCATGGTATATAAACGTGTGTGCGGGTGTGTGCAGATATGTGTGCGTGTGTGCACATTCAGAGGGGGCAAGGCGGAGAAAGCCTGGCGCTGCCCAGACTGAACTCGGGAGTGAGTTAATGAGCAAGCGTGTCTGCAGCTGTGCATTTAGTGCTCTGAGAGAAAGGACTCATGCTGAAGTTTATTTTTGTACAGCTTCATGACCCGAATTATTTATAGATTGAAGTCTTCAGTAAGTTCAGTCTCTGGGATGCTTCTTCCCTTTATCCCATGCACACACGTGCACACACAGAAGCAGCAGCAGCAATTTCCAGGGCGCCTCTGGCTCACTGCCCCACACCCCCCGCCTCTGGGCTGTGCAAACATTAACTAACCATGCAGAGTCACAGCCAAGCAGGCCAAGGCTCCCCGGAGGACAGCTGGGAGCCTGGCCCTAAATGATTGGCTAATTGGAGAGGGGCACAGGAACTTAAAAACTTGGCCTGTGGGATGCACTGATCCAGGGAAGGAGAGGGTCCACCTGTCCGTGAAAAGGAAGGATGTGACTAAGATGTGCTAAACTTGAAGAATTCTGGCTGTTCCACCCTTACACACACACACACACACAACCTCCCCAACACGTGCAGATGCTTCCAACTCTGGTCCCTAGAGTTATCGGTCAAGGTCGGGTTTTGACATTGGAGATTGACATTTCCATGTACAGTTACTTCTATTTCTGTGCATGTTATGAATATGCCCTAAATATGAAACTGGGGGTGAAGGACTAGCAGAGGGGTGCATGGGCGAGAGGCTCCTGGAATACAGAAGGTCAAGCCATAGAAGGCTTTCTCCTAAAACATGTGTGTGGTGGTGGCGGGGGGGGGGGGGGGGCGTTCTAAGAGGAGGCACTTCTCTGCCCTTCAGCACCTCGGGACAGTCTGAGATTTAAGAGCCTGGCCTATAATGATAGGGGATAGTGGATGTTGTGAATATTTATTGAGCATCTACTATGAGTAAAGAAAATATTTAGGAATTAGGTTGGAGAAATTGGGTGGAATGGAAGATGTTTCTTATTTTTTTCCCTCTAAACTGTGGCTTCTTCGCTCCTCCTCAGCCAGGGGTGGATGGCCAAGCAATCATTGGTCCTTGCAGCCCATGGGCCTGTAAAGAGTGACTTCTGCTTCCAACCTGCCTGTGGTTAATGACAAACTATACCTCACATGGGCACCAACTCTCCTATCCCAGGGGCCTCTCCCTTTACAACTCAGGGGAAAGTGACATCAATACCTAGAAGCAAAAGAATCCAACTCCTGGGTCTACCATTGTCAGGGAGGGCTTTGAGGTCCAAGGCCACGGAAGGGACAAGAGCCTGTACAGGTGAATTAGGTCGGGAAGTTCTGGGACACAGGGCTTGGCCTCAGAGCAGCCCCATCTTTCAGTGCTGCTCCGGCTCCAAACCTAGGCAGGTCAGGAGGTGCCGGGAACAGGAAGAAGCTGCCAGGGGCAGAGGAAGCACTTGATTGTTCTGGGAAACAAGTAAGATAAACACAGCGAGGGACAGTCAAAGCATGAAGCAGCCTCAGAAGAAATCAAGTCACACAGTGGCAAACCAGTAATTCCCAGGGAGTGTGCCCAGAGCTGGGGGAATGTGGGGGGGTGGGAGGAATTAATAAAGAATGATGAGCAACTTCTGCCAAACTGGAATCTCTGTTTTCCCAAAGCTCTAATATGTGGGCTCTTGAAACCTCCATTTGAGCACGGCACACAGGTTCCTGCTTGGGGATGCCCTGGCTATTTCAGAATTGAATTAATGATTTAGAACCATCCTGCAGAGTCCACTTCGGGACGGTACGGCCTTCCTCACCAAGCTCAGGAATAGGGTGTGGTAAAAATCACACACACTGACACACAGGCTAACCGCCTTGGAAAGGCCCCATCACACACCTAGGGAGGAGCAGGCAAAGGAACCCAGCCCTCCCTGGGACCAGATCTACAAAGGCCTTTGACCTGCTTCTCTCTCTTTATCAATTTATATAGTTCAGTGTATTTATGGAACTTCTATTAAACATGACTACCAGTATGCAAAGGACTGGAGATATTAACATGAACAATCTTGAAAACACTATGGGATAGGCCACCCATGTCACGGAATAAGAAATGTTAAGTGTCCGGAGCAGGATCATGCGGCTAGTAAGCGGCCTGGGGAAGCTCACAGCTGCTCTGCCTGATTCCAAGGTCTGGACTCTGTGTCTTTCATCCAGCCTCCCTCTGGGGCCTCGGTTTCTCATAAGTCACACAAGAGGACAATGCCTGCACTGGGACTCAAAATTACATTCAAGCTGCTGGGTGCCCCTGGAGATAAGTCCTGGGGGACAAAATAGATCTTATAGCTGTCTCCTCCAGTGTGACAAAGAAGGCCACCTGCAGCCTGGAGAAAGAGCAGGGGGTGAGTGTTTAAGAGGGCTATTAGCCTCTTTAATTAACTCGTTCTTTCACTGGTCTAAAATTGCCCAGCATTTTATAATCGGGAACAGGAATCTCTTGCTTTCATTAACATTGAGGACGGCATTTTGGGCTGTAAGGATGAGAAGGGAAGTCAGAATTGTGCATGCAGCCATCTGACACCAGGCTGTGCCTGAATGCAGGGACTGACTCCCTGAGATTTTCAAAAGAAAAGTCATTTTAAAAAACACATGTGGCCCGTGTGTACCGTGGTGCAGAAAATGTGTGGTACCTGAAAAAAAAACGGAGACCACATCCGTGTCACTGTTTTTCCCTTCCCATTGCCCACGGGCTAGGTCTGAGTCTTCACTGACTCTTATCTGTGCTACTGCAATAGCCTGAGAAATCTCCCTGCTTCCAGCATATTCCTGCTGTAATCTGTTCTTCCAAACACGGCCAGATTAATCTTCTTACGGCACTTATTTGATCCTGCCTTTTCTGTGTGCAAAAACTTTAAATTTCAGGTGTTTATAATTTTCTTTCTCTTACTCATCTCAGGCTTTTAAAATAATTTTTTTAAAAATAATGAACATTCACTACTTTTGGGATATGAAGAAGAGTAACTAGGTGCGTGTGTCCATGACTGTGCACACAAAACACCTTTAATTAACCCCATTGGTGACTCATAAAAGTTCACATTTCTCAATCTGTTATGTAGGGGCCTAGCTAACATGGCCCTCTCACCGTTTTCCAGTTATGTCTCTAGGTTTTTGGTCTTTATGCCTTTGCTTGACAATTTATTCTATCTCCTAGATCCTAGCCATCCTTCAAGGCCCCGTCCGAATGCCACTCCTCCACAAAGCTGTCCTGATCCCGCCTTTGAATCTCAGAGCGCCAAAGCCTGTCTCTTGGCACAGTTACTTGCGAACACATGCAGTTATCTTTCCTAAGATGGGAAGTTCCTAGAAAACAGACACTGTGTTTTGTACAGCATCATATGCCCTACTGCATTTGGTACCACTGTGTATATAATAGGGCCTCAATAACACGTGCTGATGAAATGAATGAGTCCTGTTCCTGAAACTGGGTCGGAGTGGAACACTAGCCACAGCTCACATTTCTTTAACCCCTATTAGTGTTAGACATCATGCCAAGGCTTCTATTATTCCCACGTTATAGACGAGGAAACTGAGGCAGAGGGGGGTCCGATACAGTAATTCCTCCAGGTCACTGACAGCTGGTAGGTGGAAGAATCAGAATCTCAAGGCTTTTATGCCTTTACTTTTCTAGGCTTCTCTTTTTCATCTCTAGAAAAGAATGGGTGGAGAAAGAAGGAATCTCGCTCTGCCGTTCCCCCTGCTCCCCACCCAATCTTCTGGAACTGGCACAGAAGCATACTGCACACACTTGCGTCTGCTGAAATGAGTTTTTCCCTCCCCACTGGACCTATAAGAGCCCTTAGGGAGAAAGGACTAAACACTTGAGGTGTCGGTATGAAAAGAACTCCAGGGCCACTCGGCTGGAGCTGTGCTGGCTCAAAGGCAGATGGAAAGCAGAGGTTAAGGCCACGATGATGGGGTCAAAGGTGGGGTCTGGGGCACACTGTCGTAGGAAGAGGCACGAGGCCAGAAAGAGGTGAGACCAGAAAGCCTCCATGCTTAAACCTTGGGCAGCCAGCACAGGGCTGCTCAGTGCTCCCCATGTGCTCTGCTCCGTCTGTCTCTCTGGCAGAACCCAAGGGCAGAACAGACAGCTGGGGGAAGGTCTAGCTCTTTTAAAAGATCCTGTTTGAATAACTGTCCTCTTCACACCTTTCCCCATCTCCCCTCTCAGGAGAGGGACTTTAATAATGAGCTGCTCTGTGACAACAGACTCCTAATTAATTCATTGCTATTCTTCTGGGGCCAGATCATTCTAATCAAAGTGGGGTGGGTAAGGTGTGTTGAGCAAGGACTGCTTGGTCTGCTTGATCTACCATTGACTCTAGCTCTGCTCCCTGGCATCACTGTTTGAGACCATTCCCGGTCACCTTGTTCTCTTTGACTGGACACTTGCTTCTCCTTGATGGCCACCCCTCCTTGCGCTGATGCCCCACGGCTGCTGGGCATAGTGCCAGCATGCACATCTTGCTGGGGTGGCTGGGTACAAAAGTGCAGCAGGTGCCAGGATCTCCTTGGAGAGGGAGAAGGAGGGAAGCAGAAGCCTTGGGAGGAGCAAACTTTGTACTGCCTTTCCTCTGAGCATTGGTGGAATATCCAATGGGCTCAACAGTCAGCAAAGTGCTGACTGTTCCACCTCTCCACATTCTCTGGGCTCCAGAAGGATTTCCACTACCCGGGACACATGTGCTCCTGGACCTTGGCACATCAATCACACGTCACTGCACCTGAGGGGTGGCTGCATCTCTACAGTAGATGCAATTCTCTGTATGAGGATGGGAGCAGATGCCAGGGACCAAGACTACAGGGAACTGTTCTAGGGATGAAACAGAACAAAAGAGTCTTAGAGAAATCCCCCGCAAAGCTGAGTCACACTTGGTGATAATGGAAGTTAAGGAGCACACAGATCTATCTTCACAGCTATTTTCTAGATTTTCCATTTGCTTTCTAGATCTTCTAAGCCCCACTCTTCAATCTTCCTTTCTGATGGGTGTTGACTGTCTGTCCAGTCAGAGCTGAAGTCTTAACTCGCTGGGGTGGTGGCCAGGCCACTCAGGGGCACTCAGTGAAGGGAGTTAATTCTCACTTTCCTCATCTGCAAAACTGGTAAAAACGATACTGCCTACATGACAAGGCTGTGGCAGGAACAAATTAGATAAGGAATGTGAAAGCATTTGGGACAGTGTAAAGGGCTGCGTGGAGGCAAAAAAAATTTTGATTGATTTACTTTCAACCCAGAGAGTTGGATGGGAGCAGACTGAGTAGGAAAATTGGGCAGGGGCAAAATTCTTCAGGGGCCCATTGGGGCAATCGGTCACTCCTGCTCTCTGTCCTTCCAAGGGAACTAGCTGGGGAAGGAGGAGGAGGGGGCAGGGTAGAGAAGGAGGGAGAGGAGAGAGGGTGGGGGGTGGTGGAAGGGGAGATGGGAGAGGAGGGGGGCAGCAGGGGCTCAGAGCAGGGGCTCCTTCTCACTGGGGGAGGCTGCCTCCTGCTTTTGATGGCAGCCTCTCTGAGCGGCTGAAGGAGTGGTTTGGCGGGCCTCCACTGGACCTGTGCTGGGGACACAGAAGGCCAAGGCCATTGGGGCCAAAGGGATGGCAGTGTTCTGATTCAGGTCCTTTTTACTTTGTGCAAGAGAGAAAGTGAGGGGGAGGCTCCAGTCTATTACCCACAGAGAGAAGACTGCTCAGGGCAAACCTGCCCACTTCTAATCTGCTCCTTAAAAAGAGCTAGAAGGAGCTACAGCTTAGCTTTTGTGTAAAGTACTAAAGCATCCCCCTCTTCTGCCCCTCCCACACCCCCACTCCTCTACATTTTTTTCTTTTAAAAGAGCGCTTCTCCTCTCCAGGGACTGGAATCATTAACTGAACAGCACTTTGCCTCTCATAGCTTTTGACAATTTGGCAGTGAGCTGGAAAGTACCAGAGAAACTGCAAAGAAGCAGAGGGGGAGGGGGTGGGCAAAGGGGATGTGTCTGAAGGGCTGGCCTGGTATGTGTCTGGCCCCTGGCCCAACACCTGGACGTCTGGATCTGCCTCTCTTTTCCTGCCCGCCTCTGTGGCTCAAGAGAGTTCTGGGTCCCCTGCTGTCAGGGAGGTGTGGTGTGGGACAGCCAGGGAACATCGCATGGCTTCCTGTCCTCACCTCCTTTTGCCATCACCTGGAGGCTGCCTGGGGATGCTTGACATCCAATCTGGACAAGGGATGCCTCCAGGAGAGGCAGGAGTGAATACTTGTCATCCTACCTGATGCCTGAACCACCCCATAACAAGTGGAGGAGGGGCATCTGAGGGTTGAGGTGTGGGAAGACAAGGGGGCTGGACAAGGAGAGATGGACCTAAACAATGACCTTAGGCAGCAAAACCCAAGTCCTGGGCATTTCTGAAGAAGAACGAAAACAGGTGAGAGAAAGCAGGCTCAGGGATCTTCTAGTCAAGTTGTGACAGAAACAGAGCCAAGAGGGAGAAATCTGGGGCCTCCTGAGAAACAATCTATGTTGGAACATCTGCAGAATTGGCTTCAGATGGTCCCAACCATTAGGAGCTGATGGTTTTGAGCGGATTTCTCAGAAGGGGCACCCGGCCCTTCTTGTGTCCCCGGCCCCCCTTGTGAGGATCAGAGAACTTCTCCTCTTGGTGCTACTCACCGTTCCACATTAGGAATCTAGCCTTATTTAGCATCCTGGAATGGTGTCTAGTGACCCCTGATGGAGCTCATATTACATGTTGGACAGGGCACCAGGTGCCTTACGCAAAGTATCTATGTTAATCCCCCAAACCCATTTCACTGAGGAAGAAACTGCATCTCAGAGAGGCTAAATAACTTGTCTTAGGTCACATAGCCAGTAAGTGGTAGACAGAGATTTGAGCCTGAGTCAGTTTAATTACCTAAGCTTTTATTAAGCCATATGCCTCCCCAAAAGGTATTTGCCTTTGTCTTGTGTATGATGTTAACATCTTACTATCATTTTAATGCCCTTATTCTGCTGTCTGAGCCCCTGTGGAAGTGCCAACAAAAATGATAAATTCCCAGATGTAGAAGCTGACTCTATATAGTTCATTTTATTCAACTTTTGGCAGAATGCCCAGCATAAAGGGGTGCTTCAAAAGTTGCATGTTATCCTTGAATCAAGTTAGAGCTCCAGAAAGCCACAAACTGGGATCACAAAAGCTTAATCATCAAGCTTCACTTTCCTTAATGGCCTTATCTACTTGCTTTTTATTGTTGGTTACTCCAGGAGGGTAATTTATTGAATGTTGATTGTTACATGGATGTCACAGCCTTGGCATTTTAG
This sequence comes from Desmodus rotundus, assembly GCF_022682495.2. Taxonomy (NCBI): domain Eukaryota; kingdom Metazoa; phylum Chordata; class Mammalia; order Chiroptera; family Phyllostomidae; genus Desmodus; species Desmodus rotundus. The sequence goes on from NC_071398.1 coordinate 82,115,392, forward strand.
CATGAGTTATTATAAAAAATTTCCATATAAAAGATGCTTCTGATTTTGATGTCCAGCTTTTGTCCTGGTTTCTATACAAGATCTCACCCGATAAATCATTTATAGAATGCAATGTCTGGAAATTGTCTCTCCTGAAAAATAGGTACACTTCTGTCAGGGTTAGGATTTCTAATTCATCCCATTTCCCTTTTTGATTTGGCTGCCAGGATACTCAGGCCAAATCTGATGTTGGGTGATGGTTCCTATATTGGCTTTATTGTTAGCGTATTTATTTCCACTCCCCTTTTGTGGCTTTTATTTTCTAGTTCCATGCTAGTTTGCATCATATGTGTTTGCCAAATCTTTTATTATATTACCTAATTCCTTATTTGAAAAGTGGGTAGAAATACATACAAATAACTATACTCATACAATAATATACAGTTTGCACTGATGCATTTGCACTCTGTTGCCTTAACGTATTCTCAGGTCTTTGTACTATGTGCTTGTATCCTTTGTCTCTATGGGTAGGAGTTAGACAGTGGGTGTTTCTGAGGGCGTGGACTACTTCCAAGATGGTTACGTTTATATATGATGTATTAGAAAAGAGTAAAGAGGTGAGGAGACAGATACCACTTAAAATCTAGAGCCAGTGGTCAATTTGCCTTCTATTGGGTCAATAAAAATTCTTAGATCAACTATGGGTCTGGCCCATAATAATGCTCCCTACCTATAAGTAAAATGAAAGAAAGAATGAATAAATTAATGAATAAATGCTTCTCTGAGTCAAGTTTCTTCTCATAGAAGAGAGGGCAAGGACTGTTTGGCAGAAAGCCCCATCTTCAGGCCACAGGGATACTCAAACTCAAAGATGGGATGCAAGCTCTCCACCCTACCCTCGTCCCCTGGCCAGGCTGAAAGCATCGATCACCTGCACTGTATGTAGCAAAACTGTGTCAGTGTGCTGGACACTAGAAGGAGAGAGGGAAGAAAAGAGGGAAGGCAGGGAGGAGGCCTGCTTCTTCTGCCTGTCTGTTGTCCTCCCCTTGAAAAAGAAAGTGTCAGAAATGCTAGCCCCTAGGAACCGTGAAGAGAAAGGGAGGTCTCCAAACATGTCTGTCTCTGTTTTCACTAGCAATGTCCTTTGAACTCCTGTTCCTTCTTTCCTTCCTTCCTTCCTTCCTTCCTTCCTTCCTTCCTTCCTTCCTTCCTTCCTTCCTTCCTTCTTTCCTTCCTTCCTTTCAACTGTCAATTCTAGTTTCTCTGCATGTCTATTACATCTCTGTCTTTCTCTGGTCTGTCTCTCTGCCTCTCTCTCTGATGCATTCATGCACCCTTCTCCTCAATCCCCAAGAGAGAAGCTCTTGAAGCCCTCACTTCCACCCTCATCCCAGAGATGGTCAAGAGCAGAAGACCCCAGCCCAGAGCAGAGGGTACTCCCACCTCCCACTGACCTGTGTCCAGACCTGGACTTCATTCTAATCCCAGTGGCCTTGCTGACATGAGTTGGGCTAATTTTTTTCCTGTAATTAAACGGGACCCTACCCCCACCCCATTCCATCTCTAATCCCGGATAATGAGCTCCCTGATTGCCAGTGCAGGGCAGGAAACCTCATGTTTGGAGAGGATTTTGGGCAGACAGATTTGGCAAACACTATTCAGGAAGCTGCACTGGGAAAACAGGCTGTTCTCAAAGTTTGTTGTTAAGAGATTTGTGGTGGGCAAAGGGCCTGGTTCCCTCCAGGTGGTCTGAGCTGCCTCTGACCCTGTCAGGTTCCCCAACAAATAGGTAAGTTTTCTCAGCTGACTCTCAGGCTCCTCCTGCGTGGGAGCTCTCTCCAGCACACCACTCCGAGGGTCTCCCAAGGGAAGGTGTTCCATGTTGCTCACAAAAGGGAGTGGGCATATCTACATATGAGAGGGAGGGAAAGCCCATTGGTGTCCACCCACATTCGGGATAGGTGGTGGTCGATGGTTAACAAAACGTGGTGGGTGACAACAAGACCACCATAACTTCTACTGACCCCAGGGAGTGGGAGAGCTGCCGGGGAAATGGGGAAATAAAGACCTCTCCTTCAGGTTTTGGGGAGGACTCCTCGTCATGGCGGAGGACAGAGCCCTTAGGGGGTCAGGTGCTCCCAGCTCAGGCTGCCGCTTGTTGATGTAACTGGCATCTCATTGCCCTCTGCTCTCAGAGATAGTGCTCTGGTGATGACATTCCCTTTCTGTGTTTGTCATTTAACTTTTTCTTCCATAAACCTCATGATACTGGGTAGGGGGAGGCAGGTCGCCTATTATAGAGAAGGAAACTGGGTCCTCGAGAAAGCAAGTGATTCCCGCAAGGTCACGAAGCAAACCCCGCAGCTGCAGAGCTGAGGATTCGGCATAAGGCTCCCGGCAGCTGGTTGTATGTACCTGCTCTTCGCACTGCTCCATGCCTTCCAATCCCAAGATCCTTGTGTTATGAGAGCTTGAGTCCTTAGGAGATTGGGAAGGTGGAAGATTTGGGGCCTGGAGATTTAGGACTCTGCCAGCCAAGGAGGGCTGGTCGACTCCTCTGTGAGGATTCTGAAGGCACAGCGTTACATTAATGGCCATTTGGACTTCTTCCTGACAAGAAATGGGGCTGCAATCCCAGGTTCTCTGGATAAAGAGCCCTGAGGCTCCTTCCCCTTTTCCTTACATGACTCGAGGCTTTAAGATCAGCTCATGCTGGCTCTGAGAGGAAGGGGCAGGAACTGAAGCCAGGAGCTGGTGTACTGGCAACGTGTGCTTTCAGAGCGGGGAGAGAGCGGCAGGGGCCTGTGGGCTGGCATGTGGGGGACTGCCCAGCTGCTGGGGGAGGCACCTGGCCCTGCTTTCCCACTGTGGCTCCTCCAATGAGCTCAGGGCATGGGGGAGGGAGGCAGGCTGTGGATGGATCCCAGATGGGCTATCAGGTTTGTCCACAGTCGACTCTGAGGCCCCTCTGGTCTCGGCAGCTCCTCAGCTCTGATTCAGCTGCACGGCCAAAGCCCGCTATGGAATGCCAGTGACACTCCACTCGCTCTGCCACCAGCCTCCCCCGCACCCTTCTGCACCCAAGACACTGGATTTCTTCCCTGTCCCTCCTCTCCTGTATTAGCACCTCCTCCCTCCTGAGGCAGAAAGGGTTAGGGCTGGGAATCTGGATGAGGCTGGGCTCCCACCTCTATCTCAAAATTATTTTTCCCCAGGAAGAAGTAGCTACATTCAAACTCTGGATATCGGAGAACAAGGTGCCTACATGGGGACCCTGGGGCTAGGTGGTAGGCAGTTAGACAGGCATGAGCAGAGCAAGGACAATGGGCCAGGAAGAGAAGGTAACCAGGGCACAGAAAGACCCTGGTGCCTAGCAAGGGACCAAACTGGGAATACAAGGACCTCGCCACCAGAGCAACCTTTCCTCCCCTAGCACATCGTGGTCATGCGGTTTAGACCTCCTAACCTTCCTTCCCTAGAGATAACATCTGGGCCTTAGTTGTATTGCAGCTCCAGGCCCAGAAAAGCCGCAAAATTGGACAAGCAACACCATGGCTGCCTCAGGACCATCAGCACTGACCAATGTGACTCCCTGTCCTGGTACCGACCAACCGGTGGAGACTATGACCCTGAAAGGACACACCTGGACAGTTAATGAATATGCTATTGGGAACCTCCCCTGAGATCTTCCCTAAGATTTCTGCCTGCAAGAGAGAAATAAAAACACAAAAGACACAGGAGCTATTGCATACTCTCCCTTTGGGGAGAATGCCTTCACCATTCATTCCCTTCCCCCCTTTCCTCCCCTCTTTTTCCTCCTAAACTCTAAAGGACCCAGAGACTAGCAACCAGGGGAGCAATAAGTGGCAGCAGCTCGTCCAGGGCTTACCCCCTGAATCTGTCTCTAAGGCCCCCCTTTTCTCTGACTTCCCAGTGAGCTAAAGCAGCCCCACCTTGTCTCACTTCTTTCCTATAAGGTTTCTAGAGAACCAAAGCAGCCCAGCCTAGGCTCTCCTGTTGCCTCTTCTATCCTTGGCTCTTCCTTGTTACACCATCCTGGGTGTGTTTTTGCTGCGGCCAATAAATTCTTGCTTCCTTTACTGCGCTTTTTCTCTTGACTGAAATCTTCCCCTCAAGAAGACAAGAACTGAGGTCTCGTTCTATCACCAGTAATAGGTAGAAGAAAGAAAATCCATGTGTCTCTCTGAATACCAGGTCTGTGCAGCTGGCCCTGACCCAGTCATGGGCAGGGAGAAAGGAGGACCAAGAACTGGGCGGAACAAGGCAGCAAGCTATCTGGCGTCACCACGGCATCACACAATGCATGGCTTCCAGACTAACAGCAACATCTCATTCAATCTACCCGACAGGCTGGAGGGGAGGGAAGTTTCCTTTACCCTCTTCCTACAGATGAATATCCTGAGGCTCTAGGGGATTAGAGTAAGAATCCGAATTTTGAATTTGGTCTTCTGAGTCTGGCCACGAACATTTTCAAAAACCTATCGTATGCCAAGGATAGTGCTTTTGCTTTGGGGATACAGAAACGGATACAACACAGATCATGCCACAGAAGCCAGTGCTGTTTTCCTTATGTCACATAATTAATGGATTAATTATTCTCACAGAGGACCTGCAGGGTCTCCTAATGTAATAGACTTTCACCTACCCTTACACATTCACTGCTGTTTCATCAGCAGATCAAGTTCATTGCTATCTTGTAGAGAGAAGAAGGAAGTATTTTGAGTGGCATGAGGGGATTACATGAGGAGAATCGTGCCTCAGTTTCCCTTTTGGTGTCAAGCTTCTGCTCAATGGTGATTTGATCCTGAAGCTTCTATAACCTTCCATGTCATCCTAATTCCACTCAGGGCAGGCACTCCTCCTGTCTCAGGTCCTCTCTGGGTCATTTGTTAATGAGTGGCAGACTAGAGGTGATGCTGCCTTGTCAGGGTTGATTAGTGGAGCTGAAATTTGCATTTTGCTTCAGAAAACCAGTTTGGGATCAGAAAGCAGTAGGGCTCCAGCTTTCAGAGAGAATGCCCCTGAGGCCAGACATCTGAATTAACCACAGAAGCCTTTTCTCTCCCTTCCTTCCATTCCTCAAGCTTCTTCCTCACCTCTCCCCTCGCACCAGAAGGCTGGTTAACTGCAGCAAAGGCTCTCTGAATGTGCCTGCAGATGGAAAAGCCTTTTTTTTCCTTAAAGAAGATGATGTGAAGCTCCCTCCAGCCTCTCTGGAGAGTCAGTGAGGGAACAGGCTGTCTCCAAATGCCATTAAAACATTTCTCAAATTAAAAACAGTCTTGGAACGTGCAACTTTACGAGTGGTTTGGTGATACAGGGATGGTGGGTTTCCCCTACCTGAGAGTGCGGACAAGGGTCAAGGGCGCCGGCCCAGGTCCAGGTCCCCAGCTTTGTCCCGTGACTCACAAGGTCCTGGGGCAACACGTTCAGCCTCTCTGAACCCCCATCTCACCCTTGCTAATAAAAATGAAATCTTTATCTTTCTCCTCCCTCCCTAATATCAGAGAAATGGCTCTGTTCTTATCAGGGATAACGGAGTAGGTTCTCTTCATGTGCTGTCTTCTGAGCCTCCCCCCCACCCCACTCCCCTCAGTCACAGTGCTATTTTAAGTTGAGGCTTCCAGCCAAAAGCTGTACTTTATTAATTACGCGTCAACTACTCTGTGTAATATTTAATGCATTCTCCAGATTGTATCAAATCCACAGCGAAGGGAGGAGTCTGAATCTGCTCTGGGTGCCTGGCAGGGTGGGTGCTGGGAGGGCTGGGGATCAGGGGCCAGCCCGAGTCTGCCTAGACTCGGTTCCCCCTCCTCTCCACCCCTGCAGTCTCTGTTAAGGCCAAGCCTCAATCTGGCTCGCAGCTCCCTATTTAAAGAACATACAGCACCCGACTGGAAGGTAGGAAAACCTGTCTCACTAGGAAGGGCCAAAGTGTCCAGGATAACTGAGATCATTCACAGGGCGGGCGGAAGGCAGAGGGGCTATTTGAAAGTGTGGCTCAGTGATGTGCCAAGAGAAGGATGGGGATGACACTGACCATCTGCTCTTCTCCAAAGAGGACATAAAAATAGCATGCGTGTTGGAGCAGGAAAGCTGTGAGTTAGACCCAGGTACTCCATGCCTGGCTGCTAGGTTTCAAGTGCTGACCGGCTGTATGAGTTGAGCAAGACCTTCCTTCAGCTCATCTGGACCATAGGTTACTGATCTGGAAAAGGCTCAAGATGATGTCTGAGGTCCTTCCTGGCTTGAGTCTTTTGTGCTTCTTTCTGAGAGAAGTTACAAGAGATTATGGGGCAAAGCAGAATCTCTTCGAGGGAATACAAAGATGAATCTGTGTGCTTCCTCAGGAGTTCATAATCAGATGGGGAAGGCGGATAACAATAACATGAAATACGAATAGCAAGCAGGCGCTGTTACATGTGCTTTATACAGAAGAACACCTTATATGCCCTCAACGGCCTCATGAGATCCGTTCTACTACTCTTCTCGCATTGCTGAGGAGAAAAGTAAGGCACAGAGAGGTTAAGTAACTTGCCCGCACTGGACTAGGTTTTGAATCCAGACCAATCCACTCCAAAGTTGGTGACCCGCAGCACCGTGCACACAGCCTCAGGCAAGGAATACAGGCACTCGCACAAAAGGCCAACTCAGCTGAGTGCTGTGGCCAGTGATAAGGACCATGGGTTTATAGAGAGAGCAACAGTCTGAGTGGGCAAATCCTGGAATGTTGCACTGAGGAGGCGGGAACTAGGTGGAGCCTGAAAGGTAGGGTGTGAGTGAAGGTGTGGCAGGAACAGCTTGAGAAGGGAAGTGAGAAGAACCGGCACAGCAGGAACAAAGAGGCAAGGGTGTAGCACAGACAAAGTGGGGAAGGAAGAGATGAAGCGTTCCTGGTAGCAGGGTGTCAGAACCTTGCTTAGGAGTCTGAGTTATGTCTTAAAAGTTATGGGAGCCATTAAAAGGGTTAAAAGCTATGGACCCTAAGTTGAGGGATGGGGGGCAGAAGCTAGCACAAGTTCAGCAGCACATGATAAAAGTCTTAGCTAGGGCTGGGGGAAGGGAGGGCAGGTGAGGGCACCTGGAGGAGACAAGAACTAAAAATGTGGGGAATGAGGAAGGGGGAGGAGTGGAGGAGTTGAGGGGAGCACACCTGTGCCTGCAACGACTGGTGAGGAATGTGGACGGTGGCCCCAAGGGGTGTGGGGCAGAGGTTCTAAACCGTGCAGAGAGGCTGACGAAGCATTTTTATTCAGCTTGCATACCACTTGCTCAGAAGCCTTTTCTGAGACCCCCCGGCCCCAACCCCAACAGTTCTGGTTGCCTGGTCACAAATTCTGGACCGCTTGTGGAACCTTGCCCACCTCTTTAACATGGTCACCAGCTGTTACTTGCTCGTGTCCTTTTCCCGTCAGCCCTGTGCTTGTTCAGTTCTGCGCCCAGCACCAGGCCAGCCCTGGGCATGTCAACACTCAGTAAACACTTGCTCAGTGAACTGAGCTCTGCCTCTAGGTCGGGTGCCCTTCTCCCACCCTTGGGCATCATCCTGTGGCTTCTCATCACCATTTCCCCAGGGCGTGTGCCTCCCCACACAGTGCATGCAGGACAGGAGGAGATATATTCACGGGTGCACCTGTCCACTCTCCCCACGCTGATGGATTCTGACACTTCCGTGCAATTTGCCGGGTGGCAATAATGAACAGTTTAGCATGGAAATTGGCCTTAGCAGGAGGGGGCTGGTGTATGCGTGAGGGATTAGAGAGCATGTGGTTAGGGGACACCTTCAGCCTTGAAGCTCCAGTGGAATAGACATCTGATGTCCCTCCCTGGCCGTCCCTCCCTGGGCAGCCCTCCCAGGGGATCCTCCTCTCCCCATTCTGTGCCCCCCCAAACTCTTCTGCTCTGTCACTACCAATATCTACCTGAGGAGGGGTAAAAGGGAGGAGCCCACACTTTTGTTCCCCTTTCCCAGAATGCTTCTCAAGGGAGTTTCTGTTCCCCATCCTCTCACAATCCAAAAGGTAAGAGAGTACAGGTGGGTCTGCCTTCCCCTTCCTTCCGGTTTACCACCAGTTACTTAGTGGCGGTGTCTTCCTTTGAGGACCAGTTCTAGACACTTTCTAAGAAATGCTTCCTGACCAAATCCCTTTGGGACATTGAGGAAAAGGGGAGGACAGAGCATCTGATCCTCACTCTCAGAAATGAGATAATAGGGCTTCCTTAAGAAGCATGGTCAGGGACCGTCCTTGAAAAATCCTAGGAAGTTAATGCAAACTCCTTTCCAAGCTGCACTGGAGCATCCTTCCCCGGCCCCAGAGCCAGCCTGCCTCACCCTCAGTGGGCCTCCATGCCACTGCTGCCGCGCAGAGGGACCTCCTCAGGACTACTTAGCAGGCGCTGTCTGATGCTAGCTAGCGGCACTAATGGATTCTGTTGATTCTGTTATCTCTCGGGGACCCTTGTCTGTAGATCGGCAAAGCGGAAGGAGGTGGCAGGTTAAAAATACTCTGTTAGCAAAGAGGCTTAAGTGGGGGCCGTGCCTTGGGAACTGCGGTGATGAGAGACCTCTGGGACGAGAAGTCAGGAGTGGAACCCAGGGTGCTGGACCTTGGGCTGGCCTGACTGTTCTTTTGCTCCAGTTTGAAGTTGCCACAATTTTGAATTTGAATTTGCAAAGGAGCATGGAGATGGAGGGATTCATTTAGCCTCTTTCATAAGGTCTGGACAGCTGGCTACTTACTGGGTGGTCCTCTCTGCTTGGGGTGGTGGGTGCCCAAGTTCTGATTCATTTTATAGCACACATTCTCTTACCCAGGATAAGGAACCAAATCCTGGATGGGAGGAAATAACAATTACCTATGTTTATAGGCTGTTTTTATTGCTTCTGAAGCGCCTCCACATACAGTACCTCATTGCATGCTCACAACATGCCTGAAGTGGGAATTATTATCCACCCCACTTTTATATATGGGGAAACAATGCTCTGAGAGTTTATGAGACTTGTCCAAGGTCACGTATCTAGAGTGGCAGAGTGTGGACTTGAATAAGGATTTTCTGAGTCCTTGTTCAGGACTCACCTTGCATCCTCTATTTTGCTTTCCTGAATCCCCCTATCAGGGAAGAACCCATGGGGCTCCCTGCACCAGTCCAGTGCAAGCCCTCAGTTCATTTCATGTGTCTTAAAAGCCAACAGGCCCAGCCACCTCTACCAGGTCCAGGTTGCTCTCAAGGCCATTTGTCTCACTCCCTTGAGAACTGCAGGAAAGCTTGTAACTGTGGCTTCCCTTCCTCAGCTCAGGGCTGCAGAATCCCAGGATAGAGAGGAGCCCCACGCTTCCCAGTGAGACTCCACCCTCTTTGTGGGCTGGGGACCTAGGTCTCATTTTTTGACCCAAGAGGACAAATGTTCTGCGGTTCCCACTGGCCAACTGAGTCAATGCTTTTCCCTCCCACTCAGAAAGTCTTCTGTCAGGGTTACCGTCCGGCTATAGCTATTTATTCTGTTCAGTGAGGGTTAGTTACTTCCAGTGACAGGGCAGGACCCATCTCCGATGGTCCACGGAGAGATCACCCTGAAAAGGCCCCCATCCACATCACCTCCGGTAAGGGCACATTACATTTCTCATACTTAACACACGATGTGGGAAGAAACCAACCCCAAATGACAAGATTTTGGAAGAGGAAGAAATCTCAAGTAGTTGGGAACTCCCACAGAAGCACCCACAGTTGGTCACTCGAGTTCCACACCCAGTGGTACCCTCCCCTGGTGAGGTATCCGGCCCAGGGAGGTGTCCTAAGAGCTGATATTGAGGCTGGTTGGAAGTAAAGCTGCCCGAACCCTCAACAGGCTCTGCCCACTAAGCTGGGAGCAGGGATTCCAAAGGACAAAGACATGATCTCTGACCTGTGGAGACTTCAAACGTCACTGCAATGCCTACTGTGCAGAGTGTGGTGCTCGGTCGGCACAGAGAGTTGGCTGTGATCTGGGCCTTGCCTCCAGCCACTTGTACCTGGAGGGAGCGACACAGGCTTAATGACAATGCATGTGGAAGGATTTGAAAAACGTGCTGGAAGTTCAAAAGAATGAGAGATAAAGTCTACAGGACAGGGGACGAGAAGAGGAAAACCAGCACATGTGCAAAGTATCACAGTAATGAGGTTTGCCGAGAACACAAAGCAAGGGCGTCATGCACTGACACAATAATGAACTCACGTCAGGAAAGAGGCAGAGTGTTGAAGGAGGGTAAAGGCACAGGCTGGCAGGGACTCAGGAGAAAGTGGCTCTCCCTGTTTCGTTTCTGAGTGGATGGATTCCGAACCTCTGGCTTTGGCTCCTGGCACCAACTGGGGCTCACACACAGCACTCCTTCCTCCTCACCTCAAACGCCTCAGCTCCCAGCCCGATGGGATTCTGTACAGTTCAGCACCTGAGTCTACACCTGGGGCTACAAATAGGAGAGGGAGTTCCCAAAATAGAGAGCAGAGCTCGGGGCTATGATGGAATGTCACTTGGAGTCTCTAGGTCCCTGGGGACTGGCATCAAGTCCACAGGTAATTTCCAAGCTTCATTTACTTATGTTGGTGCAGAGCTTTAACCCCCTTGGCTCACTAAATCTTGGACCAGAGTTCCCAACGAGGGCTATCCTGACTACTGAGAATTTCACGGAGCTTCAGGAGGAAAAGGGCTCCGAGGAAGAGAGACGCAAGGGAGAGGAGGACACCAGGAAAATATCTGGTGTCCTCTCTCCCACACTCCCTGACAGCAATGTGAGCCACTAACACATTAATTAACTAGTAGTTCTGAATGTACTCCATTGTACCTCATTGTCTGCAGCTGCCATTCCCTGGAGGAGCCATAATATACTCAGTGCACACTATATAATTACTTAAATATCAACACATGTGTCCCCTGCCCAGTGCTGGGACGAGTATTTACTTGTGTTAATGAGAATTCTAATGGCCATACTGATGAGAGGGCTGTAGAGGTAGGAGGGGCCGAGGCACAGGCCGTCTGAGGTTGAGGTGCATACACCCCCGATTTCCCTCTGTTTTCACTCCTCCACCACCGGCTCCCTACTTCCTGCCCCGAGAAGGACACCTCAGGACCCTGGTGGAAGCTTCTCCCCAGACCACAGGCCAAAGTGCCATTGGCTTCCCGCTTCTCTAATGCGAGTCAGACGCAGCCGCCTGCACGTGTTGCATAATGACTATGTTTTTGCTTAATACAAATTGTGGTTATTTAGCAGCCCAAGTACCAATTCCCCGATGAGACCACATTGTGGAAACCGCCCCCCCCCCCCGACACACACACATAGACTCGACAGACATGAGTGCAGCACCTGCGTGCTGCCCCTGCCCCCACAGGCTCCCTCAATCCATCAGTGAATTACTCTGTGGCTTTGGGGATCCAGTATTACTAATACTGAGACAAGTGACAAAGTGAACTTGCTATATGAATCCAGACTGGTGGACGTGGAAGGGCATGGCTTTAGAGTCACAAGGCCTGGGTTCAAAGTCTGGTGGTGCTGTGACACCCTGGGCAGGTGACCTAGACCTTAGAAGCTTTGGTTTTCTTATATGGAAAGTGGGCACAGGGACACTGACATCACAGGCGAGGGTTATAAGGTGTACTTGATGAGAAATGTTAGTGCTTCTCTCCCTCTCTTTCCCCTCTTTACACATAGCTGTGTCTAGATGGGGAGTAGAGGTATCCATCCAGCGGAAGGGAAGAGTATAGGGATGATCCAATACCTTACACTCAGATTTCAGTTTTTAGCATACTCCTTTGAATTTAAAACAGGTCACTACAATGCAACAGGCACTTGTCTATTTTGTTCGTGGATATATTCCCCCTGGAAGAGTGGCCATATAGACTCAGTACTCAGGAAATACTTACTGAGTAAATAATTAAATAAATGGCATTCTCTTATTTAATCCTCATAACATTCCCATGTGATCAAGTATATTGCCTCCATTTGAGAGAAGAATAAACAGGCTCAGAGAGGGTGAGTTCTTTGCCCAAGGCACAACAGCCAGCCTGGGATAAAAACAGGGGTCAGACTCGAGTACTCTTTCTGAAGCCTTCAGCAGGCTCTAAATAAATGTTTGGGAGAGTTTTTCCTTTTATGAAGACAGGGAAATAAACACAGAAGAAGATAAAGTGTCTGTGGTTTTTAAGGACAATAGATACTGCTTCCGAGAGTCCAATGGCCCTCGCACACTTCTTAATTTGCCACCAACGACCATCTAGTGGCATCCCCTTAAGTCCCAGTTTCAACCAGGACATGAGGCCAGGGAAAAAGAACTTCTCAGCGGGCACAGGAGGCGGGACTTCTGCGAAGCAGAAGACTGGGCTCATCCAGGATCATGAACTCTAGAGTTTACCCTCGTGTTCATTCCAAGAGACAGCCTCCCCTTCAGTGGTTTTCTATTAGGCTGAGTGATAATGAGCCCATCTTGCGCTTTTAGAGTGAACTCCCTAGAGAGGGTCCTGATATCCTCACTCTGGCCTGAGGATGCTCCCAGACCAAGTTATTGGGGGTGGGACAGCTGGGCTGGGGTAAAGGAAAGCTGCCCTACCCCCTGCACTGTGCTCTCTCTTTATGCTGATGAGACAGCCAGAGGAAAGAAGGGGCTGACCTTTGGAAGTCACGGGCAGATGCACGACAGGCCACACACTCCAGACCCAGACGTGACACATACTAAAAAACTGATAAACAAGTGTAGATTAATGGAGTGACGACAAGACACAGGGAGAGTTCAGATCGGTTACATGTGATTGGCAAAGTATTTGACCATCAGCCTTGTGTGCTGGTAGAACTTTAACTCATTGTGAATATTACTCTGTCTCCCACAGTGAACTGGATGCTGCAGGGCCCAGTTCCAGGGCAGATTGGTGCTGCATCCAAAAGTACATTTTGGGTGCATCTAGTCCTATTCGGAAATAAGCCAGAGCCCCTATCCTAGAAAAATAAGAATAGCCCAGCCTTGTGGGCAAGTGGACAAGGTGCTTGGAGCACCAAGGAGTCTGAGAGACAGGGACTTGGACTTGGAGATTACACTGGGGTGTGCAGGGGCAGAACGTGGAGAAGCCCAAGGGAAGGGAAGACGGATGAGGGTCAGGGCTCGGGGATGGGAGAGGAAGAAGGGCAGAGAGAACCGGTGCAACAGGTGAGAAGGGGACTTCAGTCTGCAGAGGAGAGAACGAAAGCACAAGGCCAAGAAAACTGGATTCCAGCCCTGGTTTGGGCACCAGTCAAGTGTGGCTTTGAGCAAGTCACTTCCCTTTCACAATCATAAGTTTTTTAAATCCCCTTATGTTGGATGAAATCTAAAATCTTCACTATTTTAAAAATTCTCAAATTCCAGACTTATTACTCCCTCCTGAAATGTCTGGACTTTTCAGGTCACAGCCAACTACTGAAACCGGGATCTCCAAGGTCTTTTCCCACTAGCTGTGGGGTGCCCTGTGCATTCCTCATTTGATATTCACCAGCTCTCCTCACTCCCCAGCCACCCTCCCCTGCATTTCCCCATATGCAGATGGCTTTGTTTTCCAAACCTGATAGATGATGACAGGTATATTGTCTCAGCATCACCAGACTGCCAGAGGCAGCTTAAGTCAAATAATTTCCTTTCCCCTAATAACTTGGAGGATTTTTTTTCTCTTAAAAGGCAAAAAAAAAAAAAAGGCCTTCTTTTTAATGCCTCTTTTATACCTTAAAGAGACAGTGTCATTTATCTTCCTCCTGAGTCCAAAGTCAAATGAAAGGAGTGTTAAGCAAAGACCAGCCTGCCTTGGAACAGTCATTTGTGACTGGAGTCTGGGGAGAACAGGGATGGGCCTTGGGGACCATCTCCAGGGCCTTGTGATTGACAGGCTGAGGGGAAGTGGGTGGGTGAGATCAGAACTCCACAGCCAGGAGGAGAGGCACAGCCGTCCACAGAGGCAGGGGAGCAGGAGGCCCTGTGAGGTTGGATGCCTGCCGAAGGCAGGGTCAGGGGCTGGCTGGTAGGCAAGAGCTATCTGTGAGGGTGCACATAACAGGGCTAGTTCAGCCAAGGGCATTAGGAACAAATCTGGTGTGGTCAAAGTCAAATAGGCGTGATGACAGAATTCTACGACCCCAGAATTATCCTGGCCTTCGGAACAGGACTAATGCTGGCATTTTACACTATAATCTGCTTTTTGCCTTATAGCCTAAATTGTTCTTAATGAACAATTCACCATGATTGGGTGATATGTCAACCAATGAATTCTTTAAGCTCCTCCTAAGTGATAAATATCCTGGCAGCTTAAAGATAAATAAAATACAGTCCTTGCTCTCAAGAATCCCAGGATCTAAGGAAGAGCACAAGATACGGAAAGCAAAATGACAAGGAGCAAGGCCAGTGAGCAAATGCCAGATACAGACGACAGTTGCACAGGAATTCAGGGATCAGCTGGGGCTAAAGGGGACGGCTCCCTGGAGGGGGTGTCGTTCCCAGAGGTGCTATAATGGGGGTACCATCTCACGAAGGGCTGCGATCTGACTATAGGCTGGAACAAAGGGACACAAATTAAAGGGAAGTAGGTAAGTTTGCCTGGCACTCGACAAAGTTGGAAAGAGTCAAACTGTCCATATGAAAGAGGAGAGTGGTGGACGTGGGAGGGTGCCGTGCACTGGCATTGAAGCTGCTTGAGCCTAAAGGACAAGTAAGATTTCAGTGTGCTGGGAATGGGGTGGGTGCTTTTAGTCAAACTTAATGGTATCATAATCATAATTGCAGCTAATGTTTATTAAATGCCTATTATGGCCAAACACTATTCTAAATGTTTTATATGCATTATCTCATTTAGACTTCAAAATTTAATAATGAACTGGTTCCCCATTTTAGAGGGGAGAAAACTGAGCACTGAGAGTTTTAAGAAAGTTGCCTAAATTACTTAATCTACTCTCTAATTGTCAGTTTCTTTAGCTATTAAATGACAGTAATAATAGCTCCAACCTAATAGGATTTTGTGTTGTGAGGATTAAATAGGAAAACGCATGGGAAGCACTAAGCACAGGGCCTGGCACACAGTAGGTGCTCAGTAAACAGTAGCATCAGCAGTATGAGCAGTGGCTCTGAAGGACAGGTGCAGACCTATGTGAAAGCTACTGTTTGGAGCTTCAGTGAACTCATGGAGTTAACATTTTTTGGCTGAGAGAAGTATAGGAGGGGGCACCCCCCAAACCCTGGAATTTATTTATAAAAAATTATTTATTCTTACATGTTTAAGCTTTAGTAAACTTCAAAGTATTCTCCATTGGATGCAATACACCTATTGCGATGTTTTTTCCACTGCTTAAAACAGTTTTTGAACTTGTCGATTTTGATGCCTTTTAGTACTACTGCCGTTTTTTTGTTTGTTTGTTTGTTCGTTTCACCTCTTCCACATTGGCAAAACATTTTCCTTAGACGACTTTTTTCATCCAGGGAAACAAAGAAACAAAATTTGCTCAGGGCGAGATCGGGTGAATAGGGAGGGTGGGGCACGGGGCTTAGTCAAAAACTGCTGAACACTCAGCACAGTGTGGGCAGGTACGCTAATAAATCACCCATCATGGAATGGGCAAACACATTGGAAGAGTCTTCAAAAAAATTCACTGAAGCTGAACACAACCTCTCATAACAATACCTGCTGGTACCCTGATACAGATGGGTTCCTAGAACACTCACCTAGCAGGGAAAACCTGTACTACAAGGGGCCTGCCCTCCCAAAGATAATTCTTGATTTTTTGGGTCCCCCATCATAACTGGAAAGGTAGGAGGAATCATATTATGAAAGTTCTGGGATGCCTGGATTTTGCCTTGTGAAAGGGTATGTTCTACCCTTTCCCCTATTTTTAGCTCACTAGGTCGTCGCTGCCTTAAAAACACCTCCCAAGAACCTGCAAATACTGCTGCCCCCTCTTTCTCCATTTCTGACGCCTCTGCCTCCCAGACATGCCTGCAGCACTGCCCCCGTCTACAGGGGCGCACAGGGTCTGAGCTCAGCCTGGGTGGGGGAGCAGAACACATGCCCTGACACTTATCTCAGTGCTGGGGAGCAGGGCTTCTGTGCTCCTGGGTGACAAGTGTCCCAAGGGAGCTGTCTTTTCTTGCTAAAAGAACCTGGAGGGCAGAGGGAGCTGATCTCACTGTGTCCTCAGAGAGTATGGAGTCTACGGCCTATCTGCACAGAAGGGTGGGCTGGGCGGGCTCCAGCCTTACCTGGTCTCCCCTTAGAAGGCTGCACAAAGCTGCCTTCTGTGTTCAGGAGACACTTTCTAGAGTAGCAGAGGACAAGGGGGTACCTGAGTTGCTCTGGAACCAGCTGGCTGCAGAATATGGGTTCCTGCACCACCTCCTAAAGAATGTGGCCAATCAGCCTTATGCCATGGAAAGAGCCCTGGCCAAGGAAGGAGGTTGACAGCTGGGTGACCCTGAGCAAGTCCCTGCCCTGTCTGGGCTGTAGCTGCCTCACTGGCACATCTTAAGGTAGTGGAGGGCAGTGGTTGAAGGTGAGGCCTAGAGCCCTTCTCTTTAGAGTTGATTCCTGGAGCTGCATGACCTGGGGTGAGGTACCTGATCTTCTGGAGCCAAATGTCCTCACTTGAAAAATGAGATGATGCAGGATTATGAGCTAATACATATACAGCACTGAAAATATGATCTGGCACCAAAAACATTCGATTATTGTCTAGTGCTACCACTGCCATTGCTCCTGAGCTATGGGTGTTGGATTCAATTCATGAGCCTTTGTAAGGGCTCTGAGAAATCTGTGCTTCTAGCACCATTTAGATTCAGACTTAACGAGCATTAGCGGAATGCGCACTACATGTGAACATGTTATCATATTTAATCCTTGAACAAGTCCTGTGAGTCCTGTGTTATTATGCTCATTAAAAAATGAGGAAAAGCGAAGCTCAGAGAACTTGAGTTGAGTTCTCAAGCTCACACAGAGAGCAGCACATGCCAAAGCCAGGATTCGCACACAGCCTCCAACCAGCCCTCTTCCCACTCTGATCTGTCTGCACTAGGACAAAGGGTTGTTCCTTTGTACCAAGCTGTCATATATGGCTAAGATTTGGGGCTGAGGCTCTGGTTCCAGGCAGCTCCAGTTCTGGCCCTGTGTGCATATGCTAAGCCCGTCTCAAGGGTGGGTAGGGGATTTGCCAATGGACATGCTACCGGCTGAACTGGCATTAGCCAGCTGTACTGGGGATGAGACTGAGGGGAGCTAAAATTAATCCTCTCATTATGGGCCTGACCTGCAGAGGGATGGGCAGCCCTGAGCCAGAAAGAAGAGCTCCCAGTAACATCTGCTGCTGCAGTCTGCTCGATTTTCATTTCCTCTGTCCCACCAGGGAATGCCGCCTGAGCACCCGGATGCCAAGGCGTGATGTGTGCACACATGCATGTAGACATGCAGGCACATACTCACACCAGAGATGGAATGAGGGGCTCAAGAATGCAGAGCCTTGGAAACAAAGGATGTAGCATCCAAGTGCCCTCTGAGGAGGGTAGTGGGGTCAGAGGCAGGATGAAAATGGGCACTGAAAATGTGTCTAGGACCTGCCTGGTAATGGAGAGGCCTTGCCCACTGACTAGCCTCAGCTCCTGTCAATGACACAAGCTTCCAAATGTAGGAAGGAGGGGAATGGGGACTTGATAAGGGTGTTGTATGGTGCTGGGGGATGGGGAGAGAAGAGGTAATTCTTCAGAAAGCCTGTATTCTTATTCTATTCTTGCAGGGCACCTGGGGGAGGCAGCAAAGAACACAGACGGTGGAGTCATAAGGAGACTCAGAGGGTGGGTGGGAGGAGGTAAGCACTGCTGAGTGCTGCGAGAGGGACTGGACAAAGGCGTTGTCAACCTCTCTGGATGGTCATCAGCCAGATGTGCAGACCATATGGAGACAGCTGGAGGCAGGGGGAGGCGGTGAGGAAAAAAAGATAATATGAAGGGAAGATGGCTGGGAAGGGCATCAGCGGTAGGTAAGAAAGGCAGTTCACCTAAACTGGCCAGCCCAGCGATGCCATCCGAGTGAGAAGTGGGAGTTGTTCCCATGTCTCCTGTTAAGCTGGTTCCTATGAGAGGACCACAGAGACTGCCCAGGCACTCCTGCTGAGCCTCTGCCCAATTCCTCTGCTTTAAGTGTCCTTCACGACTTGATCTCCACAGTATATCCCCTGCTCTGTATTAGCCCCGACGCCTCCTCTCCTTTGGTAAACCTCAAGTTCACTGTTGCAAAGTGACAACATTCCCAATACCTCAACAGTGGACACAGGAGAAACCCCTTCAAGAAAATAAGTTGGAGTTTCCTCATCTCCCTCAGTGTCTCAGGGATGCCAAGAAACTTGGATTTGGCCCTGATGATCTGACCCTTCCATGGTGCTAGGACTCTGGCCAGGCCCAGCCAATTGCTATCTTTGGGGGAGCTGGGTCAGCTGTGGTTGAACTTTGTGCACTGGCAACTCTGTGGGAGCTCCCAGACCACTCAGAAGACAGAGGTCAACACCACGTCCACCGGCCAACCAGCAGTGAGCAGACTGGCTGATACTGCAGAAATCTTTAGGAGGAGGTATATGATGAGGGGGTGGAACACCTGGAGACCCTATACTGGG
Source organism: Desmodus rotundus (assembly GCF_022682495.2). Taxonomy (NCBI): domain Eukaryota; kingdom Metazoa; phylum Chordata; class Mammalia; order Chiroptera; family Phyllostomidae; genus Desmodus; species Desmodus rotundus. The sequence goes on from NC_071398.1 coordinate 82,134,024, forward strand.
AGACAACTCAGAAACTAGACTGAGGGAGGGTGGAAAAGAAGGCTAAGGGGTGAGCGTGGGGGAAGAAGGGGATGTGCGAGGTCAAGAACAAAGTGTGAATCTTCCACCCAGGTCCACTCAGCTCAGCTCAGCATCTGACAGATAGTGCAGTGTGGGCTCAAGTATGGAATCCAGCCAGTCACTGGGCAAGTGGAGCCATTCCTTCTGGAGGAGATGCCTCCTTTCTCCCCCCAGTGGACCCCCTGGGGCTATTGTGTCTGCCACCCAGGAGTCATCTGAATGGGAGACACAGGGGTCTACTATCCAAGTAGGAAAGATTTGAGGTAACCGGCTTGAAGGCAAAGAGAGAGGTAAAATGAACCCTGAAAGATCCTATTAGGGTGGACAAGGCCTAAGTTTGCTTGTATCTCTTAAAATTCTAGGCATCCTGAGAGGTGTATATATTCCTGCTTTGTTCTGTTCTCTGCTGGGAGGTCTGGATCCAGCTGGCTTCGTACCAGTACTAACTGCTCTCCTGGGGAATGGGCTGGAAATCTGGAAAGGTTATCCACAGTCCCGGTGGGGGGTGGGAGCTACAACTGGAGGTCCTGGAGGAGGGGGGAGCAGAATCAGCCTGGAGAAAAGGTACAAGAAAGGAAGTCTTTTTAAGAGAATGCCTAAGAAAACTTGACAGTTTGAGATGGAAGACCCTACAGTTCAAAAGATAGTTAAAAGGTACCTAGGGACTCATTGACATGGTTATAGGGTTGGACATGGGTCAGCTTCCCATTGAGTGGTATCTTGGGCTTTCGTTTGAAGTGAATTGATGGATGGCTCAATTCGGTCCCTGATTGAAGCAACCAGCCTTATGTACCCTCCTCTATCTCATATTTATCTGGTGCTTTACAGTTTACAAAATGCTTTCAAAGTCAGTTTTGATTTAAGGTCACACAAGCTCTGCCAGATAAATGGGTGAGGACTTACTGCCATTTCATAGGTGAGGAAACAGAGGTTGAAGGATGCTGGTGATGATGGGAGCCTGGTTATGTGGACCAGGCAAAGCCTTTTAAAGGCAGTGGAGGGTCCTCATGGCTGGTAATTAACTCTGAGGTCCATCGATTTCCATGGATGTGGGCAGGAGGGAGGCCTGTGATCACTATAGTTCTTTAATTCTGCATGTATCCAAATGCACCCTTACCCAACAGAGCAGGAGCCACGGTCAACCCAAGTACGGGCTTGTAGGCTCTATATCAGCATGACTTGGGGTCATGGGGCCATGAGTGAGAAGGTCAGAATTAGGTTGACACAGGTTGGAAAAACCTTATGAAGAATGGGAAAGGTCAACTCGAAAGTCCCAAAGTGGGAAGCAGACAATCAAGGGATGTTGTCCAGGTAGAGAGAGACTGCCAGGGAAAGAGTGCTTTTATTTGGGGGGGATGTAGGTCACTGAGGAATCCAGGGGAGGTTAGCCCATGCTGGATCAAAGGCTAAAGCCTAGAGTTATCTTTCCCAGCTGCACATTATGTCCCTGACTTGATCACAGACCTTAAATGGCCCCCCCTTGGTTGCCAAAGTACAAACCTTGAGCACACCATTCACGGCTCACCACCTGGCCCCAACCTGCCCCTGCAGATGCTTGCCCACTCCATCTACTCCCTTCCTCCTCACACCCTCAGTCCTCCAGCACCGAGCCACTCACAGTCCCTGTGCTTGCACAGTGTCTTTGCATAGACTCTTTTAGCTGCTGCTGGGGAGTGGCCTTTAGCCTTTTCTCCAGCTTAAAACTCCTTATATTTATAAGTCAAGCTCAAATACCCCACTGTTCTTGGATACCTTCTCCAATTTTCTGAGGCCAAGTCATTCATTCTCTCTGCCTTAGGCCCTCAGCACCTGGTGAATATTTTTTTTAATATATTTTTTAAAAATTTATATATTTTTAGAGAGAGGGAAAAGGAGGGAGAGAAACATCAATGTGCGGTTGCCTCTTGTGCACCATGCACCCCCTACCAGGGGTAGGGGTATCTGGCCTGCAACCCAGGCATCTGCCCTGACTGGGAATTGAACTGGCAACCCTTTGGTTCACAGGCCTGCACTCAATCCACTGAACTACACCAGCCAGGGTAGCATATTTCTATCTTGATATTATCCTATGGCATCCCACTTGTTAACACAAGGCAAAATGTATTCATTTATGTATTTCTCACCTACCCCATGTCCAGCACAGTGCCTATTACCACAGACTGCGAGTTAAAGATTGGTTAGGAGTATAGATTCTAGAACTATACTGCCTGGTTTGAACCCCTGCTCTTCCTCTGACTAACTTTAACTTCTCTATGCCTCAGCTGCCTCATTTTTAAAGTGGGGGTAATAATTACAGCATCATAGCATCATTATGAGGGTTAAAAGATTTAATATGTGCAAAGTTCAGGACATTGCCGCTTAGTAAGCACTATGCAAGTGTTTACTGTAATGAGTATTATCTTTTGAAAGAATGAGGAAACACCGTGGTATTAGCAAGCTGGTCACCCGAGAACTCAGAAAGAGTGTACTGTGATGTAGGGGCAAAAATCAAGTTCTGATGGAGTGTAACATGGAATTACAGCCAGCAAAAGCCTAATTGATGGGCTGCCTAACTAGTACAGTGGTTCTCAAAGTGTGGTCCCTGGACCATCAGCATCAGCCCCACCTGAGAACTTGTTAGAGATGCAAATTGTCAGTCCTCACCCCAGCCCACGGATCCTGAATTGGAAACCCTGAATTGGAAACAGCAGTGTGTATTTGACAAGCTCTTGGGTGACTCTGATATACACTCAAGTTTGAGAACCACTGGGCTAGACTTGGCTGGGGTCTTATTATCTGGGTGTAGGGCATGCCCTGAGATTTCAAACCTGCTGCTGCAAAACAGGTTTGGGGCCGTACCCTGAGGACTGGAGCGCGTGTCAGGGAGACAACACTGCTGCTGACGGGAGATGCCGTGCAATGAACCCAGCGTGGTTTCGGCCACACAGTAGGAGCTCAGCAAGTATCAGTTCCTATGCTTTCCTCCTTTCCCTGCACAGAAGTGGTACCAGAGCAATGACACAGAAAAAGCCATGCTCCCAGGGCACTGCTTTTGGAGGAGAATCCCCGAGACTCTGTTGCAGAGGGGAGGGAAAAGCTACAGCACAGAATTGTGGGAGCCTCACATTGAGAATTAGCACACACAATGTGTACCTTGGGTGCTTGTTCTCTCATGGGTGTGGGGACAGTGTGTGCAGGAACATTGTCACTCTGCTGGAGCATATAGCTCAGCTAGAGGAACAGGTGGAGAAGAATGAGGGAGGAGAGCTTGGCAGGGGCCCAGCGTTCCCTACGAAGGTTTACACGGTGAGTCAAGCTGGCCCCAGCCTCCCCCTGAGGAAGGCCTGAGATGCCAAATGAAGGAATAAATCTTCAGTGGGTGGGGATGAGGGTGTTGCCTGCCTCGGCCTCCTCTCTGAGGGGTTCGTCTGTGTGAGAGCTAGCAGCACTCCCTTACCTCACACTGTACCTGGGCCCTTGGCCCCTGGCTGGGAACCCACTTTTGAGAGTATTGAATGAGGCACGATGTAAATACCTGTATCCATAAGGATGAGAGGAAGAGGGGAGTTCAGGGACTCACCCCTTAAACAAACCCAGTTTAGGATGATTTGGGGCAGTGGTTTGCAAAGTGTGGTCCCCAGACCAAGAGCATCAGCCTGATCTGGGAACTTGCAAAATCAGTATCTGGGAAATGCACATTCTCAGGCCCTGTCCCATATCCATTAAACCCAAACCTCTGCAGGTGGGGCCCAGCGATCTGCATTCTAACATGCTCTCCAGGTGATTCTGATGAATGCCCAGGTCTGAGACCCACTTGTTTAGGGCATGGATTAAAGTCTTTGTCTTGTTTGGAAGAAGGACATGTGCTACCCAACGTCCTAGGGGCCTCCCTCCAGCCCTGGGATCTAGTCTGGCCACACAGTATCCCCCTCCCGCCCACAAGGATGAAGGCATTCTGGGCCTGGTCCAGGGAGAGTCCCTGGAGACAGGACAGGAGGAGAGCCCCTGTGGGTGGTAGTGGGAGGAGAGAGGCTGGGAGGCTGCCGCAACTCATTTTCTCTTCACATGAAAGCCCAAGGGAGGCCCAAGCCTCCTCGCCATTGAAACTGGCAAATTACAGGATGATGATGGTGATATTACCAATAATGATGATAATAGCATTAATAATGTGAGGTCAGACGGGCATTTTCCCGTCTTCGGTCAAGGGGTAAGGTTGCAGCTTTTGTGCATTTGCTTCTGATTTAGAAGAAAACCTGGATCCCAGCCAGCTCCATTTCCATGCCAGGGGGTGCAGCTGGGGGCTCCTCACCCTTTGTCTCCCCCACCCCTTCTGCTGGGGCCTCCCTCCAGCCAGGCAATTCCCTCCTCCTGGCAGAGGGATCTGCCTGTGTCTGGGCAGGTGAGGGGCTAGGGAAACAACCAAGAAACAGGAGCTACCCACCTTCCATGCCCCAGATTGCAGACGAGGCCCAGCCCTGAGGAAGGCATGGGAAAGAATCTCCCTGGACGCTGCCTGCATTGAGAAGATGAGGGCCCTGGGCTCTGCTGGCCTCCAGGTTGCTCAGACAACCACAGGGAGAAACTGGAGGCAGGAGCCATGCATGCTAGGGCAGGGGCTTCAGCAAGGCCATAAATACTCAGAGCTAGAGTCTCCCCTTAGAGATCGTCTCCTCCATCCCCTTGCCCAAAGATACAAGAGAGAGCAGTCAGGATTTCAAGCAGAGAAAGGTCACCTGGTAGCATTCTCCTTCCATAATAGCCCCTGCCACACACCCAACCCATGTTTCTTATTCTTCAATATTTCCCGGGATGAAATATTTTCCTAAATGCTATAGTGCTTCTGAAAGGATCAAAGGGAGCAACCAAATACCCAAGTCCTCTGTCTCTCCCCTCTTGCTGCCTGCCACCCTGCCCCCATGCTCAGCTTCAAACACAGGAGGAAATTAGCACAAGGCCCCCTGTCATCACAAGCAGTGACTTGTGAACATGTGCTTGGGCTGTTTCTCCTCCACTACAAGAGGTTTGGAGCAGCTCACTGGGGGCTTGTATTTTTTTTTTTTTTAAAGAACTGTGTGTATGTTAAAGTCATTAAGGCTTGAAAAGGGGGTGGTAGGTGGGGGAGTAAAGGCCATTATATGGGAAGAGAAGAAAAATGACCTGTCTTCAGGCTGTCAACAGAGGAAACGCCTCTGCATTGGGCAGAGGGAGAGGGCCTGGCTTGGGGGCGGGAGCAGGCACCTCTGTGCCTGGGAGGCTGGGGCAGGAGAAGGCAGAGAAAAGGCTGCAGCTGTCTGGGGATGGACTTTCCCCATGTGTTACAGAAAAGGGAGCTGGTAAGCAGAACAAGAAAGAGCTAGGGAGCCCTGATGAACACTTCTTATGGATCAGGCACGCAGGAGGGACTGTTATCATCCCCAGCCCACAGAAGAGGACACCGAGAGTCACAGAGTCACACAGCTAACAAGTGGTGGACAAAGCATGGAGACGCGGGCCGCACGGCATCATGGCCTGAGCCTTTGGAGACTCAGCTCCAGTTAAGACCAGCTCATTGTCTGTGTTCCTGCCCCACCTCAAAGCAGCCAAAGGGAGTGAGGACACCTAGGCTGGGAGTCTGGGAAACAGAGTAGGGACATCAGAGCAAAGAATAACTATGGCTTTGGTCAGTTCAAGCTTTTCATGTCTCCTTTCTGCCCAGGTTTGAGAAAGGACAATGGGGCCTCCTCTGGAGCCCCAGACTCCCAGGCTTCCAGGCAAACTCCAGCCTCCAGGCCCTGAGCCTGCGGCGTCTCCCTTTCTTTTAGACCTTCGTTTGCCTGCCCAGGAGGCTGACTGTCACACGGTTCTCTGTAGCAGTGTGGCGATGCTGCAGGGCACCCATCCTGGCTGGGGCTCTGAGGACCCTAATATCCACCTGCATCCTCACCCAGGCCAGCCAGACTGAGCCCCGCCTTTGTCCTCCTGAGCAGCCCCTCAAGGAGAGGGGGCTGTCATCCAGTTCACCCCCACCAGGTAGCTGAACTCTGAGGGGGATGTCCCGGTGCCGGGAGCACAGGCTCCAAATCACTGCCCAAGTGACAGCCTTTGTTTTCCGTGTTCGGTTAGTTCGGGAAGGATGAAAGTCCAATCCCACTGGCTGCTCCACAGGCCTCCTTTGCCAAAACATACTGTGAAAAGACCCTTGACCTTCACCTCATCCTTTCTCTGCTCCATCTCCCGTCAGCCCTGATTGCCTCCCCTCCACCCCAAGAGAGGGCTAGACAGCTCAGTAATTTAGGGATCACTAGCAAGAAAGGTGCAGAGGTCAGAAGTCAGTAAGGGGCTGGGAGGGGAATTTCACCCCTGCTCTCTGGCAAGACCCCTCCTCCTAGAGCCCATGTGTTCCCACCATCTGTATTCCAGGCCCCTGTGGGCCTGGGAAGCGGGGGCAGGCCCTGGAGGTAGGAAGTGGTGGTGAATAGATAAAGAGGAGGGGAACGCATATTTTTCAATCATGCCCTGAACCCTGAAAAATAACTTTCAAGATGCAAATGTACCCCTCCAACATTCTTATTTGGAAATTTTTGCTAGGAAAAGAAACGCTCTATTCTCCCTGAGAACTCAGCTGCTTTAGGAAGTTCTTTCTATGATCTCATCTTAACTCCTCCCTGTTCTGGCTGTTATACAAACAAACGCTAATTTACTTAATATCTGTCTTCCCTCTCTCACCATGGCCTGCTCAGCCCAGCTCAGCCCTCAGCTCACTCCAAAGTACAGGATGTGAGAGGCGGGAAGTGACCCAAACTCTGTCAGGGACATGAGGACCTGGTTCACCTCTCCTCTGAAACCATCAAAAAACCTCAAGGGGATTTTACTGCAATTCCATAGCTATCAGAAATTCCTTGTTCGGCCTGCATGGGTGAAGTTTTTGGAAAATTACATTCATGGAATGCTAGTTCTAGAAGGGCTTTACAATGCAGTCTCCCTGTTCTGCAGATGGGGAAACTGAGGCGTATCTTTATTTGTTCTGTTGGTCGGTTTCTGTCCTCTGCAGTTATGAGAAAGGAAAGGGCCTTGAGGAGCTACCTTACAACGGAGCAGGTGGAGGAAGGGTTTGTGGCCAGGATGCCTGCGTTCTTGTCCACCCTGGGAGGGGCTCGCCCTTTCTGAGAAGAATCTGGCTGCTGGGTCACCTGGTGAACTGCAACTTCACAGGTAGTCACCTCCCTCTCTGAGGAGCCAGCAGGGGCCAGGGGCCAGGCTCAAAAGAAGGAACACTTTCCTCCCTGTGTGCTTTCTCCACCTGTGGAATCCTGCCTGGGCTGCCAGCCTCCTGACCCAGAAAGGGAGCTTTCCTCTCTTGCTCCTGGGTGACCGGAAAAACTGGGAAGGTTGAAGTCAGGGAGGATGGTGGAATTTTTCAGTCTAGGGTAGGGAGTGAAAGCTCTTCTGGGGCTCCCTCCCCCTCCAGGGGTGAGGTCAGAAGAATAAAGGTCACAGATGCACCCGCCATGGTCTGGAAGAGACACATGTGTTCTTCTTTGCATGGGAGGGAAGTTGAGGGGGGAGGCACCAGGGTTTGACAGCTCAGACAGGGGAGAAGTCACCAATGGCTTATAAGCCAGACAAGGTTCGTCCTGAATCCGGAGGGAGGGCAGTGAGAGTCCTATGAAGTCACCTTCTTGAATGTCACTAACATTTCATTTCACCCTCATTCTGCCTTCCTGTCTTTCTTTTCCTCTTTCCCCCTTAACCTTCCTCAGCAGGGGATGGGAGCCGGGGGAGCCAGAGAAGAGGTCTGCAAGGCCTCTTTGACTCCGGTGACCATCAGCGGCCAAGAGGGGCTGCTGACAGAAAAGAAATGCAGGGGCAGAGATGGAGGGAGAGCAGATGTCTGCAGCTGCAGCACCGCTCTGTGTGGTGCCCCCACTGCCGCTGCCTCCTGCCAGGGGTCTGGGCTGTGGATGGGGAGCCCCCAGGTGCAGAGGAGGGCCAGGGTGGGTCTCAAGGGAGGGCTGGGCCCCATCCTGCTGGCTCTATCCCTCAGTTCTTTTGTCCGGGGAACAGAGATCACAGAAAGAGGGCTGTCTGGTGCTTTAGGTGGGAATTTGGCTCACTCTGGGGCAGATGGAAAATACACTTCACTGGGGCATCTTACAAAACTTATCCTTCTGAACTGCCACTGAGAGAGGGAAGGCTCTCCTTTAGACTTTGCCCACATCCTAGACTCCAAGTTGTTTCTACTTCATGGTCTAGAACTGCACCATCCAGTACAGCAGCCACTGGCCACGTGTAGCTATTTCCATTTAAATTAAGTAAAATGAGAAATTCAGCTCCTCAGGTGCACTAACATATTTCAGTCCGTCAATAGCCACCAGTGGCGACTGTGTTGGACAACACAGATATAAAAGTTCCCATCACCACAGAAAGTTATTTTGGGCACTGCTGTTCTAAGAAAGTTCAAACTTGAGTCTTACATTCATTCTCGATTTCTTCAGATGTTCACACGCCAGTCTGCTCCTTTGGCAGGAGGGGATGACTGGCCCTAAGGATGGGTGTGGGGCGGGATGGGGTGGAGGGAAGGGAGAAGTAAGAATGTCACAACAATTATGTTCATTTTGGCAACCTGTATGCTTTCTTTAGACCTGGAGCCTCGTTGCTGGTGCTAAGCTATTCAGTTTGCCTGGGGAGGAGGGGTGGCTGTCTGCAGTAGAGAGGAATTCAGGCGGCAGCTAGGCCAAACGGGTTTTGCAATAATATCCTGCCTCCGGTCCACACCCCTGCTTCAGCTTGAGAACCTTCAAGGAAGGTATACCAGGGCAATCCCAGGTAAGGTGGGTGTAGTGTCATTAGATGACTTACTCTCACACCCCCTGGCCTCCACTGGGGCGGGTAGAGGCAAGAATGGGGATGGGGACACAGGCTGGGGGTGAGGCAAGTGGTTATGCTTTAGTCAATTTTGAAAACTGTTGAGTTGATGGAGATGGAATGAGAGATACAGAGCCAGCTACTGAGCACGCCCAGCTAAGCCTCCCACCCAACTCATTCATGGTCTGAATGCTTTACCCTCTCTGGGAGGTCCCTGCACAGAGAGAAGTCAGGAAGAACACACGCACACATGCACATGCACCCCCCCAAGCACACATGTGGTGCTTATACAATACACCACACACCCCACCCACACTCCACATGTATCTAAGCACACACACACAAACACACATCATATACATTCACACATGCTGCTCATGTATGCACTGGCATCACACGCATAAATATACACAACACATACATACCACACTATACCACACATGCATGCGGCCACATACACACAAACACACACATACACACCACATACACCATGTAATTCTAGGGAGATTTGTGGAAAGAATCTTTAGCCCAGTCTCTCAGTAAGCTTCAGCTGTTCCTCCAGGCTGCAAGGGGGCCAGCAGATGGTTCCAGCTAAGAAGACAAGCCTCCCAATGCCTCTAAAACCAGGGTCTGGGCCCCTCTAACACCAATAATCCAATGAAGCTTTGTTCCCACGGGTGAAAGCAAATGAATTCGGAGGCGTTCCTTCCCTTCTTGGGGGCAGTAAGCCCTCAGGCCTCCCGACTCCCCTTAGGCACTTGTGCACTTTCCCACATGGACTCGCCTCTCACACTCTGCTCTGCAGATTACGTTACTCAGGGATCACAGACCCCCAGAAAGATTTCCTTCCAAGATGTCCTCTAGACCTCAGGGACCCCGCCCCCGCCAGAATAACTCAAAGGAAAACTCTGGGCTGAGAGGCATGGCCTCCATGGGGGAGTTCTTCATTGGATCCAGGAGGTGGAGTCCCGGGTGATTAAGGCCAAGGATCCCGGTGTCTTCCATGATATTATTTCCTTCTCCCAAGGGCCCGGAAGAGCTGCAGGGAGATCCTAGGGCTCTACTCTCCTTCCGGAGGCCCCTCCTCCTCCCTGCAGAGCTAATTGGCACGACTGGCATAAATATATCCATATATCTCTCTATAAATATACACATCTTTAGCTATATATATCTTTTCTTCTAAAGACTTGGCAAGAATTCCCTAGAAGCCTTTTCCATGACACAATAGAAAACCAGCGGAGTCATCAGTTTGATCGTTCCAGCTTCAGGTTGACCTCTGCAAAGCGCTGTGAACCCTGCTTCCAGTAACTAACCCCTCCAGGCCTCACCAGCCCCCAACCTCCAGCAATCACAAAATCCAGGCCTCACCAGCCCCCAACCTCCAGCAATCACAAAATACAACTTGGTTTCCTGACGTGGCCGCTTTAGTCCTTGTTGGCCTCTGTCTGAAAGCAAAAGAATCCATTGCTTTCAACCTATCATTTAAAAAATATATAGGCTTTGCAGCTGAGCTCCAGCTGGTAGCAGGAGGAAGTGAGCGGGCAGTGGGACCCCATGACACTCAGGGGTAGTGTGGGCAAGAGTGGGGTGCTGGTGGTTTCTGAGTGGGTTACAACTCTGTGGGCAGGATGGGGTTGTGCTGAGTAGGCATCTCTCAAGGCTTGGCAACCACCTGGGCCATAAGCAAAGTTGTGGCTGGTCTCCTTATGCGGTTGCTTGGATAAACAGGGGAGACCTCAGGGTACAGTGAGAGCTGGAAAAGCCACCCAGGTAATGACTTTCTGAGGGAGTTACCATTATGCACAGGTTCTAAGAACGCTATCTTCATCGCCCTGCGTCAGCCGTTCTTGGAAGGAGGCCCAGGAAGAGAGGAAGGACAGACTGGTTCTTCCACCTTCCCCCCTCCCTCCACCCTTAAAGGCTTGGGTGGGTGGACATAGCCCCTGCCACTCTTCTTTGAGGTATTAAGATCCTAGCCACATGTTGACATCAAATTGAATCCCCAAACAGGTTTTCTTTTCTTGGTTTTCAAAGTGGGAGTTGGAAGAGGGTATTCACAAGTAGAGAGTGGAAAACGCAAAGGAATAGGAGAATCAACAGAGAAATGCAGAAAATGTAATTTGACAAAACAGAAAAAAAAAGCTCAACCCCACAACTGTACCTGCTAGAGCCTTTCTTGTTTAGTATTCCTTCATTTTAAAGTTAGTTTGGTGTCCTTATAACGGAGAAATGCCAGCAGGTGTTGCTGGCAGCTGTTTAATGACAGTGTCAAGAACGTCTTCCAGGAAGGTAGGCTCGGAGGCAGGAGGCCGTGATGGAGAAAATGGGATGGGGGGGAGGAGTAGGTGGTCCCACATCTGCAGAGGGGTAGCTAAGGAATGGAGCTCTGGGAATTGCAATGTTATTTTGTACAAAATTCTTCCTGTAGGAAGTAAGGGGGAGGGAGGAGAGACATATTGCAGTGTTTTTCAGACCTAAGAATGTAGAGCTGGAATTAAGAGCAGCTCACGGTGTCTTTTGGCAGCTATCTCAGCTCTCTACTCCACATCTCCCACTTTCTTCTTTATTGTTAGTGACTGTCATGAGGATTAAATAAAAGGACCTGCTGTCCCTTGGAGAGGGATCCCAGCAGAACCAGGGGTTATTAGCCCTGAAATTCTTCCACATCTGGAAAAGGTAATGGCTCCCAGACTGGCGGGGGCGTGTCACAGACCAGCGAGAGAAAGATGGTTTTTTGTACCTCTCTGATCTCAGTTCCGTAGTGTGTGAGGGAGGCTGTGGGAGGCCAGGTCTGGAAGGGAGTGGGGCAGAAGGGGCTGCGCCTTCACAACAAACAATCCTCAGGAACACTTGGAATTTGAAATTCTCTTCTGCTTGGTGCTTATTGAGGGCTTGTAAAGGCATATCCTAAAATCATTTAAGACTCTGAGGCTGGGAGGGATCCTCAGCCTGTCCTAATGATTCTCCTCACCCGTTGCCCTTCTTGTTTGTCTCACAATAGAGGAGTTCTCGGGCTGCATAGAGACAGAGGGGAGCCCATTTGCTGAGAGCCTGCCATGCACTAGAACCAAAGCCCACAACTGACCTTGTGAAGGGCAAAACTGAAAACCTCCGGAGTCAAATTCTTCCGTGAAGAAACCACAGCTGTGAGAAGATGTCCTCAGGACACTGTGCGCTCCCCTAACTATTACTCCCCTACCTGTTGGGACAGTAATCGAGATTGTATGAAAGTTCCTGGCATTTTTTTTTTCTCTCCATCTGCAGGGCTCTACCAGGCCTCCAATTAAAATCCTGGGATATAACCTGTAGATTTCAGGTTCTATCGCTCAGGTCCTGCTTCATTCTATGTGGGTTTTTCGGTTTTGGTTTTTTTTTTTTTTTTTTTTTAATGGGCAGAGGGTTGTACTTTAACCTGTCATCACATATGTAACATCTGTAATTGATGGAGAGGGGGACGTAGGCTTTGGGCAGCAATTAAAGAATACAGCTGTATTTGCCCTGGTCAAAGGACATATGGTCAGGGGCCATCGGTGATTAGCATAGAAATGTCTACTGAGGGTCTGAGGCTGCTCATATGATGGGGAGGGGGTGGAAAGAAGGAGAGCACTGACCCCTCCATTTGCTTCCCAAATGCTTTCACACATGTTACCTCACCAAATGGGCCCCTTAATCCTGTAAAGTAGGAGCCAGGATTATCAATGTCTCCATTTCAGAGGTAAGGGAACAGGCTGTAGGGTCGGAGCTGGGGCCTGCGAATTCTGGTCTTCTGTCTCCCAGCTGCACAGCCAGGCCTCTGGGAGAGGGTGCACAGGGAGGCAAGCGCATCCCTTGCAGATACCTGAGGAAAAGGCCCTCGAGTCATCCTTTACATCTCCCAAGGCCCATAAGCTAGTGTTCATACATAACAGATGCTCCAACGATATTGTTTGAATGCCTACTTGAGGTAGGATATGAGGAGGGACACAGCAAGAGTACGAAGGCATTATGGGGGTTGTGAACTTTGAGCCACAGAACTAGGGTTTATGTCTAGGCTCCTGGGCTTGCTGACTGAATGATCCACCTGGGGTTTCTGTTTGCCTCATCTTCAAAATGGAGATAAACACACCCACCGCAAGAGCCGCTCTCTGGAGATGAGAAATGCAAACACTGAAAACTGTAATGTGTAAAGTTGGATCTTCCTGACCCTGAGGTTCAGGAGGTCACCAAAGATAGGACAGTAGAGAGGTAAGGAAGCTCCTCTTCAAAAGGTTCTTAGAGCAACACTCATGCCCTCCTGCCCTAGACAGGTTGAGTGTAGCATGTCCAGGATGGGGCAGCAGGCTACGATAGGGTGACAAGGGGTCTAGTGCATGGCAAGCTCTCAGCGAATGGTCTCCCCTCTGTCTCTGTGTGGCCTGAAAACTCCTCCATTGTGAGACAAACAAGAAGGGCAATGGGTGAGGAGAATCATTAGGACATGCTGAGGATCCCTCCCAGCCTCAGAGTCTTAAAAGATTTTAGGATATGTCTTTACAAAGGGAACTGGCACCACTGCTTAGCTTTTCCATGCCACTCCTTGCGTCTCTGATGGGTTGAGGGATAAATATGGATGACTCTTGCCTACATGATCAGGCCAGGGGAGGTGGTGGTAGCTGTGGTCTAAGTCACCTGACTCACTGCAGAGGCAGGTCAAGGTGGCAGTCTTGTGGGCGATTCAGGGCTGACCTATACACGGGGCCCTCAGAGGAGGCCCAGAGCAGGTAGGGAAGTAAGGCTTAGCAGACCCACTGGAAGGGTGTACTATGTCTCCCATCTATTTGAGCCCCTAGAAGTTTGGGCCTGGGGCTGAGGCAAAAGGATGTCCAGATCAGCTAGCATTTCTGGAGTACTCACTCTTTGCCAAGCAACTATGCTAAAAAAATGAACATACCAGACTGCATTTAATTTTGAAAGCACCCTGCAAGGTAGGTATCGTTATTCTCATTTCACAGATGAAGGGACCAAATCTCAATAAGGTTAACTAATTTTCCCAGTACCATCTACCTAGAAGAAGGCAAAGATAGGGCTTGAACCAACATGGCCTGATTCCAAAGTCCATATTCTTCCCACTGCACATGCTGCCCCTGAGCAAACAACCCACCAGTCAGGAGCTACAAATAAAATACCACACCTCCTACAGTACTCACTAAATCAGCACAGGAGAAGCTGGGGGCTGGCAGAGAGCAGATCTTTATCAAGACACTTCGGGAGCCAGAGAAATATCTCTGCCCTCCTCCCAGCGGAAGGGTTGGCTGTGTCTGTAAGATGAGAAACATTTTGGGGGGAGGGAAAGGAGAGTGCAATCTCAAGCTAAAATCACCACCCACACACAAAATAAACCTGAAGGCAAACTGGGGCTTCAAGGATTTTGTTCAATTGCCTGAGTGTGTGTCTGTGTGAGCGTGTATGAGGAAGAGGGAACAAAGGAGGCAGGAAAGCAAAAGTAATATATATTTTTTCATACCCAGTGGCATTTATCAGCTATACTCTTCCTCCAAAACTAATGTTTCTCCCTCACTTACTTATTTCGTATTTTCTCCTTCCTGACCCTGAGCAGAGATTTAGTAGATGAGCACAGACTTTGGGGCCAGCAGAACTGGGTTTGCTCTCCAAATCCGCACCTGCTGGGATGTCCAATAAATACATTTCACATGAATGAATGGGAAAATAATTTAACCTCTCTGAGCCTTAGTTTTCTCATCTGGAATGATAAATAGTCATAGTACCTGCACTGCAGTGCTTTTGCGTGGATTAACGAAGTGCTTAGCATGGTGGTTGGCACAGAGTTGATGCTCAATAAATGTTTCTCGCTTTGGTGTGTTTCTCAACCTCAGTACTATTGACATTTTGAGCAGGATGATTTTTTTGGTGTTGGGGGCTGTTCAATGTATTGTAGAATGTTTCATAGCATCCCTGGTCTCCATCCACCAGATGCCAGTAGCACTTCCTGCCCCGAACGTGAAAATCAAAAATGCAGACATTGCGAAATGTGCACAGAATTGCCCCTGTTGAGAAATACTGGCTTCATGTAATTAATGGTGATGTTAACAACAAGCAATATCTTTGAAAGCACACAGTAGGCACTGAGAGTAATATTTTTTTTTAATGAGTGAGTGAATGTATGAATAAACACACTAAGTAATTAGTGGTAGAGTCTGCATCTTCAAATCTTGGTGGCAGGAGTACCGCCTACCATGTTCTGGACTCCAGAACGTGGAAGGAATCAGAGGGGGCTGGGAAGGGCACCACCTGGCCCCGTGGTGTCTCCACCTCCAGCTGCCTTTCGGTGCAGACCTGTGCTGAGATTCGCAGATGGAGCACTGACAGGTGAATGAGGCTGGGAGAGAACTGAGGATGAGGGAATTTTCCCTCTGGGAAAGGGCAGTCCCTGAGGGATTTGCCTGCAGCAATGAGGGCTTGAATTTCAGTGTGTGAGATGCAATTGCTAGAATCACATGCACTCCCCCCAAAAAAAACCCTCCCTGCCAATGACCAGTCAGAGTCACTGAGTGGAACCCCTGAAGTCCTACCCCGCCTGGAGGCACAGCACACACCTGCCAGCCCCTTCCACTCACATCAAAATGATGCCTTACAGCTGGGGGAGGGAGATGGCTCCTGTCCTAGGATTTCTTCCCTCTCCCACTCAGCTTCCCCCCTCCCCTTGCTTTCTTTTAAACATGTATTGAATGCCTGCTGCATTAGTTGGTACAATGGACGCAGAGATGAAAGTGCAGCCCCTATCCGAGAATTGCTGAGTGTAGGGAGGGACAGCAAAAGGAAAAAGAGAAATTATGATAATCATAGGTAACATTGACCGAGCACTTATTCTATTTTGGAAACGGATCCATGTGCTTTGTACACATTAACTCATTTACTATGTCCCTCACAACAAGCCTGTGAGGCAGAAGCTATTATTTCCATTTGCAGATGAGAAATCAGGTAGAGGGAGGTGGAGTGCTTCTTACCACATCGGCTAGATGTTAAGGGGCAGAATCAGAAGTGGAGCCCAGCACACTTTGGCTCTTGGGCCTGGACTCTTCTGAATCACTTTGCTCTTCTGCACTAATAGCCGTGTGGTGGGGTGCCGTGAAGCACATAGAGGGGGCTTCCTGGAGGAGGTGGTGCCACAGAATCTTGAAGTTGAGAAGTGGTAGCTGGACGAGGGGAAGGGAGAGTATTCCTAATCTGACTGAACAACACATGCAAAGTCCGGAGGTGAGGAGCAAGGAGACACATCGAGGTTCCAGGAGGCAATTCTTACCCTCCCCGTGTGGACCCCTCCCCTGGCCTCTGGACTGGGTTAGGCCCACCCAGCTGATAGGACTGCTACCTCCTGGCCTGATCTGCTTTTCTGGACATGCATGTGGAGCCACCGATTTGGTGTCCTTTTCCCGCAGTGCTGCCTGATTTAAAGGCTTTACAGCCAAGAAAGAGGGACCTGTAGTCCGTCTCCCCCAGGTGTGGTCTTCGACAGCCCACTCCTCCCCCGTGCCTGATCTGTTCTCCCTGCTTGGTCCTCTGGTTCACCTCTGGGCCCTGATCTGGGTTATTTCAGCATCGCCTTGTTCTGCTGACACCAGGTCTACGGGGGGTGGGAGTGTGTGTATGTGTGTGTGGCAGGTGGTGATTATGGTGTATGCACGCCTGTTATAAGGGGCACACATCGCATGATAGGCAGGCAGGCCCCGCATTTCATCATCTCTCATTGAAACCTTTTTCTTAACAACAACAAATATATCACACTTATAACCCTGATATATACATGTTATACAGGGGGGGGTCTGGCAGAAGTAACGCCTGCTGCAGTGTGGTTGGTAGGGTAATAACATGGGTGTAATAATTTATAGTTTTAATTTGAATATTTCACCTCAATGTCATATGGTGTGCTTGAGTATTCTATTGTTATGTTACAGAATCACATGCTTAGGATTTTATAATAAAAGCTTTTGTAATAAAAAGGGGGCATTATTTGTGCCAGACCCTGTATATATATGTCAGAGGGTGGGACTGGGGAATGAAAGTGGTCACCCTGGGACTCTAAAGGCACATTGTCTAAACACTTGTCTCATTAGACAAAGGGTTTTAACATTTTAGGGTTGTAGACAGCTCTGAGGATGTGATGGAAGCAATGGTCGTCCTACACAAAAATTATAGATATACAAATGTTTGCGTAACATCTTTCTCTAGGAGATCACAGAATGCCCTGAATCCTGGATTCACGTTAAAAACCCTGTGCCCTTAACTGCTGCCTTGTCTTCCTACTGGATCTCCCTGCCCCTGCGACTTTGCAAAGGAGAGTTATACGACGTTAATGGCTGCAGAACAATAAACAGCGAAACCCAGACGGTCCTGGCATTGCTTCAAGTGCTCAAACAGAGCAGAGGCCCAGGGTTTGGAAAACCCAACCTTCTCATGCTCGCATTTCTGTGATGAGGGCATTGATGTTAATGACGTTTTTCCCGCAATGCCAACTCCAGTGGGCCCAGGTGTCAGAGGCGATTTGTGCCTCAGTTTCCTCACTAGCTTAATGCTAGTGAGCTCACCTATCTGGGCTAGGATTAGAATGGACAAAGGATGGGCCATCCAGGTTCCAATTTAGTGTCATTCCTGGGTGATGCTGGGCAAATCACTTGACCCCTAGAGGCCAGTCTCCTTATCCACAGGATCACAGCCCATGGGGTTGTTAGGACTACTAGATGAGCTCAAAGTGGGTAATATATACATGAAAGCTCTTCTTATGCCTCAAACCACCAAACAAGTTTATGGGTGTTATTATAAATTTGGCATTCAGAGACTAACTGGGAGATATACCAAGACAATTGCTTTCCAGACTGGAAACCAGGGAGGATAATGGGGATCATGTTTGCTTAACAGGGTCAAGTTGAGGCCCAAGATATGAAATAATCTGTTCAGTGTCATCCACGCATAAATCCTGGGGATGGCAGGGGAACCTCATAGCTTAGGGCACTAGGTTCTAGAAAATCTCAGCAGCATCCAGTGGCTGAATCATCTGCTCCGCTGTCTAAGGCTCCTTCCTATCCTTCAGCCAAGGAAAAAGACTCTGGGAACTTTCTCCCCTGGTCCTTTGTGCTCAGGTTGTGTCTCCTGTCTGCTACCAGATGTAAATCAACTTCCAATTCACAAAGACGAGAAAAGGAGGAGGTTCTTCTTTGGGACTGCCTACTGTTACAGAGCTGATCTGCGGGGAAAGACTGAGTGGAAATGCCAGTCTCCCCCAGAGTCACTGGAGTGCTTTGTGCAGCCTGCCCTACCTATGTGTTTTATGCAGCGTTCAGGCTGCCGGGGCCTGGGACCCACGGCAGGTTTATGAGATTAAAGCCCAGTATCCAATAAATAATTGAGCAGCTTACTGCCAAAAAAAAAAAAAAATACACGTAGTATAATAGCTACTATCTCCAGCAGTCTGATGTGTACAGACAGTTTAAATGAACATCACTTTCATCTGTGTGTTTCCATTTGATGTGGAGTCCAAAACAAATAAGGAGGAGAAAAAAAACCCCATCACATCCATCCTCTATGTACGTCCTGCTTCTAAGATGAGGTTGATGAGGAAGAAAACTCCTCAATGTACTAATTGCTCAGGACCTTGCTGGCTATCCTTCTGCATCCCCCGCCCACCCCCTCTATTTTTGCTTTGTCTCCCACACTCAGTTGCTGTTTGTATGTGTAGGAAGAATCTGAAATCTCCACTGGACCAATTATTCATCTGAAAGTTGGTTTTCTCCTCTCATGGGTGCCTTTTTGGAGCAAAGCTGGGTCCAGGTACTGTCTCCTGTGGCATCACATGCAGTAAAGCTTGGCTTTGGGCATGATGAAGGGGAAGAGAGTATGCGAGAAGGGAAGAAGAAGAGGTTGGGGTGGTTGTCATCGGGAGAAAGGGTGCAAGAAAGCAGAGAAATGTTCAGGAAGATCCTCCAAGATCTACTGTAGAAGATTCAATGGGAGATGAGTGGCCCCTGGTAACCTATGTAGCAACATGAGCTAGAAGGAAAAAAAAATGTCAAAGGGAACCATCCACTCCTTACTGGAAAGTTTACTGGTTGTGACTGCAGTTAAAGGACAAGTGGTCTTAGTGGCAGAGCCAGGCATGAGAGAGGGTGATAGGACTTCCCTCTAGCTCTGGGGAAATCTGGAAGAGTGGCCTCCACTTCTGCACCAGCCCTTGACTCCCCTTCTGTAGGTAGCATCTACCCCATACCCATTAGTCATTGGGCTTATGCAGACACCAGCAAACTCACCCTAGCCCCCCTCCCCATTCTTTGTACCTCCTTGGCCTTGGATACATTTATTGCCAGTGGTTGTGGTTTTTCTCTTGTTGTTTATGGCCTGGGACAGTCTGCCTACAAATAGCTCCCCAAAGAATGGGGAAACAGCAAGTATCTGCCATTCTATGAGGCTCTTTCCAGAAATGAAAAGGACAGTCATAAAATGTTGCATTGGGGGAGGGAGGGAGGGCTGTTGGGTGGGCAACATGCATCATAAAAAGCGTAATGGACTAATGCTAATACACAGGCTGGCTGCAGCCCAGGGGTGTCTGCTGAGCTCCCACATAAATATTGGGGAGGTACCAAGGAGACAGATTTTTTTATTTCTTCGATTTGATGGTGGGGGAGGCTGGGCATATATTTTCCTCTACTTCTCTACAGTCATTCCTCTGGGGATACCACCTTTCTGTCTGAGACCGAAGCCACTCAGTGTTTTATGGCTCCCAGTGCAGTTGGACTCTTGGAAAGACTGAAGGTACCGGAGGATTTGTGGGTGCATCCCATTGCCAGATAGGGTCAGTCAATTTGGGGGGGGGTTGTATCATCCATCCAAGATCTTGCAAATAACAAGAGAACAGAACAGGGTGAGGATAATTATGTTAAGTGTGTGCTTGGATGCATGTATGAGTAACTATGCACTTGCCCAACATCAGGCTAATTTCCAACATTAAGAGGATTGAATTATGTTCTCTGCTTAGTGGGAATCAAAACAGGAGCATTACCAACAATAACCCAACAATAATCTCCATTCTGCTCAACTCCAGGTATGAAGAGTAAAATAGTTGTTTGGTAATTAATGAACCACTCAGGTGGAGGACTTATCCACATACTTTTTCCCTAGGGTTTTAGATGGTGAAGTGCCCACATTCTGTGGTTAATATTGGCCAGTTGCTACATCCACGTGTTTGCCTTGAAGTGTGCACTTGGGTAAAATGGGTAAATGTACAGTGTGGGAGGTGGGCAGAAGGCAGAGTGAATAAGAATCTTATGTAATAGAACAGCATCCATTCTGGGTGATGCTAGGATGCTTTCACCCTTGTCTCCACGCCCCTGAAGTGCTCAGCGCCTAAGAGCCATCCTGGAGTTGTGGGCCCCGAGCTCCAGGGTGAACAGTTCACCTAAGACCGTGGACTACTGGAGAATAAGGAGAGACAGCAGAAACTAGGGCACCTACAGTCAGGCAAGAAGCCCCTGTTCAGCCTTTTAGTTTGTGGTGAGAAAAAAGCCTGAAGGCATTTGGAATTCATGCTCCCATTCGCCATGTGCTTTGGAAGAGTTAATTTTCCACGTGCTGTCCCTGAGAATGGGAGGAAAGTAACGTGGCATTCCTTTGAATGTCGTGGTGCCAAGAGCCAGCCCGTTGTCCTTTCCAACTGGGTATATGTGAGAGGAGAAAGACACGGGGATGGGGAGCCTTACTCGGTATAAAAGACCTATGATAAGTAATTCCGATCACTCTTCAACCTTACTCTAAGCCTTATAAAGTAGATATTGTTATCTCTGTTCTAAAGATGAGAATTCTCAACTCTAAGCTTCCAAGGGGGAAAGTAACTTAGCCAGGGTCTCATCCTTAAAACATAGTAGGGTTAGGAGTTGAACTCATACCATTGTCTTCTCACAGTGACTTAAACATATGAAAGGAAAAAAAAATCAATAAATGATGATTTGGATGGAAAATTATTTCCCGTCTGAAGGTCAAAAGAGCAGGGCATAATGCATCCCTTATGCCAAGTGGTATGTATTATTATTCCACGTGAAGAAGCGGCAGGGATGGGTGTGGGCACCACATGTGCTATTGGAGAAAGGTTAGAGAACCTGTGTGCACAGTGACACGTGATTACTCAAACTGGGGGTGATGGGGCATCGGGAGTCTCCAACGCTGAACTGCGGGCCTGATGATAATATAAAGACTGGGCTCCGCAGTGAACAAATGCTGCACATTCACCTGGAGAAGCGTCTTGCTATGAGAGAGCTCATCCTTTCCCACCAAGTGCAGTGGTAAGCTCATTCCTGTGTGAGGTGAATGGGTGCTCTGTGGCTCACAGAACTCTCTGGGTGGGGGCCCTTGGAATCAGTTGTAAGTGGAGGTCTTGCCCAATCATCTACCCAGAAATGAGGCCCAGTTGGGCTCAGCCCTGTCCAACCAAGTGTAGGGCATAACGAGATGTTCCTCTTTCCTCAGTTGGTTCATTGCCACCTTAAAGTCTGAGAAAGAAACCATCATAGTATCCAGTCTCTTAGGCTAAACTGGCTAGCGTTAGGTTAGATTTAAGGAAGATCTTCCTGACTGTGATCTCTCTGAGGCTTGACCACGAGCAACCAACACTGGCTCTGGCATATTCTTTCCTAAAGATGTTTTTCAAAAAACGATTTTTTGTTTTTTAATCTTCACCTGAGGACATTTTTTCATTGCTTTAGAGTGAGAGGAAGGGAGGGACAGAGAAAGAGAGAGAAAGCTCGATGTGAGAGAGAAATATTAATCTGTTGCCTCTTGTATGCACCCCAACCAAGCATCGAACCTGCAACTTAGGTATGTGCCTTGACTGGGAATTGAACCTTCAGCCTTTCAGTGTATGGGAAGATGCTCTAACCAACTGAGCCACACTGGCCAGCACCTTTCCGAAAGACTTTAAAGGGCATGAGTTACCTAACTGCTGTCCACAGCACTGGGCAGGAGAGCCTTACCTCCAGCCTCACCTTTGCTTGCTGGTATTTTAGTAAAGGCCCAATACCAATACAGAATGTATAATTTTCACATCATTCTTGGCAAAGCCCAGGTGCGCCCCATTAGCAGAGTTCCAAGGATGCCATTTTCTATCAAGAAAAAGACATGCTGCATCGTAGTACTTAGCTTAGGGCCCTATTAATAGCAATCCTAATTATATGGCTGCAAATTTAATTCATAGCAATGATTAGTGTCAGAATCAAAGACATCAGGCATCAATATTGATGGAATTGCATAAGCCCTGTAAACAGAGAACAAGCGTTCTGGCCCTTCCCCCCAGACGTGGTTTGCTGTTAACTATTGCATTAATGTCTCTTCCAATTTTGCTAGATGAAAATGACTCCATTTTTCAGCGTCCTCCTCCCCTTGAAAACCTTGGCCCAGCCAGCTCTGAATAGGTATGACTGGCACACAAAAGATACCAGACAGTATCTTTGAAGAAGAGCCCTGAGGCTCCAAGGAATGCACGGGTGATGGGCCCAGGCCCCTCGCTTTACACAGCAGCTCTTGGCCTTGTGGGCAATACTCCTTTGTCTCCCCTTCAGAAAGCTCACAGCAAACAATGATGCCTGGAGAAAGGGGAGTCAGCTGGGACTGTGTGTGGCACAAAAGGCTGCCACCCCATCCACCGTGGCCTGGGCTGAGATGGGTACAGAGGGGGAGGAGGAGGCCTGAGGGGAATGATACAAGGCAGCGTGTGCCTAGGTGACAGATGCCATGTCCCTGGTTTCCAGGGCATCCTTGTTAGAAAGAGTGCAAAGTGTTAGCCCTTCCACTCTCCTCTTGGCATCTCCTTGTAGCTCTCTGTTGGGCAGGTGGTGGGTTATAGATGGACTAGACAGAATCTTAGAGAAGGCCAACAGAGTGCTAAAAGCTGGTAGCTAAAACACAGGTCTGGAGTTGGAGAGATCTGGATTTGAATTCCAGCTGTCCATTTGGTAGCAATGTGACTCTGGCAAGTTATCTGACTCTGAGCTCAATTTGCTCATATGGAAAACGGACATAACATTAATTTTTATAAGACTAGTTGTGAGGCCCAACTGAAAAAACAAACAAAACAAAACACCTCTCCCAGGGCTTAGCACAGAGCAAGTGATTAATTTTTAAGACCCCCATACCCCCAAAAGTGTCATACCTAGAGAGAGAGTTAACATGTAAGACTTGAGATTCCCAATTCATTGTTCTTCTGATCTGTCAAAACTTGTGAGCTCCAAGGCAAGAATTTTGTGGTTAAATAGGCCTCCTTGCTGGCCTGGCTCTAGTAAGGTTCCCAAGACACATGGGGTGAGGGCTCAGGGAGGCTGGTTACCCAGAGCAAGGCTCCATGGTCAGGCCTGGGAGAGGAAGCTCAGTGAGACTCTTGCCCTGGGTAGAGTGATCTCCAGACCAATTTAGGTTCTGCTTAGGGAATGCTTGCATGCTAGAGAGAGGCAGAGGTTAGTCTGATGTTTTGTGCAGAGGGAATATTCTTCCATTTGATATAGAAAGAAGGATCCAAAAATTGCAATCTAAAGATATGGATTTTAGTCTTGCCTCTGTTGCTAAGACTCGGTGATTTTGTGCGGATCACTTAACCTTTTTTAGGCTTCAGATGTCTTATCCATAAAATAGATTAAACATCTCAACTGCCCAAAGTCTGTAGGCTAGACAAGTTTTCTGAGGTCCTTTCTAGCTATAAAATCAGAGAAAGATTCCTGACCTTGTGAGAGAGTCTGCTTCCTCCCTGGGGACCCCACCCCTCTGCAGGGTCCCAACTCCATGGTCTCTCCTCCTTCCTCAGCTGTGCTCTCTCCCACCCTAACAGTGAAGTGTGAGAAGTCCAGATTATTTACTAAAGCCTGTGAATGCCACAGGTTAGGTGGCTGTGGCCTTTGAAATAGAAAACCAGAATGTGGTATCAAAGAGTGATAGCTAACTGGGACAACTCCAGAGACAACAGCTTCCAAATTTCTGCTCTACTTTGGAGTCCAGAAACCTTTCTGGAAGCTAGGACCAGGAGAGGGACAGAATCCCAAGAAGAAACTCTGAAAGACAGACCTGATTTGACCTTTATCACCTGCATCTCTGCACCTGCTTCCCTAGACATGATAACAAGAAGAAAAGAGAAGTTCGAGTAGCTGCAAGCTTTTAGCTTTGCTGTCTTTGAACTACACAAATGACCTAGGTATATGCTGGGCCAGTCTCCACCTGAGATATTTGTAGCTCTGGTTCCAGTTCCCACATCTTCCCTTTATTTACCCTGTGACCCTGAGTAAGAACATAATCTGAGTTTCAGTATTACCATGTGCAACAGAGCAGAGAAATAACCCAACCCTTCCTGTTCATTTGAAATGTTATGGGATTAATGAGATAATAAAAACCAACAAATCTGGCTGGGCCTTTGAAAGAAAAGCATGGTAACAGCAATACTAGTGAGAGTCATGCTCGCAGCGAGAGTGGTAATAGCGGCAATGGCTGCCATTTATTAAGCACCTACTGTGCATCAGCCTCTGTATTAGGTAACCTTACATCCCCCCATGTCTGACGTGCATAGCGATCTCACAAGGTAGCATTAGTAGACCAGTTGAGGAAACTGAAGTCTCTCAAGATCACACAGTTAACCCAAGGTGAGCTGTGCAGCATGAGGATGTTACGGTTGCCTCGGGAGCATGCAAAAGGCACAGAATGGCCCTGTTCTAGTTAGTTTTATAAAGCTGCAAGAGTGGAACTGCCACTTCCCTGGCCCTGCCCTGGGGGAGGGGCGGTACATATTGTTCAGTGATAGCGGACTGGGAAAGCTCCCACTGGTGACTAATGCAGCTGGTGCCAATGTCCAGCAGGATTAGATTAGTTCGGCTCAGCTGGTCTAGTCTTCTCACTATATTTTCCCATGACTCAGGGCTGGGGGCAGGGGACAGGATTCTCTTCCTCCATCTGACATTGCAAACATGTCACTAAAAAGGAGGCTGATATGACAGCTCCTCTTCCCCAGGGAGCCAGAGTAGAGTGGGCTTTGGGGGTAGGGGGACAGAAACCTCAAAAATGTTGGGAATAATCATGAAAGCACTTATGTGCCAAGCTCTAGACTAAGTGCTTGATTGCATTTACAAGGACCATGCAAAGTGTTCATTACTCCCACTCTACAGACAAAAAAATTTGAGGCTCACAAGTTAAGTAGCAATGGTAGTAATAGTTAAGCACACATATGTCTCAGCTCGGCACCATGCTTTCATTATTCTCCTTTTTTTTTAAGGTTTTATTTATTTACTTTTAGACAGAGAGGAAGGAAGGGACAGAGGGAGAGAAACATGAATGTGTGGTTGCCTCTCACACGCCCCCTACTGGGGATCTGGTCCGCAACCCAGGCATGTGCCCTGACTGGGAATCAAAACGGCAACCCCTTGGTTTTCAGGCCAGCACTCAGTCCACTGAGCCACACCAGCCAGGGCCATTATTCTCCTTTTAAACACACTGTTTTGTGTTTACTTATATATTTTTTTGTCTGTCTTCCCACATTAAGATGTAGTCTTCACTAAGACAGGAAATTTTGACTGCTTTGTTCACTACTATATAGCCGACAAATGGCGCATAGTAGGTACACAATAAGTTTTTGTTCAATAATGGATTACTTCATTAAATCCTCCTTACAGTCTCCTGAGGCAGGTATAACTGCCCTCATTTTACACTGGAGGAAACTGAAGCTCAGAGGTCACACAGCCAGTCGGCTGGAGTTAGTAGGGTAACATCCCATAACCTCATCCCATAAACTCTTTGTTATGCAAATCAGTTTGTACTTGAAGGCAGAGGACTGCATTAGCTGGTCTTTGGAGGTCCCTTCCCACCCTGCTCCGCAGGCAGGTGAGGCTCGATGGCCTAAAAGGGTGTGCATCCCTGTGGCTTGTGTCTTCCCAAAGCTGAGAGCTCTGTAACCTTAGTACCTTGGCCTCTTGGAAATTCTGCACAGCCTATTTGGGTCACCTGAATTCGGTGAGCTCCACCCCTCCCTCACCCCATCCCTGAAACACACTTCCCTGTGTTTCACCTGTCCTGTGATTAAAGCCCTGAGGGGCCAACTCTTGGATGTGAAGCAGCCTGCTGAGCACACAGACTGATGGATTGTCCAAGATTGAAGCTTTTAAAGAGCTACACAAAAGGTGCAAAAAATAAATGAATCTTCAGTTTCTCCCTCTCAGCATGGCTCTGGGAGATCACAACCTCCTCCCCTGGGGTCAGCTGGGGGCCCGGATAGAAACCCACACCCCCTCTCTGCACCTGTCATGGTCAAGCAGGGGGATGTGGTGGCAGGGGACAGGAGAGTGGGGGACTCTGTAAATACTCCGCCTTCCCTGTGCCAACCAAATGCTGCCTTTCCCAGCTTTCAGAAGACAAGTTCTCCGGACTCTAGAGGGCTGTAAAACAACAAAACAAACAGCGAGTTTGGAGGCAGGAGCCTGGGCAGGAAGCCAGACTCATTCCTAGGACTGTGGTGGTGAGTTCCGAGCCACCACTGGCCCCTTCCATCAGGCTCCAGGGAAGGGGGAGAGGGTGTCTGCTCCCAACCCCTGCTCCCCCAACCCCAGCACCGCTGAGATGCCCAGGAAGTTAGGGCCTCAGCAGTCACAGGTGCCAGGAGAGCCAGGAGGTCTCCTGGAACTGGACCCGCAGCCCTGGCTGTTTACAGGATCCAGGGTTCACACTGAGAGACGAGTGAATCATTTCCACTCAGAGGAATGAGTGGCTATTGTTTGGTGGGGTTGGCACAGGGAGAAAGTCATGATTCTCAGCGTTTCATCCAACTTGGCCTTCTGTCTGCCAAGACAACTCCACCCCATGAGGGAGTCAAGTCACAGGTTAGGAACTTCTATGTGTGTTTTGGGAGGGAAGTATAATCGCCAATGTCAACACAATGGAGGGGCCATATAACCTTGGGCCAGGTACTTAACATCTCTGTGGCTCAGATTTGCATATCTGTAAAATGGGGCAGAGACTCAGGCAATGGACACCACACTTAGTGAAGCATTTAGGGAAGATGGCAAGGAGCATGGAAAGGTATCTTGTAAGTAATCAGTGTTATCAAATAACTGAGCAATAATCCCGGGGCCTGGGAGAGTTAATACCTTCATGCTCTTGATGGATTCTTTCCAGCATCCAAGCTGCTACTACGAGAAGCTTACAGTTTTCCTGGCTTTGCTTAGCAAATTGTTGGTGAGCTTGCAAAGAGAAGAATAGGACTGGGACGTCAGGGCTTCCTGTGGGCTGCAGACCGGAGACCTTGGGTTGGTATGTCCCTTAGGGAAAGCCTGAAAGAATTTTCCTCAAGAATTTCACAGGCATTTTTGCAGCTGGCTGTTGGCTAATAGGAAATAAGGTAGTGCCAAAAAAGGCCAGTCCCGCCCACACCCCAGAATTTGAAAAGGACTGTCTCTGTGGATTTGCAGACATGTCCAGGAGGCCTATAAACAGAGGCCTAAGAGGGGAGTGGTCCGCTGCAGACAGGCCTACCTCTGATCCAGGTGAGGCGATGGCCCCCCATGTTTTTCTAGGGATCTCCAGCAACAGTATAAGTGCCAGCCCCTTCTTCCACCCCAGGCAACATTTCTGAGAGTACCACCCTTCCCTCTCCCAAATGTTGTTAACCAGCAACAAACTCATTTCCTGTTACCCATCAGCAGTTCTCTCGTTCCCGGAGTCCTCATCCCACCGCTACTGAACCCTCCTGCCTCCTCCTCCCGGTCCAGACTATCCAACACACAATAACTTCCTTCCTTTGCAAGCCAGCCACGGCAACAGGAGTCACTCTTGGTGTCTGATCTATTCTAATCTGTGCAAATAGGTGTCTGGCAAGGAGAAGGTACCCAATAACTTGAGATAAATTTAATGAGCACCTAATATATGAGAGATGTTGGATTGGATTTGGGGGTGGGTGACATTAATACGAAAGGAGGGTCCCTGACCTCCAGGGTCTGTGAATCTCAAGGGAGGTGGACACATTTGTACTTGCTACCATGTCAGATGCTGTCAGAGCAAAACTACGTGCTGTGAGGGGTCTGAGGAGGGCGCTACTCAAATGCTCCAGAGGACGGTACAGGCCACAGAGCCAACCCTTGGGCAGCAGGCAAGGCTTCCAGTGGGGAGAGAGAAGAGAGAGCCAATACTTCCTGCTGCTGTGTAAGGCCCCAGGGGGCTAGAGGAGGCCTGGACTGAGGCAGCAGTTTCAACAGCTGCAAATGGAGAGAAGGAACCATAGGAACTTTGCCTCAAAGAGGAAGGAGGGAGGGAGTCCTTCCTGTCATATCCTGGTGGCTTCTGCCTTCTCCTGTGCCCCATGGCTTGTGTTTCAATGGCCTCCTGGCCTCCTCCCTTCAACCTGAGATGCTGAATTAAATGAGTTTGCAGTTCCTGTTGCCACTGCTCATCTTCCATCTGCTTTGGTATTAGCTCCCAGCATCCCTTCGCTGGCCTCCCAAAGCCTGCTCTTAGCCAAGAGGGATGTCATCGTAGTCAACCCTGCCCAGCACACCCTGCTGTCGCTGCCCAAGATCCTGCCCTCATCACCTTGGCGAAGCCTTTTCCTGCCTGTGCCAAGCACCTACTCTGACCCTGAGGGACTTTCCACCACACTCTGAGGGCAAGCTCGAACCCAGGCATGATTTCAAAGCCCACACCCAGGGGCCTTGGCCTCTGTCTCTGCTCCTGTGCCCTGCCATAACCTGCTGGCCTATCACCTACTACTACCAAAGAAAGCAGAGAAATATTAGCAGCAGAACTGAAAAGGTCATGTGGTTAGTGGAGGAGCCCCCTCTACAGCTTCCCTGATCCATGACCATCCAGTCTCTACTTGAATATTTCCATTGACTGAGACCTCACTCCCTCTTGAGTCAGCTCTTTCCATTATGGGACAGTTTGGCTGCAAGAAACTTCATTTTTTTTTTAAGTGGAAATCTAATCTACTGTCACTCCTACCCATTGGCTCAATTCTGCCCTCTGGGGTCACACCAAATAAGTCTGATTCATCCTCCACAGCTTAATGACTGAGCGTGCAGGCTGTGAATCCTGGGTCTGCCATTTACTTGGTATGGGACCTTACCTTTCTTGGCCTCCATTTCCTTATCTGTAAAACGGAGATAATAATAGCACCTTCCTCATGGAGTTATATACATATTAAGTGATTTAATAAGTATAAAGCTCTTAGAGTAACACCTGGCACATAATACGTGCTCAGTAAATTACAGTATCTGAAGAAAACTGTCTTTTCTCCTCTTTTACTCTTCTTACCTTGGCTTAACGTCCTTTTAACAATATTCTTTGTATAGCATGACTTCCACATCCTTTCAACTTTTGTTAATCTCACACTTTAGTTGGCTTAAGGCCCTCTTACAATATTATCTCCAGTGTGGAGCCACCATGTCTCATAACCTGGAAATTGTCCTTCTGTTAGTGTGTTGAAGGCCAATTAACTTTGCTCATCTGTATCACACAGGTGACTCATGTTAACCTTGTGGTCAGTGAAAATCCCAAGATCCTTCTCACCTGCTGCCTGGTTCTCACAGCACTCTGCCTCTGCCTTCTGCTGTGCCACGTTACAAGCTCCCCCATGCACTGTAGGCCCTCCATGTAGGTGCGTTGAGTTTTGTCAGTGTGGCACTCAGGATCTAAAGGGCACTTCCCTCACACCCCCTACTCAGCCATTGATCTAGCTCAGTCTTTAAGCAAAGCCTGGTAATCGTCCTCTCTGATAAAGCCTTCCAGGATTATCACTCTACTGCAGCTGGTTTCTCTGGAATTGTTCCATCTATGTGAAGCTTCACCTGTCTTCTTACCACCTGTACGCACTGACCCTTAGCCTCTGCAAGCATTATACATCTCCCATCTTGGTTTTGAGGTCCTGTCCTCTTCCTGCCTGTTTCTTTTGCATGTTTGTGGCTCAGAAGGCGGTGGCCTTGAATAGTCTATGAGCAAGTACGTGACATAGCGCATAACGGCACCTCATGGTCATGCACTCCTCATAAGTCTCTGCTTCCTCTAAACTTCTCCACTCAGGGACATCCTATTCCTGTGGGCTGCAATGGATGAGGGCTGGGCAGTCTAACAGACGCCTGGTCAGGCAGGGAACAAGTGCGTCGTTCTGACACAGCCTGCTTCCCTCCCCGCTCTACACCCTTAGCTATTTTTTTACTTCATTTTCCTTCCTGTGTTGAAAGAGCCATGGGGCCTGGACCATGGAAGGGTTTCCTGGGGACATTCCATAAATTCCTCATGGGCCACTTCTCTGGAGCGGGATGGGTGGGTAAGTGGGAGGCCAGCGGGAACCGGGGTGTGAATACCAGGTGCCTCAAAGAAGTGTGGGTGGAAAGGAAGGGCGAGTTGCACAGAGAAGAAAAAGGGATACTATGAGCTCATAGAAACAGTCTAAGAAAGGCAAATGAAGAATGAAAAGGAGCTGCCAACTTGCAGGTTGGAACAAGCTGTGGGCAGCCACGCTCCCAGCCTTGCCCTCGAACCCGCAGACTTGCTTCCATAGCGACTTGTCTGCCAGGGTTTGGAGAACTTTCCCTGCTTAGGTGCGTGGCTTGGAAAGATGCCCCAAGCAGCCCCTGAGTGTGCTGTGCAAGATGCACAGAGATATGGGGAAGGTCATCACAGGGTCCCTTTGAGTCTGGCTGGGTCGTTCTTCCTTTATTCAGTCCTCATCCACACATTCAGCAAACACTAACTCCTTAACTGAGATCTAACACCCAAAGGAGTGGAAGCACTAGCCCCTGGCAAACTCTATATTAAGCCTGGATCTAAAGATTGTTCTCAGTATCCATCCCTGGGTTCTGGGTCTGTTTCTTTAAGTAAAAATGGTGTCAAATTGGGTGTCAGGGCAAGAAGCAACTTGCCCTAGTCTCTAGACTGGGACAAGCCACTTTTCTTCTCTGGGCCTCAGTTTCCCTGCTGAATAATGAGAATACTGGCCAGACAATCTCTAAGTTTACTTTGAGAATGGTTCTATTTTGCAAAACATTTTTGGGTTCTATCCCATGTGTAGCCACACAGTGAAAAAATTAGGTAGAAAGAAGGAAATGAATAAGAAAAAGGCATGAACCCTGCTTATAATAAAACTTTCAAGAGAATAAAGGAGACAGAGTTACATGAATGACCCAGAACACCAATGGCTACTGCTGGTCCCCAGAAAGCCTTTGTGTGGTATAGTAAAAGGTGGTCTCTATAGGCAGACAGTTTAGTAAAAAGGGCCCTTCTGGGTGAATGTTTATACCCCAGGGTACATGGCTTGACAAGGAGAGCTGAGGCTGGATTTCAGCTCCCATAGGCCCCTTGGCCCAATGACCCCATTCAAGGACTGGTCTACCCAGCCGTATAGGGAAGCCTGCTGAGCAGGGAAGTAGCCAATCTCAGAGCCCTATCCTGGCAGAATATGCTACTTTTAAAACTTAGTGAAATCTCATAAGGCAGCTCCTTTCCTCCTGCATTTTAGGAAAGCAAACACAAGGACCACACTCATCCTCTCTTCCATGTGCCTAAAAGCCAAGTCAGGGTCCCCAGTCCCATGCAGAGTAGACGACCCAGCCCAGGAAAAGGGAGCAACCTCCCCACCAAGTGAGAAAAGGGTTAAAGGGCATTGCTCTCATGAGAAGCAGAAGAGGTCTGGAAGGTTCAGCACCTCCTTGTAAACCCAGGCCAGTTCTTCTCACCTCCTCTGGCAGCAACTCAGAATGAGCAGATGATGGAAATTTTTCTTCAGGCTCCCTCCCTGCCCTCCTCCTTCCACATCCCAAACAACTTCTCTCCCAGGCTCTAACTAGATTAAGAGGGAAGAGCTACAGGGGTGATGTCAACATCAAGTGTGAGATGGGGTGAGGTCTTGCCTGTGCTTTGATCCACAGGTGGAGGGACTGGGGAAAGGTAGCAGGAGGGTAAGCTTGGGAAAAGGGGATTAGCTGGGACCGGAAAGAATGCGGCAGCTGTAATCCCACATAATGAACCAGACTGTGCTCCGTTTCCGCATCCTAAGCACTAGACAAGCAGGTACAAGCTACTGGCTTCAGCCTGCCGCACAAGAGGCCACCTGCACTGCCAGCCCAGACAGCCCATGCCCTCCAGCTGGCAGAAGGGCCCAGGGCAGGCATGGGTAAGATATCTACTTCCTCCAGGAAGCTCAGGTCTTGGGGGAGGAATGGGTTAGACACTGTACTTGCAGGAATAGGAAAGACAGAAGCATGGCCTCTTAGCTGGGCACCAGGTGCCCTCAGAGAGTAGCCCCACCATTTGCCTATGTTCTCAGAATGGAGATCCACAATCTGCTTCAACCAGCTGCTTTGGACTCCACACAGACTTTTGACCAGCACAATCAACTCTCCAGGACGTGGGGAGGAAGTTGTGATA
This sequence comes from Desmodus rotundus, assembly GCF_022682495.2. NCBI lineage: Eukaryota > Metazoa > Chordata > Mammalia > Chiroptera > Phyllostomidae > Desmodus > Desmodus rotundus. Next base: position 82,166,301 of record NC_071398.1, read on the forward strand.
TTTGGGATTTGTAACACAGAGAATCAAAAAGTCAAGTTGTTTCTACTTGACTTGGAGATACAGAGTGAAGTACTTTTCTCCCTTGGGCAGATGCACCTTCCTACATCCTTGAAGTGTAGGCAAAATTGAAATATATTTGTATTTCCTAGACCACTCGTTGACAAATGCTTGGGGGAAACAGCTAGAAGAGAAGCCACAAAATTAATCCCTACCTACTCTGCTATCTGACCCCTTCCACCAAGAAAATTAAGAAAATTAGAGTTGCCTGTAGTTAAAACTCCACCAACAGCTACCTTCCAGAAGGGGCTCCCAGCTGAGGAGCTGAGAGCCCCATCTCACACTTGTGGGTATCAGTGCGTTGGGACTCACAGACTCTTACCTTTTTCAGCTTGCCACTCTTAGTCCCCACAAAAACCACGCTGTAGCCATTGTAAACGTAAGAGGCCACTGATGTCATACGGTCCCGGCTGGTGGTGTACAGGGTCAGGCCCTCCACTGGAGTGGAGCCTCCAAGTGGCTGGTTGATGTCTAATCCACAGAAGTTGTCATCGATGGGAACCGGCTGGAAGGAAGAGGAGGAAGTCAGGGTGAATAGCAGCAGAGTCATGGCGGTCAGTCTATAGCTCACCCGTAACCGCCAGCCCTGGGACATTTGGCTTCAGAGAGGTGTGACATGGGTGCAGGGTCGTTACACATGCTGCAAACAACATCTCTCCACCTGATCCACGAAGCCCACAGAGGACCCTGTGAAACCAGAGAGAGGAACAAGCAGCCTCCCTCACTTATCCATTCACTTTCTGTCAAGGGATCCAGGAATCATTTATAAAGCCAGTTGCTTAAATTCATTTTCTGATAATTTTAATGTCCCTGTGGACCATGCCATTTTGTGGAGATCTTTCTATTTAGACAGTAGAGATTCAGTCCAGTGACAGCAACCCAGCACTTCTACAGCCTGGAGAGAATTTCTTATTTATTTCTTGGGATGCAAGGCCTCCTTTTGGGCATCAAGACTTTTAAGCCAACTATTCACCACATTCTATACTAGGGATAGGTTGAAAAGGGTCATCCTGATATTGAACAGAAACTTATACTTTGAAAAATTTACTTAATCTATATAAACCTCAGTTTCTTCATCTTTCAAACTATCTGCCCACCTTTCTGAGAGAATCGTTGAGGAGCAAATGAAATAATACATACAAAAGAATTTTAAGTTATATAATGATTTCCACTATTGTATGGTACAGGTCTTCAGCCATGCTCAGGTGCTCCTATTACGAGACTGTTGGAGAGAGTGAAGGTGTGCCTCTGGGTAAAGAGTATCTTTCAGGAGAGACTAGGGCACTTGTGAAAGACCACCTTAAGCAAATGAAAAAATAGCTGGACAGAAAGTAGAGAGGCTTGAAATCTAGCTTCTCCTTTACTGCTAAGTATCTCTAAGTATAAACTGGACCAGTAACAGCCTGTTTGGGGTTGTTGGGGTGGGAGGAATGTAAAATTGATTACTTCTAGTATCTCATGCAGTTAAATAAATAAAAAAAACTATGCTTCCTGAGGACAGGGGCTGGTAAAAGGCTTGTGTTCTCTGCAGACTGCCTATTCTGGGGCAGGGCTGTGATGGGTCCTCTGAAATGCCCCAGCTGACCATGCAACTGGAATCTTGTGGGCAAAGGCTGCAGACTCTGGGCCAGAAAGAGTCATGTTTCTTCTGGGTCTGGAAAGGCATCTCAGAGGAGAAAGGAAATGACTGTTCTAGCATAAAAAGCATCATGGAGAAGAAACCTGCAACCTATTCCCTTCAACCTCCTCCTTTCACACTTACTAGGAAAGAGCTGCCTGGTGCAAAACTTGTCAACAGCCTCATTTCCTTGGAATAACTGGTTTGGAATAAGCCTAGCTTGGAATAAGCTAGGGCACACAATTGTTAAGCCAGGGTCTTCCCTTTCATTCTTCTCTGAGGTCCACAGGAACAGAGACTTGTGTCTTCTGATTCTTGGTGTTTTGTAGAGAGTTGATGCTCCTGCTGTTGGTAGGAATGGAGGTGTTGCCCTTGTGTGTGTGAGTTTACATGTATGTGTATTCTCTAAGCAAGAGAGCTAACTTTTAGGTTAAGGATGACCTTGAACTCTGTGAACTCTGGTAAGATGGAGCCATCACTACCCCCCAAACATACCCCTCACCCCAGAAGGGATGAGCTTCTCAGGAAGGGAGTAAAACAGGGGTATACTGGAGCCAGCTCATGAGGGATGACTGTACATCTCTACATTCAGTGACATCACACTGGTGGTATGAAATCAGCTATGATGGGAGCATTTACATCATGGAAATTAGCAAATGCTCTAGTCAAGGCTCCCACCACCACCACCACCACCACCACCGCAGCTTGCATAGAGCTAGTTGTTTAATATTTACCAGCACATCACTGAAGCCAATGTGGAAAGTTCTTGTTCCCTAGGAAGACAGGCCAGAGGAGCCACTACCACCTTTTGCATTTTTTTCTTGTCTTGCTTATCCCTACACCACAGGCAGCAGGTGCCCTGGAAGACTTGGAAGGTGTAGTCCTGTCTCTAGGACCATCGAGCCACATGGCCCTGATGTGTCACATACCCTCTCTGAGCCTTAGTTTTCTCATCTGTGACATGAAAGGGTTGGACCAGGTAATCATCAAGTTTCCTTTCAGCTCTGAAAGTCCTCAATTTCATGGTTGTAGTTTATTTCCCATTTTCTCCTGGGGCCAATAAGGCTAGAGAGTCTGGACACAGGGACAGACCAAGCCAGTTTCTGAGAAATGATGACAGAAGCAAAAATCTGCTGGTGATTGTGAATTTCTCTACATCTCTCCTGAAACTGGAAATGCCAGTCCATAAGGAAAATAGTTTGCTCTGAGCCTAAGCTCTTGGGACTGGCTGACATTTTTCTCTCTCCTCTAAATTGTCAGATATTCCCAAACACCTGATACCCCTTCACTTTTCCTCAAATGATGAGATCTTGGAGCATGGCTGTCCTTAAAGCAGCATGGCTAGACAGAAATAACTCAGGCTTGTGGTAGGCAGTTAGACACACACGAGCAGAGCAGGACAATAGTCAGGTACAGAAGGTCACCAGGGCAGAAAGCCCTGGGTGCCTAGCAAGGGACAAAACTGGGAAAACAAGGACCTCTCCCCCAGGGTAACCTTTCCTCCCCTAACATATCACTAGTCATATAGTCTAGACCCCCTGACCTTTCATATCGCTGGCCATACAGTTTGGACCCTCTCCTGACCTTTTAGCCCCTGGCATGTTGCTAGTCATGCAGGTTAGACTTCCTTTACAGGGGGAATAAACAAGGGGTCTAGAGAACAGCCCTTAAGCATTAAGCCCCCAGGCCCAGAAAAGCAACAAAATCAGACAAGCTACACCATGGCTGACATTAGGACCAATTGCATTGACTAATGACCCCTTGCCCTGGCACCAACCAATCAGTACAGACCATGACCCTGAAGGGACACACCTGGAAAGCTGATGAATATTCTAGTGGGATCTTCCCCTGAGACCTCCAGATAAATATCCTCAAGATGGAGGACCCAGTGCAGGGAGCACACCCTCACCTTTCCCCACCCCTTTTCCCCACCCCCTTACTCTAGGCGCATTTTCTTTGCCTCTCCCTCCTAAGCTCCAAGGGCCCTTCTTTTGCCTCTGTAACTTGTTCCCTGAGCCCATTTTTTCTACAGCTGACTTCTTCTACATCTGTGACTTTCTAAATAAACTTTCTCTTATAGTTTCAGTCTCAACTCTGAATTCTTTCTTAGCCAGAACTCAAGTACCAAGGTTGCTGAACCAAGGTCCCATTTAACTCTCTGCTAACACCTGGTGTTGTTTTCGTCCTCACCACCAACTAACTCAGAAGTCATATGGGCCGAATTGAATTCAAATCCTTGTTTTATCATTTATATTTGTGTGGATTTAAGCTATATAGTCTTTATGAGCCTTTGTTTTTCCATCTGTCAAATGGGGATGATAATCCTTGCTTCATAGAGTCATATTGGGGATCAAGGGACATCTATAATAGCATAAACAATAAAAACGTAAAATTGACCAGAACAGTGCTTAATACATAGTTGGTATTTAATGAATGATAGTCCCTTTCCTGCCCCCTTTTAGGAAAGTTTAAATCCTTCATCTGAGTGTTCCATGTTTGTCCAAAGATCATGTCAAAATTAAGCCCTGGGACCACAGCTTCTCTCACCAACCCTTAGCCCTGCCTAAGGCCACCAAATGCTTCTGGATCCTTGTCTGGGACTCCTTGGATTACGAAGAGTCCCTCCTATAGCACCCCTTCTCACTGGGTAAAGTCTGCACTGGAATAGTATGATGCTGAGGGGAGGAAAGTGGGGGTGGTGATGAGGGGCTGTTTTCTCTGAGGTTCTGGTCTCACCTGCTGTCACCTCTCTCCCAGGGTCTTTGCTGCTCTTTGGTCATTAGCCCGGGCTTGTTTCTCTGCAAGCCACTGGAGCCAGAGAAGGGTGTCAGCTTCCTCTTCTCTCTGGCTCAGGAGCAGGCAGGAATCAGCAGTTTCCTCCTGACAAGCTCCCCTCTGGGCAATAGGAACCAGGCAGGACTCTGCCAGGGGGTTAACCCTTTCCTGTCCTCTGCACTTCTCCTGATTGGTTGGGGCCACAGGTTATAGAATTTCAGTGCCATAAAAAACTTTGGAGATTATCTAGTTCAACCTGTTCATTTTACAAAAGTGAAATAACAGCAAATAACTGGTTGTTATTATGATTAATGTTAATAATTATAGCTGCAATTTACTGAATGCTTATTATGTGCCAGGTATTATGTTAAGAATTTTATATGCATTTTTCTATTTGATCTTCATAAGAACCATAAACAGGGTCTTATTAGCTCTATTTTAAAGATGAAAAATTATAGCTTAGACCAGGTACACAACTTGTGCAAAGTCATACAGGTTTAAGAGGTAGAACTGATCTTTAAATACAAATCTATTGGACTTCAAAGCCTATAGCCTTAACCAATATCCTATCATACCAAGCAAAGGACAGTGGAACTAGAAGCGCAGAAGAAAGAGGCATCTGCTTTCTTGCTTTAAGCAGTGTTTTTGGTCCCAGTAGCAGGCACTTGCAGTTTCAGGAACTCAGAAGGCGGCCATATGGGTCGCTTCATCTCCTATATTTTCCCAGGCTGCAGATCCAGAGTTCACGGCACTCTGCACAGAAATCTCCCTTAACACTTTTCACATGGCTTAACAGTGCGCTAATAGTGGTACACCTCACAGGCCAGGCATGGTGCAAATCTTCTCATATATTATCTCACCTGGTCATCCCATGAGGTAGGCATTGTAATTCCCATTTCACAGATGGTAATGTAGAAATAAAAATGTTAAATTACTTCTGAAGCCAGGAAGCAGCACCGATGAAATTTGAACTGTGGTCTTTGTCTCTAAAGCCCAAACTATACTACACTGTGAGATATGTCTCTCTTTTTCTCCCCCCACCCCCAACTAGATTATGAAATATGTGAGAGTAGTGATCTTGTCTTTTTATGTTTGCATCTGGTACAGTGCTGGGCACATGGAAGACCTTTGATACTCTCTTTTTAAATAGATGGAGGAATAGGCTGGTGGATGGTAACAAATGGGAGAGATGGATGAATACATGGATAAAGGGGTGGGTAGGCAGGTGGATGATAGATGGATGGATGGATAATGGATGGGTGTGTCATGGTGACCACTTAGATGGCAGCAACTTGACCCTCCGACAGGACAGTGCTCACCACCGATTTTTTTAATCCCTGCTGTCATCTGCTCTGGGTCCTGAGCTCCCTTTCCTCCTCTCTTTTGCCTTTACCCAAACACCTGATTATGTTTCCCCAGTTTGTAATCTACCAGTCAAACTTAACTCCCTTCCCTCTCTTCCGGCTTCCATATCAACCTGCCTACTCAACACCCCAACTTGGCTTCACAGTGGCCTACAAGGCCCTGCATGGACACTGTCTGATCCTTGTTGCCTCTGACTGGCCTCATCTCCTCCCACTCTGTCCCACACGCTCCAGTCCAGCTGTAGTTGCCTCCTTGCTGCTCCTCACATACACCAGGCATGCCCTCTAACCCTTGCACTTGCTGCTCCCTCTCTATGGAATGTTTTCCCCAGGTACCCGCATGGCTCACATCCTTACCTTCCTCAGTCTTTGTCCAAAGGCCACTTTCTCAATGAATCAACCCTGTCAGGTACTGCCTCTTCTCTTTCTCTGCTTTATTTTTCTCTGCAGCAATCATCACCATTTGACAGGCTACGTATTTTATGTATTTTTTTGTCTTGCTTCACTAATGAAAGCTCCATGAGGATGGAGGAGCTTTGTTGTGTGGGTCACCGCTGAAGCCAGCAGTGCCTGGTGTGGCATGGACACTTGATACATGTATGTTAAACCCTGAACACCACAGATTTGAACTGTGCGGGTCTACTTACACATAGTTGTTTTCAATAAATACTATAATTGTTTTTTCTCTTCCTTATGCTTTTCTTAACAACATTTCTTTTCTCTAGCTTACTTTCTTGTAAGATCACAGTATGTAATAAATATAACATACAAAATAGATGTTAATTGACTGTTTATATTAGGGGTACAGCTTCCAGTCAACAGCAGGCCATTAAGTAAGTTTTGGGGGAGTCAAGGGTTATAAGTGAATTTTTGTCCACACAGGGGGTCAGCAACCTGACTCTCATTGTTCAAGGGTCCACTGTATTTGGAATGACTCAGTGGATCAACAAACACGCCCCGAGTGTCTGGTATATGTCAGACTCTGTGTTATTGTTTACCACCTGATAACATGAACCTGAAAACCTCTCTCATTTCTGGCCCTTGGTGGTCTAGGAACAGGCTGTGCAATAGGGCACAAGATGGAGAGTTGGAGCCCAAACTCTAGATCAGGAATAGAGCGAAGTGAGCACCTCCTTACCGCCTTGGTGCACTGGACGTCCTTCCCCAGCAGCCAGTTGAGCTCCAGGTTGCCCTCGCCCTGGTAGCAGGACTGCAGGCGGTACTTGATCTGTAAGTTGATGGCTCGGATGGGGAAGGCACAGAGGGCAGAGTCATCGGGAGGGTGGTGGTACTGCTTCTGCCCTTTGGAGAAGATGGCGAAAAGCACATCATCCTGGCTGCTGATATTGAAGGCCTGGGCCAGGGAGTCCCCAGGCTTGGCCAGGTAAGCAGCCTGCAGGAGGCGGTACTCCACCCCAGCCCGGGTGCAACCGAAAGGCAGGGACACATAGGAGTGGAACTTGGGGTCATCCTTGCAGAGCCTCACGATGCGCGAGGTGTAGAAGAGGTCTCCAGCTGAGTTGATGGCCACACCCTCGGGGGTCTCAGGCTGAACAGTGAGGAAGTAGACAAAGCCCCCGCTGGCGAAGCCATAGATGTAGAAGATGTCAAAGTGGGAGACCAGAGCCAGGGTGTCAGAGGGGATCTTGATGAGGGAGGAGACAAAATCACTGTGTAGCTCATAGTCAAGCATGGCAGAGGATTCGGGGTCACGGGGCAGCTTCCTGCTGGACAAAGTGGGAAAGTAATCCTGTTTTCCGTCCACAGCGGTGCCAATGAAGAGCTTGCCATCCTGCCCCTCGGAGCGCACGATCACCCCATACATTGTCCCCGTCTTATTGACGCTGGACAGGTAGTGTTCCTTCTTGTGGGACGGCTCCACCAGGATGAAGAGGTCATCCAGCCGCAGCAGCTTGCAGACTCCCTGGTAGAGGCTCCCACAGGCCAGCAGGCGGTTCTCAGGGTAGTCAATGATGAGCAGCTTGTTGACGTTGTTGGTGAGGGTGAGGACCTCACTGCAGGGCTGCACAATGAGGGGTGGGTAACAAGACTTGTTGTCCTCTTCCGGCCCAGTCTTATGAGCCACCTGGATGGTCAGGTTGCCCGTCAGCTTGTAGACCCGATTGATGGCCCCCACGTACACTGCCCCTGTCCCTCGGTGGACGGTCAAGTGGTTGAAGGTCCAGTCTCGGTTCTCAGAGTGGAAGGTGCTGAACTGAGGCATGCCGCCCGCTGGGCGGGCCAGCAGCACCCAGACCACTGAGAGCAAGACCACAGACCAGCTGTCAACCTCTGTGGCCCATGGCCAGGGCCTCCTCTGTTCCATGCTGAGAGGGGCAAAGACGAGGAGGCAGGTCCTCTGAGCGCTCATCCACGCCACCTTCCTGGGTTGGCCCTCACATGGTTCTGGAAAACACAAGGCAGGGAGGTCAGACGGAAAATAGTCCTGAGAGGAGTGAATTGAATTGCTTGACCCGGAGTCCCAGGCCTGGCTAGCTCTGTGAGTCTCTTCCTTCTGTATTTCAGTTTTTCTATTTTTAACACACTTTCTCCCTCTTGGAGTTGTTCAAGGAATCCTATTATCTATTTTGGTCTCCAGCCTTACGCTGTAAATTCCCTTCTTTTACTTTACAAAGCATCTCTATTTCTGTCCTCTTAAAACATTGTTTTTCTCTCTCAGAGAGGTTAAAAGACTGTTTAAGTTCACCCTGCCAGTCGATCCCCTGATCAGGAGTAAAGCAAGTCTTTCCTCCCCAGAAGTCACTTCTGTCCTCTCCCAGTCAAATGAAAATCTCCCGTTTTTTTAAAACTACTCCCAGAGTCTGACATTGCAAATAAAATTCCTTTTTGTTTCAAAATGCCATCCCCTCATGCAGCTGCATTTCCTTACTTTCTCAAGCTCTGTCCCCCACAGGAAAGGACTTCAGCCTCACTCTCTCCAGACAGAAGAATCACTGATCTTAGCCATTACAACTTGTTAGAAAAGAGAGACACACTGTGGCCACTAGGGCTGGGAGTGTCAGGTGTGCCATTCAGAAGCCTGAACAGCCCCAGGGAGATGGGTAGACACCCCCCACCCACTCTTCTCTGGGACTGGAGGATGCTAGTCACAGCTTCCCAGGGAGGAGGCTGCCAGGTCCTAGGGACATTGCTTTAACTTCTGCTTCTCTGCAGGTGGGGCTGGCCTCCTCGCCAAGGGGGACTGGCCATCTAAATCCAGCTTTAGCCACCTGAACACGAGTTCTAGGTTTAGAAAATGTGGGGAGAGGCAAAGGGAGGCAAGTTGAGGGTCTGTCTCATTCCAGCTACTGCTGGAGCCTTGTGATTATTTAAGCTCCATGAAGTCGCTCCATGAAGTCACTCCCCGGCCTCAGCCTGCTCTGCCCTGCCGAGCCTGGTCTCCTGCCCTGACTCCTTTGCTCCTTCCCCTCCCTTCAGATGCCCAGGCCCTAAAGCTTTTCTGTTTTCCAAGGAAGCTGCCCAGAGAGCAAAGTGGGGCTCCTGTAGAGAGCTTCTGGTTTGCCTGGGCCAAAGGTGGGACAGAGGAGCCTGTCCCTTCCCTCTGAGAGTGCTGCTCCTGACTTGTGTGGAAAGAGACAAGGGCAGCAGCAGGTAGCAGAAGCAGGAGGAGACTGAGAGTCGTCTAGCAGAAAAATCTTTTCTCCTACAAGACAAATTGCCCAGCACCCTTCTCCGACAAGTCCAGACAGCTCTGGGCAGCGAGGCAACAGGGATGGACACACCCTGCCCAAGGATGGAGAACTGGCTCCAAGGCAGCTTATCAGGGCCCCTTCTCCTTCTACCCTCCCGTCTGGCTGGACAGGGTTAGAATGAGAGTAGATGCCGCGTTGGGAATCCACACTGTTTTTGGCTCTGTATCTTTAGAAACTCTCCTTCCTCCACTCCAATTCTGGGTGCCAGAGGCAACCCCCACCTGACAGCTCCCCTCCAACCAGGCTGCACTGGGGGGTCTGAGGTGACTCAGAAGCTCAGGCTTCCTTGGAAAGAGGAAGGCAACAGCACAGGGCCCCGGCTGACCTCAGGGACTCCAGCACGGCCCTTCCGGCCCCACGCCCGCATCTACCGCAAAGCCCCTATGGACAGACAGAGCTTTCGGTTTGAAAGCCAGTTATTTTTAGCTATGTCCTGGGGCTGGTAGCAGGACGTGAATTCCTCATGAGGAGCTGCAAAACGGAAATAACAGAATCCTTACATTCCCCAGTTGGACAGGGAACTACAAGAGGCCATTCTGGGGAGGCCCCTGGCTCAGCTGGTGGAAGGCAGTGTGTTCCACGAGGAGCACGAGGAGGAATATAACTGTCACCATGCTGTGTTAGGGTTTTGTCTTGTAGCAAGTGCGCTCTGAGACACTGGCACTGCGTCTGTGGACAGCACATTCCTGCCTTCTCCACAACATTTATGCATTTGTATGTTTAGCCTGTGGCTACAGGAAAAAGGTCCTGGTAGCAGAGATAACATCTAAGGACACAATGTGAGGTTAAGATCAACTACCTCACCTCCCAACCCCACATCCCCCTGAGATTAGTTTGATTAGTAAGTGGCTTTGTTGTTAGGCAGAGTTTGGAAATAAATTTGGGACTGTGGGCAAGTCAAGTCTCATCTCCCTTTCTGGTAGAGTGGGGATAACTGCAGTACCAACCTCTCTGGTTGTCACGAGAGTAAATGAGATAACGCAGAGAAACCTCTTAGCCTGGTGGCTGACACAAAGTGAACGCTCAGCTTCTGCCAGTCACTATTTTCATTGACACCTCCCCAGGAGACTGCACTTCAGGAATCCTGCCAGAGCTCTTGACTTCTCTTTTTGCTCATATTCTTCCTTTTCTTGAGAATGAATATTGCAGGAAGAGCTTTGATCCCCAGATTTCCCTGACCCAGTGAAGGGGTTCAATTTGGGAGGCATGTGTCAAAGGACAGAGAATAGATCTGAGGTGATCGTCCCTATCATACTACTGCACAAGTCCCAACATAGTCTCTCTGCCACCTGCAGAGAAGGTGGCAGAGGTAAAGGATCTTGAGAGTTGACCTATGAATTGGAAAATCGGTCTGGTAGCTAGAAGTCATGAAGTCACGGGGCAGGAGGAAGAGGAAGGGACTTAGGAGACTTTGATTCAAATTCTGCCTCTGTCAGCCATGAGTCATATGGCTTTAGACTAGGCTAGCATCTCCCTGAGCCCATTTCTTGATTTTAAAATAAAGGGTATTTGAATTAGCCAGTTTGTAAGATTTCTTCTTTCAGATGAAATAATACCTTGAGGCTTGCTTCCTTCAGCTTCTAAAGTCTGTGGCTGAGACAGATGCTGATGTTTTCCCATCCTGCCTGGTTAGGTCAGGAATTCTCAACAGACCACTACAGTTAGGCTGTTTGCCTCTTACTCCTCAATCAACATCCACTTTGAGACAGACAGCTTTTGGTGACCAGCCAAGCAAATTCATTCCGTGGGGCTCAAGGGCTGCCCATCTGGGAGTAGCAGGCACTGGCAGAGTAGAGTCAAGAGGCAGCATGGTCTCCTGCAGTGCAGGGGTGGCAGGGAAGGCTCACACTCTATCTCAGGAGTGTGGCTTTCACAAGGACAATTGACTTCAACAGCAAATTGAGAGTTTTTGCCTTTCCATGCCAAGGCTGACGTAACTAAGTAGCTGTTCCAAAGCAGCACCCAGCTAGCAAGGATCAAGTCTCCTATCCGAGTTCAGAGGGACACCCTCAGTGGGGACAATCACCCACCTTTGCACCTCTGATGAGAAGTCATGTAGTCCAATGGTTAAATGCTTTGACTCTGAACTTAGATGCTTAGATAGCTGTGTAAACTTGGTCAAGGCCCTTAACCACACTGTGATGCTATCTATCCACATAAAATGGGATTAGCACAAGCATCTGCCTCATAGGATTATTATAGAGGAGTCACTTAATACATATAAAGCACTTAAAACAATGCCTGGCCCATTTTAACTGTTTACCATGCAGAGTCTTTATTAGTAGTTTTATTTGTCAATATTTCTGGCTCCTCACCTCCACCCATTCCATGATCTGTCTTAGAATGACTTATCCATCCTCGATTTGCTAGAAGCCAGTGAACAAATGCCTATGACCTTGCATACCTATCATTTCCTCCTAACTCCGACTTTCTGCTGGTGTCAGCCTCAGGAGTTTCCACTTAAAGATGCCTCCATTTTTCTGCCACTTCTACTCTCTCTGTCTAGCTTGTGAAGTCACTTTGTCACATGCATTCTCAAGAGCCAAAGCTTGCCTAGTCGCCATTCTCTTACCAGCTTCCCTCTCCCTCACCCCAAGTCTCAAACTAGGACATGTGGCTCTGGGATGCTTGCCCTATCAGAGGAGCCTCCCAGGACATCTTATTCCAAGCTCTTCCCATGCCAAGCAGAGGCCATGCTTGTCTGATTGGGAAGCAGTGTCACTAAATATTTTATTTGGAGGGCATGATGATACCATCTCCCGATCAGGATTCAGGAGGCAGGTGTGGGTGACAGCCTAGTGGAGGCATCTAATACCTTCCTGATCAGCTGCTGTGGGCGTCAGTGGCAAAGCAGGGAGGAAATGACAATCAGGCATTTCCAGTTCAGCTCAGTGCAGGATTCTTTCCACCCTGATGACCTGCTGTATAGCGTTCTTCAGGAGATCCAGGCACACATGCTTTCACTTGGCCTTTCTTATCCAAAAGGAGCCGGTAGGAAGAGGAGTTAGAGTCGGGATATAATTTGGCCAGTTGAGTCAAAGTTCACAATAATAGATCGCACAACCTTGGACCCACCTGTAGCTCTACCATCAGCACTATCTCCATTCTATCATTGCCATTCCCACCTTCATCACCACCACCGTCGCCAGCACCATACTGGCTTAGGACACTTTTCATAACAACAACAGTAACAGCAACCTATTACGACTGCACCTACTAAGTGGCTCACACAGCCAGGATCCCAAGCAGCCAGATGGTGACAGAGAAAAAGTAGGCATGATGATGAGGGCTGTGAAGTCAGGGAAGGGGTGAGCAGCTGCACTAGAAATTCTCCCCACTCTCCTCCCTCTCCCAGGGCAGCGGGAAGTCCATCCTCTCCCGCATCTCTCCTCCCCAATTAGTAGAGTCGTTAAACCAGCAATTCAGGGCCAGTGCTGAGATTATAAGATTACTCCAATTCATGACCTATTTTTAGATGAAGAAAGCAAAACCTATGGAAAGGAAACAAATTGTCCAAGCTAACCCAAATTGAGTCAGGGACAGGCTGCAATCGGAACTCTGCAGAGAGTCTCGTGCTTCCTTAGTCACAGGCAAAAGGATCCTGTCAGTGATGTTCTGCCTCAAGGCTGCCTGCTGGGGGGAAAGAAGGTGCCTTTAGAGGCGGCGGTGGGCCCATGATGGGCAGAAGTGAGCCTGGCTCTGGGCCTGGAAGGGGAAGCAGTGCACGGGGCAGACCTAAAGAAGTGCCTGCAGAATTAAGGGGCAGAGGAAGGGAAAGAGACGCTCTCCATTGGCTGCCTCTGTGTTGGGGAGAATGACTTCCTGTGATGTACTCTAGGCCCAGGCAGAAACCACATGCAGGAATGAAACCCACGCTGTGACTTGCGAGCTACGGTGTCCTGCGCTTTGTTCCTTTGGGTTATAGGCAGGCTCACAGACTGCCTATAGGCTCCCTCACAGGTCAGATGGAGGCTAAGCACAGGAAGCCTCTTCTCCGCAGAGAGTTAGAACTGCAGCAGAAGGGACTAAAGTTAGATATCAAGGGGGATATCCTGGAGAGGATCCCTGGGGCATACTGCCAAGCAGATTATGGAATTTTCTGACAGAGAATGTTCCTGACAGCTGTCTTAGGAGTAAGTTTACCCAGGGGGAGGGGATTGGTCCCAATGACTTCCGAAGGCTTCTTTTGCTTTAAGATGCCTATGAGGATAAAATGTCTAAATGAGAGATTATGGGGCCCCAGCTTGTCCCCTGTGGGTGGAATGACCCTGAAGGACCTGACATAATGTCATTTGCGTGGCTGTACATGCAAACATTCCAAGCGTCACTGTCTAACCCCGACCTCAGAGGTAGTCCAGGCACGTTGGTAGCACAAGGTGAGCGAGAGGGCGAACCCAACGCAAAGGCCCCGGGGAATGCCGGCAGCTGAAAGGCCTCAATTAGAGTGAAAGGAGTTATCTGGTATTTAAATAATTATTAGATTGAAGGAATAATCATGGGTTTGAGCTGATTTTTTTCCCCACTGTCACCCTGATGGCGTCCATAATATTATTATTCAAATGCCCACGATGCTCACTGAGAAGAGACCATGAGAGAGGGGAGAGAGTAGGGGAGAGGGGTGGTGAGCGGGGAGAGGGAGAGAGACTCATTTAATCTCCATGTGACAGGGCTGCAGGAGGTACGATTAGTCTTTTTCTTATTTCAGCTGTCACTCATGCACAGACACCGAAGATTGTTATTAGCGTATTTTATGCACACGATTTAAAGGGAAGAGAGGGTGGGCTGGGGAGAGGAGAATTTCCTACAGAAAATAACAGGAACCAAAGGAACAGTTTAGATGTCACTGCTATACCAGCTGCGTTTGCTTCATTAATCGAATGTCATTTTTTCCCCAGACTCTGTGCTGTTACGTGAAGCTGAGTGGCTGTACTTTGCCCCGGAGGGAGAGAGAAGGAAGGTGAGGGGAGATGGAGGAAAACGGGCCTCTGCCTCTGTGCCCTCTTGGCACCCTTTTCCTGAGAAGGGGAACCACATGAGACTGTGGCCCCCCAGCACGTGTCAACACAACTCTTGGTGACCATTTCTATCCCATTACCTTCTTTCACCAAGAGAAGAGCGATCCCTTGCTTATCTCTATATGCAGTCCCTTTTACAGGGGGGTAGGCCAGATCCACTCTCCAGTAACCAAGGAGTAGGAGAGAAAAGGAAATTCAGAGAGGCCTAAGAGTCCTGCTCCGCAGTGAGGGAAGAGCCCACGTTCCAGGTGGCAAAGCTTGTGACTGGAGCTGTGTGCTGCTCTCTGCTCTGGCAACTGGCCCTTGACAGCAACAGACTCTACTTCTCAGATACACAGTGGGCAGACATGGGGTGACATGCAGGGGCTGGGAGCTGACGAGAAAGGCAGGATGGCAGGTGTTATGGGTTCAAATGTGTTCCCCCCAATTCATAAGTGGAAGTCCTGACCTCCAGCACCTCAGAACATGACTGTTTTTGGAGATACGGGTTTAAAGGGGGAATCAAGTGAAAATGAAGTCATTAGGGTGGGCCGTAATCCAAATGACTTGTCCTTATAAAAAAGGAAATTTGGACACAGAGACAGACAGTCACAGAGGGAAAGAGATGTGAAGAGACGCAGGGAGAGGGTGGCCACTTACAAGCCCAGGAGAGAGGTCTGGGACGGGCCCTTCCTTCCTAGCCCTCAGACGGAGCCACCCCTGCTGACACCTTGACTTTGTGCCTGCAGAACTGTGAGACAATACATTTCTCTTATTTAAGCCACCCGTCGGTGGTACTTTGTCACAGCAGCCCTAGAGATTAACAGGGCATGGAGGAGTAACGTTCTCTAGCATCTTGGCTCAGGGATTGCTCTTTTAGAGAAAAGAGGTGTGTGTGCAGGCACGTCTAAGCACTCATGCTTGTGCCGAGGGCGTGGGCGTGAGCCACCACCGGCCCAGACACTTAGAGAGGTGGATGTCTTACTGTCTCTGTGAGGACCAGGGAAGCATGCAGGCTTCCCGTCCCACCAGCTGAGCGCCATGGCCGAGAACCGCTGGCTTTGCCTCTCCTGCCTTTATCCCCATGGGATTAGGATTGGGCATTTTCCCACAGAGTGGTTCTAGCCTTTTTGCCTCCCCTGCCCTGTTCTTCTGCTATTTCCCAGAAGAGTCCAGGTGTCACATCCCAGACCCAAGAACCTTATGGATATTTTGTGACTCCCATAGAGCAATGTCCCTCCAATCCCACTCCAGCTGCTGCTCCTGCCTGTCCAGGACCACGACCTTTCCATACCGGGGAGGGTTTTCTGTTACTTTTTTTTTTTTTTTCCAGATCTCCCAGTGGGCTTTGATCGAGCTCTGGAAACCACACTGGCTCTCACAGGGCCTTAGCAAAACATCCAGTGTTTGTCTTCTCCCCTCACAGGCTGTAAAAGTTTGAAGTTGTCTCCCTGAATTATGAAGGGTTCCAAAGACACGCACTCACTTGAGGGGTGGTGCAGGGGAGGGGGCCACTGGCCCGGTTGGCTTTGCAAAGTCAAAACAAGATTCATTACCCTGGGGCCAGGAGCAGGGAGATACACGCCTGACCCTGCAGACCTGCCCCATATGTCATGGGCCTGTCAGAAATCTCCCAGAATTCCCTTTATTATCTAAAGGTCGCCACCCGGGCAGTGCTGAGAGAGCCCAGGGTATAAACTAAACTACAAGAGCAATCAATTTCAAGCGGCTGCCTTCCCCACCACCCTGCCCCCTCCCCTTTCCATGGGCTCTGCTCTTTTCAATCCCCCGTGGAGGACTGCCAGAGAGAAGGGACGCCTTGCCATGGCCACCTCACCCCTGGGGCAGAAAGAATTTCTGCAGGTTAGGATCAGTGGACCTGGGGAGGGAGCCTGCACTGGGCACTACGAGGTGCTCAGAAAAGTCACCCCACTTCTCCCCTGACTCTGAGCTGGACCCTGCTTAAACCATCCTGGGAGGGGGATTGCATTATGGGCTTTAAAGAATAGGAAAAGGAATTCTCAGACTCCCTCAAAATCAGGCAATAGAATAAAAGTGGGGGTATTTGGCTTTGCTAAGTCAAGTCCAAATTCATGTCAGGAGACCTCATAGGGCAGTGAGACGCATAATAACAGCAATTTTCATGTGGTTCTATAACAAAAATAATAAATAAGGAGGGACAGCTATTATTATTAACCACCTGCTACGTGGCGTGCTGTGCTAGACTCTCTGCACACGCAAGGAAAAATGTTGTGGTCATCTTGCAAGATGAGTGTTACTCTCCCCACGTCACAGATAGGAAAGCAGAGTCTCAGGAAGGTTGACCACTGGACCAGCATCATTCCGCTGGGACACAAGACCTCCTGGTGCCTGTCCCCACTATTCCACATTGCCCTGATATTCAGCCTTTACTTTTCAACCAAACCCTCTTATCTCTGGTCTGGAAAGACTCACTAGAATGTGAAGTAAGACTTGGCAAGTATGTTATTTTATAGGTCAAAACTGGAGGCTCCCATTTGGGTAATGGAGTAGGGTTGGGGGCGTGGGCAGTGTGGGCTGAGTTACGTGTTACAAGGTGGAATCCGAGGGTGTTTCATGGCAAGAGGGTTGCTAGCTGGCAGTCACCTTTCAGAGAAATTCCAAATGACCTTTCCAAGGATCCTGGAGATGCATCTCCTGCCTTCTCACTTGTCCTTACTGTCCACGGCAGAGCCAGGGAGTCTGTGGCAGAGCCGGCAGGAGAGCAGACCGCAGGGTAGAAAGTGCCCAACTAAATCGTTAAATAAATTACAGTTACTCCACATAATGGCATATTATGCTGCCATTAACCACCGTAATGTTTTCAAAGAATAATGACACAGCTTCAATTCACAAGCAGTAGGAGGTTAAGGGAGGAAAATAAAGGGGGGAGGGGAGGAAAATTCAAACCAAACATAAGGCCTTCATCTCAGCTCTCAGGCAGCAGACCAGCCCCAAACCTCACTTACTTTCTCCTGAAGCTCTCCCTGCCTTTCTCCTCTTGAAGAGAAATTGTAATGGCCTCCAGGAGTCCTCAGGTGAGAGCACTTCCTGTTTCCCTTCAAACCCTGTGCTGTTCTACTGCCAGTGGCTCCCATGGCCGGCCACTGAAACACTCTAGGGACAAGGAGCACAACCCATCATGCTGTTCATCCTCTTGTCAGGGAAAGCAGCTTTTACTGAAGTCAGGGTTCCCCAAAGTTCAAAAGAGTGGGCCTCTTGATCGGCGAGTCTGGTGTCCCCTCCCTGAAAATGGTCCATGTAAGACTGTCACAGGGATACTCAGCTGAGAGACACCCTGATGAAAGCCATTTGAAGCTGTAGATTTCCTGCCGCATATGCCTGGCCTGCTTCGTTCCTTGTGCCCCAGATCCCTTGTCTACCTTTGTCAGGCACATGGCCAGAGTGTGACATCTGTCCGTGGAAACACCTTCTGTTACCCAGATAGATTCCAGGTGGACTGCTAAGCACCCAGGTTCATGTCCTTCCCAAACTAGCTGGCTCTCCTGTATTTGTCTGACTTCCCTTTCTGTCTCTCCGAGTCCCAACACGCCGGCTCATTTGCTGAGTCCCCAGAACACCTTGCACAATTTCACCTCTGTGGTCTCCTCTCTGGAACACCTATCTTTATCTTCTGCTTTGCCTGCTCAACCCAATCCATTCTTCAAAGCCTCCTGAGGACTCTAGAACCTCCCTGCTTCCAATCACCCATCCCTCCTTCAAAGCCAATTAGAAATGGCCGTTTTAGCACATACTGCATTGCAGTGGTGGCTCTCGTATGTTACGTGACTATTGAATAGCTCCCCCATTGAACTGGAAGCTCTTAGAGGGCAGGGACTAGCCCAGTGCTTTTCACTCAGTCTGTGCTTGGTCTGAACCATGGAAAGCAGAAAAGGGAGACAGGGATACTCACTGCCTTACCTTAATTACTAGCCTGACCTCAGACGTGGTTTGAAAGACCACACTCAGCTCAGTGATTTGTCCTAACTGATCTTTTGGCATTCCTCTTGAATTCGCCGGGTAGAGAGCGATGTCATTGGCTAGGTGGATGAGGTGGGAAGACGGATGGAGAAGAATGGGAAGATACCAGCTCTGCCTTTGAAGAATGCCCAATGCAGCCAGGGCTTGTGCGGGAAAAGTTTTGGCAAGAGAGCTCCAAAGCCACAAATCATATAACATCATAGATCACCTAAAAGTATATAATAAATGGTCAACTGATAACATGACGTGATCATGAGCAGAGTGGGGGAGGGTGAGATTCCCCAGAAAGGTTTCAGAACAGGGCTTGTCTACAATGAGGTCAGACTCCCTGTGGTGCATGTATGCAGGCAGCAGGGGCACAGGAGAGACTAAGGGCTTTGGAGACAGACCTGGGCTCAAGTCTGGCTCCACCACTTTCTAGTTTGATGACCTTGATCGTGCTTTTTAACCTTTCAGAACCTGTTTTCTCAGCTATAAAAGGACACCTCACAGGGTTGAGGTGAGAATCAATGAGACAATGGATGTAAGTGTTTCTGTAAACTCTACAGCTCTGAATAAACACCAATTACTCGCATTTTTGTTTTCTGGAGAAACACTGTACAAGGGCATCATCTCCTTGGCAGTCACAGCTGCCCTGTATGATGGCAACAAAGGCTGAGCCGGTTTCACGCAGGTGAGGGGTGATTCTGTGTCACCACCTCCCCCAGCTCCCTGCTCCTAGGAGATGCTGAGAAGGCACTGGGTGCGGCTGGTCCCTAGTAGCCACTCTCCCTAGTCCCTTTGGCCCCACACTACCCAGATTACCACCCAACAACTCTCATAGCCTTGAGGGTGATTGAATGGCCACTTTCGCTGCTCTTGGTGGTTCATCCAGGAACCCTTGGCAGGAAAGGAGAGGGAAGCCTTCCCATAGGAGGAGGAGGTGGAGATGCTGAGAATAGTTTCACAGGCTGGAGATCCACATCCCTTGGTCTCTACCCATACTGGTCTGGCCAGCATGTTGGATGAAATTCCTCTCCTTTATCTTTCCCTGCTTCTCCTTCTCTCCTGTGCTTTCCTGAACTGACAGCCAAGACTCTGAATAAAAAGCTGTAACTCCTTTTTTATGAGGAAGCTTTTTAAGCAGGCTGTGTCCCTACCCTGTGCCTTCCCACCTTCAGTTTCTATTATTTGTCTCTCTTTGTCTGAAACTTTGAGCTCTTGCAGAAAGATCCTCAGCTGTCAGGCAGCCTCTCTTAAGTAACAGGCGAGCTCACAGTCACACTGTAGCAGGGGAAGTGCTGGGGAGCTGGATAAAAGGGACATGTGCAGACTGCGAAGTGGTTGGCATTCCGGGCAGACGGGCAGAAGTCTGTCCACGTAAGGGACTTGTCTGTGCCAAGATGCACACACACTACACTTGGCTGGGGAACACTTAACACCTGGGTGGCATCAGCCCCTGGGTGAGCATGCAGAGAAGAGACTTTTGAGGCCCTTGAGGCCCTGTCAACTCCGGATGTCTCGGACCCCAGCCCCACTGTGGAGGGAAAGTGAAGGGAGCAATTATCTGAGGCTGATGCAGGGAGAAGAATGTGCTGGAGGGAATGCAAGGGGAAGGCAGGCAGGCCAGTGCAGCACGGGGACCTGGGGCAGAGAGATGAAAAGAGCTTCCTGAGTGAGAATGTGGCCCAGTGATGAATGGGGTGTGAGAGAGGAGTCTGGAAAGGGGTAAACAGCCAGGAGGGATGCAGGAGGGAGGGGGGCTGACGAGAAAGAATGCTGAGGTCAAAGAGCAAAGCAAATGCCCCTAGAATGATGGAATCAAGATCTAGCATGCCGCACATGCGGATGGGATGGGTGCTCATGTGCACCCAGACTTGCAGGCCCGGTCCCCTCCCCTACCCGTCAAGGTGGGAGCGGGTCAGCTTTGCTCCGAGACATGCCCTCTGCAAAACTTCTCCTGTGATGGTTCGTTCTAAGGTCCCAAGGGACCCAGCTGTAATACAAACTAGCATTTGTGCAGTGACTAAGCTTTACTGTTCACTAAGAATTTCATGTCTGTTACCTCATTAATGTACCCCTCATGCAAGCCCGTGAGGGACAGATTAGCATCAGCATTACCATTTAACAGGTGGGAAGACTCGGGTGTATTGGAGGTGAAGTATTTTGTCAAAGGTACCACATGTGGAACTAGACTTGGATGCAGGCTCCTGGAATCAAACACGTCACCCTACATCTCTGCGGCCTGGGACTGTAGGTGCCACGACTTGATATGTCCAAGGAGAGATCACTTACTCTGGCGACTCCTCTCTGCCTCCAGGAGGCAAAGCTGCCCACACTCAGGGATATACCATTACCAGTCTTTGGGAATGGGGCGGGGTATTAGGAGCTCAACTCAGAGTTGAGTCCTTGGGGACCCCTGTGAAAGAGGAAAAGCCCTGGCGCTGGAAGCTTGTGGCCAGCCACCAACTGCCATTTGGCTCCCATCCAGACCTGACTGGTGGGAAGGAGGGCTGGGGAAAGGCTGAGGCCTGGAGCTGGCCCCCAGCATGGCCCCGGTGGTGGCAGATGGAAAGAGTCCAGAAGCAGGACTTTGTAGGCAGAGAGGCTGGGATGCCGAAGTCCCCTCCCTAACTAACCTGCTGTTTTCTGTGGGGCAGGAAACTAGCTGCCCACTGCTCCTCTGAAGACCGTGCCACGTCCACAGTCCCTGCAGCCGATCCCAGAGCACAGGCAGCTCCGACTGCTGCCTTTCTCTCCCCCGCTCATATTCTCCCAGCTACCCTGGCCCTGCTGCTCTTCAATTTCCAACCCTGGCAGATCACTGATTAATTCAAGGCTGTTTAATAACCCTTCTATTTTGATGAAACAAGCTGTCTTGTTTTCTTTATTTTTAACACCGACTTTCGACTTTCGTTTCTTTGCTAAGCATCTTACTGTCATTTAAATTTCTCTGTCTCCAACCAAGCTGATAATAGACTGGAGTGAGCAGCTGCTTCCATCCCGTTTATGACAATGATTAGAAGTTAGAGCTGTGCAGAGAGCTGACCAAGTCTCGGTTCAGAGGGGTCTGCCCCTGCTTGTAGAGGGAGTGCTCATTTTAACGTGATTAGGAGAATTCCGGCTCCAGGGGAGACCAGGGCTTACTCTAGCCTAACCTTCCTGGCACCCTGCTCCCAGGGGAGTGGTGGGGGTGAAGGTGTGAGAGCCAGCTCTATTTACCGTGGAATTAAGGCCAGCAGCTGAGAACCTGACACTCTCAACTTCCCTTGTCAACTGTTTCTTCCTTGAATTTCCTGAGTAGCAAACAGGGAGACTCAAGGTTAGAAGATCTGGAGGTGGGTGGTGATCTCAGCCATCACCTCTATACCTTTCCGCGCCACACAGGAATCCCTTCTCGACACCTGGTCGACAGCTTCCAAACTCTGCCAGAATGCTTGTGGCTGGAGCGTGTCCCCTTCCCTGATGGCCCTTTCTAGGGTTGGACGGTTCTGGTTAATTTCTCTTCTGCCCTGCGCACTTCTATTTAACCTGTGTGCCAATTATTTGTGTGCAGACCCTTCCTTCCTTGGCACACCGTAGGCTCCTCAAGATCCAGCATAGTGACTTGCCTCCCTCCCTTAATACTTGGAGCATAGTAAATATTCAATACACATTTGTTCAATCACATAAAATTTGTTCAAAAATCTCCTTGCAAGCCATGTGTCCTTCCTCTACCTGGACAGGCTCCTGTCGAAGCTTCCTGTTTTCCTCTACCTGGACAAGTGTTCTGCCTCTTCCTGCCCTCAGGCCGGAAATGTCTGCCTCCGCAGGAGCCAGGCCTCTCCTCTTTCTCCTAGGCCCCCCAGGGACTACACAGCTGGTGGAAAGCTTGGCCAAGGAAGCTGAGGGTACCAGCGGTAGCCAATCAGGTGGCCTGGACTAGGCTGTCTGCATCCCAATGCCCCCCTCATTCCCACTGGGTTGGTTGTGGCTGCCTGAGAATGCGCCCAGGTGCGGGGCACCCAAGCCCTGGCTGGCCCAACTCTCCCCTGCAGCCTCCCAGCCGGCAGTCTGCAGACAGCTGCTGGGGTCATTGTCTCACCCTCTTCAAGTGTGAATGCTGAGTCTATAGAGACCGAAACACAAACAGTGCCCACAGTGCCTCTCGGGGAAAGGAGCAGCGGCTTGGCCTTGCCAGAGCCATTGACTGTGCAAATAGCAAGGCTTGCTGTGCATGGGGGAAAGCTGGTTGGGGCTATTTAAGAGGGGGGCCTCCCTACACCACACTGCCCAGCACCGTGGAGAGGCAGTCGGTGTGTAATACGGGCCAGCAGACTGGCAGAGAAGGGGAGAGGTCCCTTCTCCGGGAATACCACTTCACTGTGAGGTGCCTGCCTGCTAGACAGGAGAGGTCTCTGGGCATGAGTTCAGGGAATGAGAGCCTAGAAAGAGAAGGTTGCTCGGTGGTCAGATCAAGAGGGTGTGCTGAGCTTGGCTGGGGAAAAGGAGCCTGTTCAAAAGGAGGGCAGTGCCTGGCTTCTAGCCGTGCGACTCCGGGCAATCTGCTCCCCCAGGGTGGACCTGGGTTTCACATCTGTGACGTGGGCCTAGGAAGAAGCTGTGATGAAATGCTCCGAAAATACTTTCCCCAAGTATCCTATCCAGAACACCTGTTCCTTTTGAAATTCAGACTGTTTTCTTAATAATGTCTTAGAAGAGAAAATGAGGGCATCTTGTCATGCTCATTCTCCACAGCCGATGCTGAGATAGTACTCTTGAACACACAGGGCTCTCTTCTCTGAGAGATGCCTTCCCATGCTCTGCACTTCCAACCAGGGATGGGGCTCTTGTGTTTCAGCTGAGAGGGTGGCGGGGAGCGTCTTGGGCTAGCAGAAGACAGCTGATACCGCTCCCAGACCTCCTGCTACGTTCTGACCAATAGCTAGAACTGGCTGAGGATCTCATCCCTGGGCCCTGGGGTCTAGCTTGGGCTCTGGGACCCAGTTCCTGCTAACATTTTTCATGCCATGTATGCCTCATCCATACCCATGCTCTGAGGAGCTCTGTCTGCAGAAAGATGTAGGCCTATTGCAGGCGGGCAGGAGGAGGCCCATGACATCTGCCCCTTCTCCTGCTATGGGAGGTTAACTCCCAGGAAAACACCACTTTCCAAGTTGTTTGACAGTATCGTTCACCCCACTCTTAGACCTGAAGGCATTGGGTCTATGAGTGGGATGAAGCAGGGTAACAAATTCAGAATTCGAATTCCAGCCCCCGGTCAAATGCTAACAACGGACCGTGTGCCAGTTGTCTCCCTCTGTTTTCAGTCTTCACTCAGTCCACAGCCTTTTATCTATTTTTGTGTATGAAAACCTTTAGCACACACATCTTCTTTAAATAAAGTCTTATTTTTCTCACAAAGTTCCAAACAAATGCAGGGAGAGAGAAGAAAAATGTCCCTGGCTTGGCTTTTTTCCTGCTCTCAATTTTAGAATAGGTTTGCTGGTTTGCAACAATTGCCCTTTCTCCAAATCCCCTCACCATGTCACTATGCCCGGCTCCAGACACAAAGGCAAGTGAGGGCCTGAAAAGCAGTCATTCCCACCATACAAATGGAGAAACTGAGGTGCTGGGTGAAGGAGCCAGCTCTCCTAGGGCCTTAGGGCTCTGTCTTGTCTTCCTCCCAGGACCAGGGAGCAAATGGTGGGAAGGTGACAAATCTTTAGGAAGAAGGAAGGGCACAAGTGTGAAGGCAGGCCCTTTATCCCAGCACATTAGGACCCTGTTCTGACACCACTCTTCCTGACCATCTGTTCTGATGCTCTTGGTGGGACTGGGACCCAAACCTCCAGCCCCAGGGGTGAGGGTGTGGCTTCCCGGCTTCACAGGCTGGTGTTCTGATGATCATTTTCTTGAAGCATCTCACAACTGGGTCCTGAGCCCGGAAAGCTGACCGGCTTCACACCGGGCTGCTCAGAGTGGGGCGTCAGACTTGAATTTTCCTAATTTCCTGGCTAAAACTCAGTGGGGGGTTTGCCTAACAGAAGCCTTAGTGGTGTGGTTTTTAATTCCACAGAGAGACAGGGACTTACTTGTCAGGATGGTCTACGCAGCTGGGTGGGGGTGGGGGGCAGTCTTGTCAGGGGACTGGGAAATCCTGACCACCTCTCTCCTGGAAACACCACCAGCCGCCATCGCCACTGGGGAGCAGGCACACCAGGGGGAGAGTTCCCTGACCCAGAGGAGGGCTTTCCCGGGGCTAGGACAGGCAAGGAGTTGGGGCTCTCTGTCTAGCTTTGAGCTGGGCTCCCACTGACAACCCCCAAGTTCAGAAAACAGGCTCTTCTCCCTCCAGTATCTTTGTTAGTCAGGAGAAAGACCGGGAAGCTGGGGGAGTAGCCCGGGGAGGTGGAGGTCACAGGCCAACGTAATATTTACCCAGCCCAGTGGGGCCTTTGGCTTTTATGAAGCAGGAAAGTGCTTCAAAGCAGCAACATCCCCTCCTGCCACTTGTCTGCCCCTGTCCTCCTGCCTCTCAGGGCAGGCTGGGCACTTTTACCCACCCCTTCCTCTCCTCCTGAACTTTCCACCCTCTCTGCCTTAAAGGGAGGTGCCCTGGGCCCTGCCTCCTAATCAGAGACAGTCAACGACTTGCCCATAGTTGCAGAACAATTACAACCGCTGGGCTCCCCTGGCACTCTAAGCCTGGCCTGCATGTCTCTTGTCTACTCTGGATGGAGGTGAGGGTGCTCCTCGGTTACAGCTTTTCACCAGAAGCCCCCATCACCACCACCAGAGCAGGGAGCAGGAACTGAGGGGTGGGAAGAAAATACTAGAGACTAGAGGGTCCTGGTTCTTTGCATTGAAGGTGGGTGAAGTCATAAACTACTCTTTAAAAACATATATGTATATATGTGTGTATATGTGTGTGTGTGCATATATATATATATATGCACCCATCTCCACATATTTCTTGAAAGCATAAACTTTCAGGGGTTTCAAAGGCCTCCTAAAGCTCAAGCATGGCCCCTGGTTCTGCCCATCCCAGTACAGGGATCTCCCCCACCCCAGACTCTTCAAGGAGCAAGGACAAAACTACCTTCCATTGTAAGATTAGAGGTAATTTTTAAATTGAGTTGAAGTCTGCCTCCTCTGGACCTCCCTCCATGAATCCTCCTGCACCTCCTTTCTGCTCAGAAGCTTTGAGTGGCTCCTTCTCCAGGCAGCGGACAGATGGCAGAGATGGCTCTCCTGAAGTGCGCTCTCCTGTTTAGCCAAGGGGTAGGGGTAAAACCCGAATTTTCTCTGGTGGGATCCACTTACTGTGTTCATTCAGATAAGAGAGGGTGAATTAACAGCAGGATCCTGGACACCAACATGTGAATACAGATGAGTAACAACATTTCCTGATGAACCACACTGCCAACTCCAGGGACCGGAAAGGGATGCGATTTATATAGAATACAATGTGAAACCCTAGGGAGTGGGGACTGGGGATTGTGGTGTAGGACGTTGACTAACAGAAAACAAACCCAGTGTTGTCAGTTTACAACCTGAGGAGGAGAATGAGGGGTAGCTCTGGGCTAGTTCAGAGGCTGAGGAATGAGTGAGCTTAGTCATTTTCGACAGGAAACTGTGACGTTCTCAGGCACCTGAGTCTGTCTCCTGGCCTTTCTTTATCAGCACTACAAGTATTTGGCTCATCTCCAAGGCGCCTTCCATGGCCTAGAGCAAAAGCTTCCAGAAGCTTCTGTGTTTTCACTTCCTAAGTCCCCAGCCCACTCTTAACTCCACTCTGCCTATACTAAGGTTCTTTGGGGGCATTTGGCTTATGTACTTCTCCCTCCCCCCCAGGACACTGTAAATTTCCTGGAGGCGGAACCTATTACTTTTTCATTTTGTACCAGGTCCTAGTACATCCTTAGCACTACATAAGTGATCAATTCCTTTATGTTTAAACTGAAACGGATTGCAATTCCTGCTTTCAGTGTCTTCAGTTCACTGCAAGGACAAGAAGTGTGGTATACATCTCAAATGTGAGGCTTAAAGTTGGAGGGGATGTTCATTTCCTCTGTCCCTCCATCTCCAAACTACGGGGGGGAGGGGAGGCTGTTCAAATACAAAGAGAGAAAGCCCATGAGTTTAATTCCCTGGACAGTGTGGCCGGCACAGGAGTGCCTCTATCAGAGCCTCTGTCGTCTCTCAAAGCTTCAGACAGAACTTGTGTTGGGTGGGGCAGGTGCGGGGGGGGGGGGGGGGGGATGCAGAGGAGAGAAGTTCATTCAGGGGCCAATCACTCTGAGCCCCAGGAGCCCTCCCCCTCTTCCTTCTCAAAGGCAGTTGAACTTTCCAAGGGCAACTTAGCTGCCTTTTATCTCTCATACCAAAAGTAATTTTAGCTAAGGAAAAGCAGGATTAAACTTTCATAACGTGATACATTTATCTTGTTTTCCTTTTCTCCCTCCTCTTTCCCTCCCACCCCCACCCTGCCTTGACCCCAGGTAAATTTGAGCCAAAGTGAAGCCAAGATTAAATATCAGGGGTTGGTATCGGACCTGAGGAGATGCTACTTTCTGGCCCTCTGCCGGCCCCACAACTTCAATATTTTTCCATACCCCCTTAGACAGTTATTATCTCCTCAGATGAGAAAAGCCTCTGGACTCTGCTCTCTCTCCATATTGTCCTCTGCTGAAATGAAAGGGGGAATTATAATTCAGAGAAAGGCTCCCACAGAGAAAAGGAAGACAAAGATTAAATCAGCGATACAACTTTGACATGCCTTCAGTTCCTGAAAGGTCTTTTTAAAACAGTCTCCTCAGGAACAGTTTGGCCACCACCTGGGAGGGGTTCTCAAGTCCTCATTTAGGGAGTTGGGAGGAGGGAAGGCATGTGAAAGCGCCTTGGGGATGGGCCAAAAACTTCTATTGCTAATAAAGAGAGGCAAGGGCCTCTTGGCAGGCCAGCCTGCAGAGTGGACTGCCTGCTAACTTGAGAAGGTATCCCCCTCCCTGCCTCACACCCCAGAGGCATCCCGTCGGGACAGGCCTCTCCCAGAGCTGCTCATCACCGTGGGGAACCCTGCTTAATGCTGCAGGCGCCTTTCTGCTCCCCTGCAACCAGACGGGGGTCTGGAGGTCCTACTGGCAATAGGACTCTACCAGTTGTGGTCTCTGGGTAGTGACAGCTGGTAGTTTCTTATATATCTCATCTATTTTTTTCTTGTCTTAAAACAAAAAGCACAAAAACCACTGTTTAGAGCCAAGTCTGGTTTTCAGGAGCCCCCTCTAGTGGAGATAACCTGCTACTTCAGTCTCCCAATCCAGAGGGAACCTCCCTTGCCTGCCTGGGAAAATTGATAAGAGCCCCCTTCTTCTTGGAAGGGTGTTTCCCACTTGCTTTCTGCTTTAGCTCTTAGCTCTTTCTGCCTCGTTCACAGTGTTCGGTCTCTCTGCCTTTACCTCCCCTTTCTGTCACCCTGCTTCTCTCCGTTTATCTGTGGCTGTTTCTGCATCGTGACTTGGGTCTTTCCATGTGTGCCCTTGCTCTGGCATCTTGGTATGCATCTTTGGTTCATCTGCTGTTTTTTTTTTTTTTCCCCTGAAGTTCAGGATATCAGGTCTGATGAGTTGGAAATGCTTTGACAAGGCCTTTGACAGGGTGGCCTAATCTCAGAAGGCCAAAAGAGGGACCCATCGGCCAGATCCACAGTGAGAACCACTAGAACTGAGTGTTCCTGGAGGAAAATGGGACTTAGGCAACAACTCCCTTCCCCACCTCCAACCCCCAAGCAAACCTGGGCTTCCTGGAGTGATGCATATATTTCAAGTGGTCTAGAACCTGAGCTGAGTGAAACCAGCTCCCAGTTCTCCCTACTGTCCTGCCTGCTTCCTGGCCCCTGACACGTATCCCGCCATGAAGACAACTGGCAATGCCAGGGGGAAGGGACAGCTGGCAGGGGGTGGGAAGAGGGTGCCAGTGCCAGAGAAGAGGGAGAGAAAAGGGTAAGTGCAAGCCAGGACCGCACCTGGGGCTGAAGCTGGCAAGGGGAGACAGAACGGACACTCTGCTGGGACGAGAGAGACACACACACACGGGAAACACTCGCTGGTCCTCTGGGTTTCTGAGAGATATCCTCACCCAAGCAAGGATTTGACCAGGGCAGGGCAGGGGGTTAATGGTTAACCAACTGTGAGAGCAGGGAACTTTTCTACTGCTCAGGCCTAAGCCTTTTCTTTCAGTTGCCCCCCTTCCTCCCCCTCCTTTATTTATACTTCTACCCAGTAGGGACCCTGCTCCTGACAAAGAACTTTCTCGCCTCTATTTCTGCCCTCAGTTCCAGATGGAATAGTGTGGAGCTAGATAAAGAAGTTCCATATGTCCCATGCCAGGGAATGCCCCCCCGCCCCATGCCTAAGGGCTAAGCCCAAGAGAAAGGGGGGTCTCCATTCTGACTGTCCATCCCTCCCTTGGGACCAGCTGTTTGACCCTGGGAAGAGCTGCCTTTCTCTCTGTCTCCACAGGGCTCACCTTTAGAAATGACCAAAAAAGATGTAGACACACACCCACCCTCATTTAGTCTAATCGGGCATGAAATCTTTGTAACTAAGTGAAAAAACTGTTTCCCATAAGGGAATCGGTTCCATTCATCATTGTTTGAACTGAGCATATGTGCAGGGGGGAACAGAATATTCCCATATACTGAGTTCAGAGCAGACTGCCCCTGGGTGAGGGTGGTAGTGATGGGGGGGGCTGCACGTGAGCTGTAAAACTACAGCACCTCAAAGCCGGTTTCTGCGTTTCCCTGTGGACAGTCCTGAATTATTGGCAGTTAACAGACTGTAACACAATGCTCCAGTCTCATTATGATCAGAATGGGGGTGGGGTGCGCGTGGAGGTGAGGGGCTTGGCTCAGAGTTCCTTGCCTCTCTGTTTGCTATGATGGACAAAAGTACACTGGGCCCCAGTCTATGTGTGGGGGGACAGCTGTGTGGCAACACTGAGAGACAGCTGGGGGTGGGGGGGTGTTGTGGCTGGAGACAGGAATAGCCTCCCCCACCCCAAACCCTGTATCTTGGGGAGGCAGCCACAGAAAAGGAGGCAGGAGAGAGACTATAAAACCCCCAAACAGTGACAGTTCCAGACCCATAAATATTCCATAGTACCTGAACAGGCGGGTTCAGGCTGCCGCCAGCTGCTGCCCTGTATATTTAACTATGTCACTGGTTTCCCGTCCCGCTCGTGTGTGTTTTCTTGTAACACGCCCACGAAATAAAGATTAACAGAGTCATCGGAAGTGTTTGTGGATGGAAAAGAGGCCTAAGAGAGAAGTAGCTGTTCTTTGAGGGTTTTCTTTTCAACCTCATTTTGAGCACAAACTCCAGTAAAACGGATGGTGAACTTTTACATTTCCCACATCTGCAGCTTTTGATGGTCAAGAGGTTGGAGGGTGAATGTTCCCTAGTGCTTTGGGGACAGGGGTAGGTGTTCAGGCCAGCTCTGACAGGGGCCACCGACCTTGTAATGACATGGTTTCTTCCAGGCAATGGACATGCAGCACCACCATTTACTCTTCATTTAGATTTGGGCTGAAAGGCCGGCGAGCCTCCTGCCCTGTTCCAATCCAGGCTGCGAGAAACCTTGGTTCTTAAGTCCTGTCAAAGGAGAGGACCAAGTGGGATTCTCTTGCTGCAGTCGGGGTCCCTGGGCAGAGGAGAATTTCTGGGACTTTACCAGGTCAGATCTTGCTACTCCTCAGCACCACCTCCACTGCACATCACTCCGAGTGTCATCTCCATTTAACCGCTTTGCAAGCCCACCTGCCCCATCATAATGCCATTTGCAGAGGACAGTGAGGGCACAGAGAGGGCAGTCTGCACTGCCCTCCCTTTATCAGTGGGACCCTGAAGAAGGTCAGCCGGGGGTGGGGGGGTAGTGAATGAAAGAAACACTGGCAATGAAGGCAAGTTCCAGGATGAGGAAGGGTTGGGGTGAAAGATGGAGATGCCAGGTCAAAGAAGGGAATAGAAAAGCAGCCTGGCTAGGGTAGCTTGACAGAGGCTCTCTCAGTTTCCTAGGTTGCCTCCCCTCTCTCCTAACTCCTCTACCCCTAATCCCTAGGCCAAGGAGGAGAGATTACAGGCAATTACTTCAAATGGTGCTTTTGTGAGGTGAGGGGGGAAGTTCTCTCTTCTAGCCAGGAGGTCAGACACGGGAGACAGGGCTGCTAGCAACTCCAGGAGCTTTCTGGGATGAGCGCACAAAACTTGTGCATTTCAGTCAGAAAGAGCTGGATTCGTCCAGCCAGAGCTGTCTCTTCCCCTTGCTCTCTCACTCTGTTGAAGGCCCCAGAATCCAGTCTGCCCAGAGGGAAGAGGGAAGTTTCAAGGTCTGAGGGGGCAGGAGTGGGTGGGGTGGCTTGCCATCATGCCAGGAGAGGAGAGCTGAAGCTGACTCTGCTCCTTAAAGGTCCAGCCCAGAGAAGATGTTCATAAACCTCGCTCACTGTGCTCGAGAACACAAGGGAGAGAATGAATGGGTCCCCAAACGTCTGCAAGTTCCTACAAGCTGCTGAGCCCCCCAGCCACTGCCTCAAGCTCCAGCTGGCAGCCCCAGTCCCCCAGACTGGTCGTGTCCTAGGTCTCTTGCACAGTCACTGCTGGCGTGTCACTAGATCCCCACAGGAGACCTGCCCATATTTCCAATGCCCACCTCAGGGGGCTCTCATCCTAGACTCTTAACTGACCTAGAACCCCAAATCTTTTACCTTCCACCTATTATCCCTATCCCCCTGAACCTGAGTTTGAATAGGCAGCTCCTCCCAGGGCAAGGGGTCACGGCAAATAGGTAGACATTCGTCTGGGATCTGAAATGACAGTTCCCGTGCCTCTCTCTTTGGCCATCCAGCCCATGATGAACATTTATAGAGACTACCTGTAGGATGGATAAAAAGGGCTAGAATTTTCTAAGATCCCCACATCACTTGTGGGGTGAGGCAAGAAGGCGCCCACAGAGGAGCTTCTTGTATCCTGAGCAAGCTTCCACTTCGGTTCCCACCCCTCTCCAGCTGCTCAAAACCAGGAAAGGTGCTGATGGGTGTGTGACCACGAGGACGGACAGACGAGGTAGGGAGCACCTCTCCCATTCAGCGCCTTGGACCGGCTCCCTGAGCTTGTGGAACCCGCGCAGCATTCCTCTTCTATTCCTAAATCCCCGGGATCCCAAGGAACAGCCAGTGGCCACCAGGGACTCCAGCACTGGAGGGAACGCCCCCAAACCGAGCTCTGGCCACAGTGGCCCTGGGCTATTTTGCTCGTGCCATCGACGCCCGCGTTGGGCTCCAGCTCTCGGGACAGCCCCGCCGCCCAAAAGCTCCCCAAAGCCGCAGAGCGCCGGCAGGTGCGCGGGGGGAGGCGCGCCGCCGAGCGCCGCCGCCGGCGGCAGCCAGTGGCAGAGAAGCCGGTGGCCGGCGGGGGAGCCGGGTTGGGCAGGGGCTCCGAGTCTGCCCGTGAAAGTGGCCGAGACCGCGCGGGGACTCGCCGCTCGCAGCCGAGCCCGGGAACCGGGGGCCAGGACCCGGGAGAGGCGCCTGGGATCTGGAGGAGCCGCCGCGGGGAGTGCGGGCGTCTGGGGAGAGGGCGGAGGGAGCCGGCGACCAGAGCGCCGCTTACCCAGCTCCGAGACGTCCGTCTGTCCTCTTGTCTTAGGTCCGTCAGCCTCGGCCGCCGGCTGCCGAGGGCGGCGCGCCGCCCCTCACGCGGCCCACAGCTCGCAATCACGGGGAGAACCACATCCACATGGAATCGAAATTCATTAAAATCCACGTCAAGCCACCAGCCACTTATCTGTATTCCTAAAGTGGCCCCTCGGTCTCCCGTCCGCGCGCCCCTCCGTCCCTACCGCCCCGCAGCAGCCCCACCGGGCGCTTGTCGCCGGCTCGCGGGGTGATCTAGGAGGCACCGAGGGGGCGTAAGGGGGTGGCTGGCGGTGTCTCTCCTGGGGAAGCAGCAGAGCCCCGGCTGTCTTCAGATTTTTCCAGCGCGACTTTCCGGGCTCCTCTGACATCAGCAATCTCGGCGCTTCCTTCCCTTCTCTCTCCCGGTTCGCTCACAGTCCCATTTCCTCCGGGAACCGGGCTTTCTCAATCTATGGGGAGGTCTGCTGCGCTCGCGCTCCCCAGCTCGCGGGGGCTCCCTTCCGATCCCTCGCCCTCCCGGCTGAAGAATTCCCAGCCACTGCGCCCAGCCGCCCTCCCGCTCCAGACTGGCGAGGACGCCGCTGCTCCCGGCAGCTCCGGCTCCCGCGGTGGCGGCCGTGGCCAGGCTCTACACGCCGGCCTCCCTCCCTATATTACCAGGCAGCTCATTATCATAGAGGCCGCGCGCCTTAACCCCCTCCCTGCCGGGCGCGCCCGCCGCACAGGGGCCGCGCCCGCCGCTGGCACCGCCCGCCGCCGCCAGCCCCCTGTCCCCTCCCCCGCCTTCCCTGACTTCCTCCTTCGCCAGCTGTCAACAAAGAAGAAGCACGTTTAGCTTCGGGAGGCCGCCCCCCTGCCCTCCCCGGGCCCAGCTCAGCCCGGACCCACCGGTCACTTCAAGTGACAAGGGGGCACGAAAATCCTCCGGGGCCTGGGAATTCGGGTGCAGGCCTGGCCACCCCGGCTGGCTTAGCCCGGGTGCGGGGGGAACTCAGGACCTACGCAGTGGGGGACGTGGGCTCCCCCCACCCTTGGCATCACCTGTCACCGCGCACAGCCTGCACACCTCACTCCTCATCTTTAATTTGAGTGTGGAGTGAGTGGGGCGGAACCGGCCTTGCCTGACGAGGTTGACACGGGGGTCTCGGAATCCGTGGGAGCAAATTTCTTCTGCTGGTGAATTTCAGAAAGCCAACAAGCTGTCAAATGGGGTTTGAAGTTGTTATTAATTATTATTTTCATAACCAAAGATGAGCCTTGCTCGGAATCTTAAGCTTCCAGCTCTGTTAGGGATACTGGGCCTCTGGCAAGCGGAGCGCACCAGAGGGGAGCTTTCTATATCCAGACTCAGGGAGCCCTCCTGGCAGGGGAATCAGAGAGGTGGCTGTAAGATAACTTATTTTAATAACCTAACGTGAGAGGTTTCTGGATCCGGATGGCCACGCCCCGGTGCCCTTGCGACCATTGATTAAACACCATAAAGAGTCTCTGTATCTCGGTAGCGTCTGGACGTGGCTTTCCGAAAGGGGCCTGCAAGCCAGACCCCATCCAGCTCGCAGGATCTGCGTAGTCCCTGCTGGAGATTAGTGCGCGGAGAGTTTACTCTTCACGTCCAAGTATTCTGATAAACTTCCTCTACTGCCCTCTCCTGGCCACAGTCTTCAGTGATAAAAACAGGAAAAAAATTATTCCTGAAACCCTGGAGGGAGTCACATTAAATTCTCAGAGCAGTAGAAGCCTTAAAAGGAAGAAAGGAAGGAAGGAAGAAAGGAAGGAAGGAAGGACGGAAGGAAGGAAAGAAGGAAGGAAGGAAGGAAGGAAGGAGGAAGGAAGAAGAAAGGAAGAAGGAAAGATTTAGACTCATCCATCATCTTGCACAATCGCCCATTCAATACAGAATTGGGGGAAATCTCAGCTTTACTGCATCTACAGAAATTATCTAATTCTTCGAAAGTTCTTTCTTCATTATAATTAGCTGAAATTTGTCTCCCCAGGACTTTCACTGGTTATTCCTGGTTGTGTCCCGTGGAGCCACGAAGAATCTAAGCTGTCTTTCCTGATCCACACCCGTTCTTTTCTTTGTGCTTCCTTAACATTTATTGTTGGCACCCCTCCACACAATTGTCATAAGTTACCCTATATTATTATTAATTTCTTTTTATAAGTAGATCTTGTCTTCCCATACAGACAGTCTAGTCTACCTTCTTATTTCTGGGTAGACCATATCTAAACCACAACTTGTTAAGAAAGATGATTTGAAGAAGGTGCTAGAAGCTTTTGGAACAACATTCTCCCATTCGTATGATACTTGGAACATCAGTCTGGCCAGCTACACCTAAGACAGCCAGTGGTCAGGTTGGAAATATCGAGGTGACAAATCTGGAAGCTGACAAATTAGGGCCTCTGGGTCTAAATCAAGTGCTGTGTGACCCTGGCATAGGTCACATCTCTACCCCATGCCTCAATGTAATTGTATCTTCGGAAGATTATAGTACAATTTAAATGCTTAAATTTAACCACCCCATGGTCCAGAAATAAATCCTGAATGAAGAGCAAGAGAGGATAAAACGAAACAGATTCCTTCACTTCTGCCATCCCTCACTCCTAGCCTTCCCTTCCCTGCCTGAATAAAGGGAGAGAAAGAGAGAGAAGACCGGCAGCAGAACACAGTGCAGGCAGCATGGCGGTGACACAATGTCACCCAGTTCCCATGTCGCCCCTGAGCAGGGTCTGAGGTCGGGTCCTGTGAGATTATGGCAACACTTGTAGTCAAAAGACAACGGAAAGAACCCTGACCTTTCTAATGGGAGGTACCCTGGATGAAGTAGCCTTAACATCTCTGGGCCTTAGTTTGTCCATCTGTAAGATGGGAATGTCTCCATCAATCTTCAGACCGTTCAAGGAATTAAAATAGACATATTCTATAATGTTAGAAGAATTAAGGGCATCATTAAAATGGAAATTATTTGTTCATATTTTTAGTCCTAATAGTCTAGAGAAAATATGGATCTTATTAGTTAAGCACATAATTACAACAATACATCATGAGAATAAAGAAAAGAGCAACTCAGGTTCACGGTTGATATTTAGATATAACATCCTCCTAGGCAACGGCAATATACATGAGCCTTGGCCTTTAAAGGTGCTCAGATAACCTCATTTCTTTCTCTACTGGATATCAACTCATTCATTTATTTATTCCACCAATATTGTTTATTAAAAGTGAATTTATCAGATTTCTGCCTTCAATGAAATTATACATGGTACATAATGATCCCTTCCACATGGTTTTATTTTTTTAAGAAAAACATGCTAATAATTGAGCAGGTTCGCTACCTCTAGGCTTGTCTGTGTCTTCCTGGGATTCGAGTTTCCCGGTGTCTGTCTGGACTTCGATGTTCTCTTCCCCATCCTGTCCAACTGATGTCAAACCGCAGCCCTTGGGGGATTCACCAAGCTTTTGCACAGTGACTGGCAGACTATCCTCACTTCCATGAGGAGGGACAGCCACAGCCCAGTCCAGTTCTGGGAAAGTCATGGGTATTTAATAAATATTTATCAAATGGATGGATGGATGGGAATATGTTTGTCTTGTTGGGTTGGCCAAAAAGTTTGTTTTTTTACCCATAAGCTGGCTCTGGTAGCACTTAGTTGTCATTAAGTTCATTTGAAACAATTTTGTTAGATTGTGTTGACAGCTGTCATACCAGTACGCATTTAAAAAAAACATCACAATTGGTGAATTTTTGTGTAGCCATTTTAATATTGAAGATGGAAGAAAATACACCATGTTTTTGGCATATTATGCTTTATTATTTCAAGAAAGGTAGAAACACAACTGAAATGCAAACAAAGATTTGTGCCGTGTGTGGAGATGGTGCTGTGATTGATCAAACATGTCGAAAGTGGTTTGTGAAGTTTTGTGCTGGGAATTTCCTGCTGGACGATGCTCCATAGTCGGGTAGACCAGTTGAAGTTGATAATGATCAAATCGAGATATTAATTGAAAACAATCAACTTTATGCCACGCGAGAGATGGTCGACATATGAGGACTGTCCGGAAAAAGTCCAGCCACTGTTAATATAATGAGAACAGTTTATGTGACATTGATGCAGCCCAGCAGCCAAGGAGAGTGGACTGGAATGTGCATGCGTGAACAATTACGACTTCACTGTACTAGTCAGTGAGAGTGGTAGATACTGTCGAATGAGCATGTGTACTGGGTGGTCGTCACATTCCAGATGACAGTGTAGAGCCACGGATGTGCATCAGATTTTGCGTTAAGCGTGAACATTCCTCCACAGAAACTATGCAGATGATTCAGAAGGCCACAGCTATGGGCAACTGGTGATTGGCAGCTTCATCACAACAATATGCCCGCTCATGCATCATGTCTCATGCAGAGTTGTTTTGGCAAAATATCAAATCACCCAAGTGACTCAGCCCCCCTATAGCCCAGATTTGGCGCCCTTCGACTTCTGGCTTTTCCCAAAACTAAAATCACGTTTGAAAGGGAGAAGATTTCAGACCCTCGATGAGATTCAGGAAAATACAACAGTGCAGCTGATGGCGATTGGAAGAACTGTGCGAGGTCCCAAGGTGCCTACATTGAAAGGGGACTGAGGCATCACTGTCCTGTGTACAGTGCTTCTTGTATCTTGTATCGTCTTCAATAAATGCCTCTATTTTTCACAGTACATGGCTGCATACCTTCTGGACAGACCTTGTACTCCAAATATCCAAGTCAATAAAATTATTGGTGAAAATGAAAAATGTGTCTTTTATTTTACTTTTAAAAAAATAGGGATTTTTTTGGCCAACCCAATATATAAAATCATCATTTGGGGAAAATCCTCAAAAACTCAGCAGGGTTCTTCTCTACCCCAATCTTCCCACCTCCACCAGTCACAGTGCTCCTGGAACCTAGTCTTACAGTCATTCGTGGCCCCCAGGCCCCAGGCCTCTTCTTTGCTTGTCACTAGATGGGTGGCTGGGGGAAGAGGATAGAAGTGGGAGAGAACAGGGCAACGGTATTCTGGAATGGAGCTGAATTTTCCCTGGGAGAAATGAGTACGAATTTCTCCTGCAGAGGGCAAGTCTGGCTGATCAGGCCTCCTCAGGCCCTTGGAAGCAAGCCTGAGACTTTGAGGAGAATAGGCCCCAATGGGCAACTGGCTGATGCCAGAGCGAGTCCTCTCTCTGTCACAGCAGCAGCTCCAGCCCCACAAATAGATGCCTGTACGGGTAGCCCCTCGGATCACAGGAGGTATTTTTGGTGCTGGAAGCTGGCCACATTCTGGCAGGCTTTCAGCATTAAGTCTGCTTGCTTAGGGTGGGGGGTGGGGGTGGCAAGCCATCAGTGCTCAGCATGGGAATGCTGTCTGCGAGTGAGTGTGTGTGCATATATTTAGGGTGCCTGGAGCAGAATGGGGGCTGGGCTTGGGAGACTATGTGCCTGGACCTGTGGCCTGGAGGCCAGAGGGCTTGCCAGTGTCAGTGTGTGCTCTCTGAGGGAGAGATCTCTGTTCCCAGGCTGGCATCTGGCTCTCTGAGCTGAGACCACAGATGCTACCACAATGTGATCGATCTCTGCTCTAAATGCACATCATCTTTCACTTGCCCTGACCCTGAGATTGCCCCTTGTGGGTGGGCCCTCTCTCTCCGGTGCCATACTTCTCCTTCTCCCAGCAGACACTGTCGGGCAGCTGCAGTGCAGAAGCAGCAGTCTCCTTACCCCCCACATTGTTGGGAACAAAGGGATTCGTCTGACGGGCCAGACAGGAGTGTGTGGGCCAAGTCCCATGAATGGAAGGGAGAGCTGCTGGGATGCCAGCGTGGCGGGCCTCGGCCTGGGCTAGGGGGACAGGGGCCCAGGGCACACACAGCAACAGAGCACCTGCTCCAGGATTCTCAGCATCATTCATAAAGATGTCCCCCTCCTCTCTCCTCCCTACTCATCCCTTCACAAATCCCACTTTCCTACGTACTATAAACAGTAGCAAGCCTGTTAAGGCTCCAAATCCAACAAGGCGGGATTTTACTCCTTTCTTGCTAAACCTCCCAGAAGTGGAGCTTATGTCTGTATACCTCTTCCCCTTTCCCTAACACCCCTCCCTCTCTCCATCCGTCTAGAATGTTGTTCTGGAAAAAGGATAGTCTCTGTGAGGCCCAGCTACCCACAGCTCTAAACCTACTTAAATGGGTCCCTGGAAAAATTGCAAGAATCCTACAGTACAAGGTAAGGTGAGGGCAAGGGAGGGGGAGGGGCTCTGGACTCAAATGGGCTTCAGGGGAGGACCATGAGGGCTGAGTGAAGGCTTATGACTTTTGTCTCTGCTCTATGCATAGCAGTGAGGGTCTGAGAAAGGGTCTTCCACCCTTAGTTTTTTAAAAAGAGATTTCCGACACGGAGACTTCATCCGTTTGGTCATGTAATCCCTGGCTAAGTCTCACAGTGGCCCAGCTTCCTCATCTATAAAATGGAAGTAATATACTTTGCCTTGCAGACTGTGTTTCACAAAAATCAAATAAGATACTGGCTGGGAATTGGAAAGCCTTATATGATGCATGGGGGTGTTGTCTCATCATCTACAAGTTTCTTCCAGAGCCAAACCCACTTCTTGACTGCTGTCACTTCAGTTCATTCTCCGGTTCAATTTTCAAAGAAAAATAGCTGACTCTTTAGATATACTCTTTTCATCAGGGGTGGCTGCA
This sequence comes from Desmodus rotundus, assembly GCF_022682495.2. Classification (NCBI taxonomy): domain Eukaryota; kingdom Metazoa; phylum Chordata; class Mammalia; order Chiroptera; family Phyllostomidae; genus Desmodus; species Desmodus rotundus. Next base: position 82,205,190 of record NC_071398.1, read on the forward strand.
TCATTTCCTCATCACTTCAGGGTCCCTCTTTCTCCCCCACACCTCCACTGGAAAATGCTACAGACCCAAAAAGACTCTTTCCAGTTCCCTTCCCATATGGACTCACAAGGCACGTTCATGCTGGAGCTGGCTCTCGTTGCCAGGCAGTCCACAGGCACACCTTCCCCTCCCAGGCAGGCAGAGAGGAGGAGGGGTGCCTGTGATGCCTCGGAGAACATGCTTCTACTGAACAATAATTACAATGGCATGGACCCTCATTGCCTGAGATGCATTATGAAGATGCACTTTTGGGGTCGGTAGCCCTCACCAGCCAGGAAGCCCCATCTGTAACTCCGTGGCTTCAGTGGCCCAGCCTGGTTTGGATGACAGTTGCTCTCAGAGCTTCAGCTGCAGCTGGGCTCCCAGCTTTCTGAGGATTCAGTGTGTCACAGGCAGGCCTACCCAGGGTCTTCTAGGGTGGGAGTGAGGAAGACAGGATAAAGATGGTCCAGTTTATTCCTTTGAGATCAGAAACTCTTAGAGCTGATTGAAAGGAATCATTTTGTCCAGGTTTCTTCCTTTAGATAAAATGATGCCTTCCCTTCTGTGCTCATACTTATCATAACAATGGTAAGTACTGGAGATTATTGGATGCCACCCAGTTTCAATCGCAGTGCTTGCTGGTAGACCAATAAGATGCCTAATCCTCACCTGTATAATCTTACAAGGTGAGTGTTATTACGCCATTTTGCAGATTCAGAAACCGACGAGCTGAAAGTCAAGTGACTGGTCCCAAGATCACCCTGGTAGGAAGTGGTGTGGTCAGAATTTGAACCTAGGTTTGTCTAACCTCACGTCTGTTTTCTCTAGTTTTTGCCCTTTTCTGAAGGAGGAGAAAGTGATGACAAAGGGGAGTCCATACTTCAAATGCCAGAAAATGGTAGGCAAGAGCCTCACCCTTCTTCTTAGCACTCACCCAGCTGTTGGCCTGGAGCCCCTGCATCAGGAAGGGCCCCCCAGATGCATCCGTGTCCAGCAAAACCTCCCTGAGCTGCTCAGTGAGGGTCAGGGGTGTCATTTTCTCTTACACAGGAGCGCATGTTGCAATCGTTATCATGATTGTTATAAGCAATCATGCTAATGAGCTCAATTCTCGTCCACTTTGCAGGGTGTCTGTGTTTAACAATGAGAGTTGGCCCAGAGAAAGAAGTTGCCAACACATGCAGATCTCCACCAGCTTATGTCACCTCTGCCCTGCACAATGCCACATACCACATATGTGACCATGCCTGCCTTTCCAAATTAATGGGATAATTGGGTGCAACGTGCCCCACCCCTTAAAGAGATCATGCCAGTCGGTGTATGTGGGGGTCCGGCAGAGAGCAGAGTGAGAAAAACGGCAGTGTCTGCCGTCTCCCTGATTGCATCGGTGCCCTAAAACCCCAACAGAATTGAACTTACATCTCCTCCTAATTAGGGGAGAAAAAAAAAGACAAGAATAATGGCAGAAGAATTTTTTCCTCTTTCTGACTGCAGGCTCTTCAGGGACAGAATGTTAAGCTCTCGCTAGCCCCAACTCCTCTTTCCTGACTGATATCTGGACTCCCTAACGTAGTGCCAGGCTCTCCCTGGGCCTGGAGCCCTCTGCGATGAGACTGACGAACAGAGGTTGGTAGGGATAGCTAGACAGGCTGCTGAGGCTGTGCAGAGCATGGGGTTGGGAGTTGGGGGTAGTCTGGGAGGTCTCAAACCAGACAGGTGGGGGCTGGTCCGGAGCCCTGGGGAGAGAGTGAGGCCTTGCCCAGAGAGGGGGTTGCCAGAGAGTGGAGTCCATTGCCCTGTGCAAAAACAAATAAGCACACTGCTGAAATAAATCAAATACCCTGACGTCCAGGTGCAAACCCAGTGCCTGCTTCAGTACTATGAATTTAGGGCAGGGTGTGAAAGACCTAGGTCTAAAAAGAAAATCCAGAAATGGCACACACTCTTGGCAGGCAGGAATCGAGTGCGTCATCACCAACATCATGGAACAATTAATGGCCACAAGAAAAATAAAAAACACTTTCGTATTGTTTTCTGTACTTTGAGTTTTGAATTCCTAGAAAGAAATGTCCATACTTTCCCTTCAAAGTCAGTTTGGTGTTGAGTCCATTATTGTTCCTTTTGTGAAATGCTCTCTTGCTGGATGTTCAGGGTCATACAGGAGATGGGAAGAAAAGATCAGCAAGAGAAATTCTGTTTCTGTCCTTCTTTTCTGACTTTCTTCCTCTTTCTCTGGGGTCACAGTATGGTTTTTCTAGAATGGCTTCAATTCACTCAGAATCCACATTTCAATGAGAAAACTGCTATTTTCGTCCAAACGCAGAGGTTGGAACCCCCAGTTTGGGTGTCAGGGGACCTGGTTTCTAATCCTGCCCCTGCTGTTTCCTGGCCTGGCACAAGTCACCTCTCCTCTTTTTGGCTCTGGTTTCCCCATCTGTAAAAAGTAGAAATCATGCTGGATCCTCCCCTCTCTCCCAGCACAGCCATACTGTCATCTCTCCAAGCCTCTCCTTGGAGAATGGAGGAAGGACATTGGACACACGCACACCCAAACCCTTTAAAAGATCGACGCGGGAGTGCAGTCCAGGGACAGAGCTGAGATTTCGCCTTTAAATTGTCTTGAGTTGGCTGATCGCTCTCTCTGCTTGCCTTTGATGAACTCTTCTGTTCAGGGTTCTGGTGTTATGAACCTTTGAGTCATAGGTGGCTCCAGCCCCTTCGATCCATTCAGCTGACAATATTTCCTGATGTTTCAAATGCCAAGAGTGTGGGATGATCAGGTAATGGATATTTACCTTCTCTCTTTTTTCCCCACACACCTTGCCCTCCAGCCTCCTCTCTTTCTCGTGGAATTCCTATTCTTCATTGTTCCATAGGGTCCTGGGATGAGAGGAGATCCCAGCCCTTGCTACTGGCCAGGATGCGTGAGGCACAGATCCTGGGCGCTGGAAGAAGATAAAGAGCAGAAAGGCTTCTGTCGTCTCTTGAGGACATCAACCCCCCCTGGTGGAACGACGGGGAACTGTTCTGGTTTCAGAAACCCTGGGCCTTCGGAGACTGGCAGCAAGCGCTATCTTGTCTCTGCAGTTTTCAATGGGGCTAATAATTATTACCTTGGGTTAATCACGACAATGGAAGAACTGCAAGGCATTATTTTGAAATGATTGTCTTCACTCAGTGATGACTTATGACAGCAAAGGGGAAACCTCAGCTCCGGGGAGTCCCTGTGTATTTAGTTCCATTTTCCTTCCTAAAAGGGCCCTGTCAGAGTAATTTCCCCTTCCGTGCACTATACCTCGCCATTATTTACAATATCTTCCTGAGAGAATAAAACAAAACCGGACCCCTCCTCCTCCCTGCCACGCCCTCTCCCCTCCCCTCCCCCCATCAACTGTGTCTCTTTTCTGGAGTTTGGCAAACACAGCTACTTCCTCCTGCTGTGCTTTCAGTCGAGCTGAAATGAATGTGGCTCTAGTTATTTTTTCCCTTAATCATTCTTTTTCTTTTTTGCTGGAGAGCATTTTCACGAAGCACAATCACGGAGGAACAGAATGTCCTGATGTTTGGGTGAGCAGCATGCATTCCTTTTCTTTTTTCTTCCCTTGAAAAAAAATAACACCCATAACCATAATATTGGAGGACTTAAAGGCCATCATTCAAAGTTTTTCATAATCTTGCCTTGCCCTCTGCACTCGATCTCATTTCTAACAACCCCTACCCACCCAACTCAGGCACATGGGTTCCCTCTCAGTCCTTCGAGATCACTGAGCTCATTGTATCCCCTGGACTTCTGCCCGTTATTCCTGCATTCTGGAACGTGGCATTCCCCTTCCTCCTTTCCCACAGCCTGAACCATCTTTAGGACTTTCTGAAGACTCATCTCTTTTACGATATCTTTTCCAATCTTTGCTAAGGGTAGTTTATGGTCATACTATGTTTAAGAATTTGTGAACTTGTTCCTATCCATGGTAAGCTTGGTAGAGAGAAGTCACTTCATAAATGTTTGCTGAATTACCTTTACTAGTGGCATCTGCCTTTTTTTTTTTTACCCATTTCAGAGCCGATGAAGGTAAAGATGTTCAGAGAGTTTCAGTAATGTGTGGATCACATGTCCACACGTTACTGTGGACTGGACCATGTCCACAGATTACGGTGGACTGGACCATGTCCACAGTTCCAGTATCTCCTCCAGCAGAGAAGATACTGGAACTCAGGTGATTTAATTCCAAGTCCAAGGTCCTTCCCATTCTGCTGTGCTGCCTTCTTATTTCAACCCCTTCTAACCTCTCTTGTTATTCATCAGGGTGCTTAACTTGAGCGTGTTATTGTTCTCATCAGATTGCAGATTCCCCATGCCTTATGTTTCTCTTGTACCTTACACTGGAAGTAAAAGTTATTTATCAATCTCATGTAATTCCAACTTTTCTCCAGCCCATCAAAACTAATGAAAACATTATGGAACCAAACTTTGGAAGGTCTTGGTTCTGACGCCGGGGCCAGACAGCGTACCTGGATCAGCAAACACACATAGTCCTGTCCAAGGCTGACACCAGGAGCCACCCAACTCTGCTCTGCTGATCTGGGTCTCTTTCATACAGGAGCATGGCGGCACAGGGGATGTCAGGAGGCCAAACATCTCCTTTGAGACATTGAAGATGTCTTCAGTTTCCTACCAGTTTTACCTTCAGGGACGGCCACCAGCACCTCTAGCCTTCTTGAAACCAAGTACAATCCTCTCATTCGTGTTGACTGATGAGCTCGGAAAAGACCCTTTGACGGAAGAATGTGCCAAATTACTTTGTAATTTTTATGTCCACCTCATCCCAGGACCTATGAATCTCCTCTGTACTTTTGATGAGCTTCAAAGTCAAACTAATTCTCACTTCTCTTTAGTACACTAGCATTTAACAGTTAACATTAATAATTAACATAATAATATGTACAGCAGGTTACCATTGGCAACATTTTCACGGACATTCGAAGCAGATACAGACTAAAAAATTTGTGGGTTCAATTGTAGCCGCTAAGGGCATACAGTTCAGAGTGGGCTTGATTCCTGACTCTGCCGCTGAGTCGGCTGTGGTCTCAGCAAAGTTACTTAACCTCTTGCTGACTTCAATCTCCTCAATGGAAAAACAGGAAAAGAATGTGCACATCATAGTGTTGTTATGAGAATTAAATGAGAGTCTCGTAAGCTATGGTATCTGGCACAAGAAAAACTGCCCCTTATAGAACAGTTATTCTGTGATGGCCCCTGTCTGTCACTAACCGGTGGTGTGGCCTTGGGGAAGTCAGGCCACCCCCTTTCCTCTTCCGTAAAGCAGGGAACATTGGATCCTGATACGTTTCCTTCTTCAGAACAACACAAAACGATAGAAAGTTGGGTAGTTGTCCCAGTTTCCAGAAGAAGAGACGGAGGTTTAGGAGAGTCAGTACTTTGCACAAGGGGATGCAGCAGATAAATGGAGAAGTGGGTTCAAAACAAGATCTACTGAGTCTGGCCTGATGTACCGTTCATGGAGACACATGGGCTCTCCTACAAGCTTCTGATGAATCCTTGTCTTTTAACATGCACCGTCTTTACTTTTGGCCATGGTTTCCCTGGAGGATGGCAATGGTGTCTGCCCCTGAGAACACTGTCATTGCTTCAGGACCATCTGTCTCAGGTAACTCAGACTAAAGAACACAGTGATCTTGAGACTGAGCCCACTCTGCTTTGTCCCCCTCTCCCCCCACAGCCCTGGGAGATTCTGTCTCTAATGGCATTAGTGTGTGCCGTCTGCAGTGCTGATTGGATTATCTTAATTGTTTGGGATTGAATGGCACTCCTGAGTCAGGAATCCTACTTGACAGCCCTGGGGACGGGGGTCTGGTTCCTGTCCTCCAGACTGAGCACAGAGCGTGCAGCTGTTTTTCACAGGGGCACGAGGAAGGGAGCACGTGTGTGAGAGGGCTGTAGCATGGACCCATTCTTGAGGAAAGGCGAGTGCGGCCGAGGCTTGCTCTGCAGGATCTGCAACGGCGTTTCCAGTTCCCTACGTCTCAGTTACAGACGTGCTTTCCTCTCTCTCATGACAGGATGGTGTGGAAATCAGTCCAGAAAGATGGACTCCCAACAAAGAAACCCCCACAAATTTAGGACTGTAGCCTGTTGCAGTTGGAAGAGACCCTGCAGGCCACTTAGTCTTACCTTGTATTAGTCTCCTGAGGTTCCCTTGTATTTGTTTCCTAACAAAGGACCACAAACTTGAGGGGGTATGAAACGACTGTCTGTCCTCTCAGAGGGTTTCGTCGGGGCCACGCTCTTCCTGAGGGCTCTAGGAAAGACTCTTTCATGCTTCTTCTAGCTTCTGGTCATTGTCCATAATCTTTGGCGTTCTTTAGTTGGTAGGTGCATCACTCCGATTTTTGCCTCTGTCTTCACGCAGCCATCTTCCCCTCATGTGTGTTTGTGTGTGCCTGTGTGTTCACATGGCCTTCTTATAAGGACACCGGTCATTGGATGTGGGCCTACCTTATTCCAGTATGACGTCATCTTAACTTGATGATATCTGCAAAACTATTTCCAAATAAGGTCGCATTCTGAGGCCCTAGAGATTAGGACTTGAACGTATCTTTCGGGGCACACAATTCAACCCCACTACACACTCTATAAAAATATGTCCTACAGCAACTCAGTAAGTGGTCATTTTTTATTTCTTTGTATCCATCCAATAAGGCACTTACTGTAACAGGGTACAACCAAGGCGGGGGAGCCCAAATAGGGATTTGTAATGGGGTCCAGAACTTGGTTTCCAGGAAATATTAGAAAAAAAATATATATAGGATGTCCTCACCCCCACAAATCTGAGCTGGGGGATGGGATGCACAGTGCAGGGCCATTGAGAGTTGTTTTGAATAGCAACAGTTTTGTAGATAACCTCTAGAACGGTCATTTAACATATCTATAACCTTTAACTGGTTTCATAGAGATGTTAAATATCTGTGGCCATGCTTTGAGCCAGGGGGATGGGAGTGACTTCAACCCATGATGTAACTGGGAGGCAACTCCCCCTGGTTACAGAGCCTGTGTAAGAGCTTGGACGTGACTGGCTCCACAGCACAGGGCCACACATGCCAGGACTTACTATGGCAGCCCAGTAAAGCTGGAAGAATATGGGAATGCTGGCAGCTGTGGCCAACTGTGGGAAGAGTCAGAAATGGTGTGGCAGAGGAAGATTGGCACTGGGATTTAAACCCAAGAGTGGCAGCCGTGCGGGTTCTTTTTGGGACCACGTGGCTTGAGCAGAGAAGAACCACGGACTTCTATTTCTTTTTCTGAGACACAGTACTCCAGACTAGCCAGAGGGGAAAGGGAGGATTGTGCATTTGTGGGTATTCTAAAGGACTTTGGGATCTCAATGAAGACATTAAGTCATTACTCTTAAGTTTGTATAACTCTTTAAATAAATAATCCCTTTCCTTTTCACCAATCTCTGGCATTGAGAGACGTCTTTCCTTGGTGGCAGGCAAGGTGAACCTAGTATGAGGAACCCCCAGAGCACAAGGGTGGGGTCCATTCGGTAATAGTATATCATTCGCACCCCCCAGATCTGTTCTGTAATACTACCATCTTGCAACTTTTAAGAAGTCTAGAACATATTACCAATACTCCTGCCACCTGTTACAGTCTTACAGTACTTTTAACCTTGAAGATTCTTAAATTCTAGTCTACATTTTCTTTTTGTGCTTCAATCCAGTGAAAGCAATGATTTCCACAAAAGCCTTGGACAGAAGGCTCTACAACTAACCTCTTTTTTAATGGCAATATTGTGAGCATCTGGGAGGCTCCTATCCCACATCATAGTTTTGTGTGCATCCCAGTGAGAAAAAGAGACCCAGAATTATTACAAAAAAATACTCATGATTAGCATCGCTATGAGACTTTTGCCTTCAAAGACCTTCGCCCCCTTCTTTGGCACACATTCAAGTTCAGCAGCATACTTGCCCACCCTCTGTCATTTCCTACATCCCCCACAACCTCAACCTTGTGGCTCGAATAGTTTCTTTGCTTTGACTCACACTGTGGAAGCCAGGGAGGCCAGAGTGAGCTCTGGAGAGTCCGTTGAGATAGACGATTGTATTAGTGTGCATGTGTGTGTGCACGCTGCCTGTGACTGAAAAAGATCCGTTGGATTGAACTGATGCATCTGATGCACTATTTAAGACCTTTCCAAAATAGCCAAGGGGACCACCTCCAGTCTTTGTCTTTGGTTCAAACCGTGGCCAGGAGACAGAGACTGGCGAGGATTATGTACATTGGCACAATGGAAGAAAACCCTAAGCCTTATTTCTATAGAGCTCAGCCCCATTTCTTTTCTCCAGGACACAAATTAGACTGTCTCTGGCCTATAAAGCCCTGGGGATAAAAGTGAAAAGGCAGACTTGGAGGAAGCCAACTGTGAGGCTCCTTCTGGGGGCCCCATTCCCAACCATCTCCCCCTCCCCCCACTGCCTCTTTTCACTGCTAGATAATCAAGAAAAAGCAAATGAGAGAGCTCATTTAAAGTTATTGTAGGAGGAGGAGATAATCCTTTCTCAGCCCACTCCCCCCTCTTCCTCTCAGCTCACTTTGGGTGTACTTCCTGGATACAGATCTAACAATGGCTTTTGTCACTAAAGCTTAGACAAGTGGAGTAGGGTCTGATTCTTGCCTTTGCATAGTGCAGAAATGTGACATTAGGCCGAGACTAGATGTCAACAACTCTAACTTAGCATCATTCTGACCACCTGCTTCAATGCATTGGCTGTTAGCTACGGTGGCACAAGAGCAGGTGAGCCTATGCAGCAAGGGAAGTGAAGAGTCTGATCAACCAGGAACGTGCCTCAGATTCTAGTGTAGTCCTGCCTTTAACTGCCTTGCTGATCCAGGCCACAGGGTGATCACCTTCGGGATTGAATTAGATCCTTAAAATCCCTCTGGCTCTCAAGTCCTGCCAGGGGATGGGAGAGCCCGTGGAGGGCCAGAAAGATCTGTGTCGTCTCTGCCCTTGAGTGATCCTAGGATTGGTGAAAGGAAGCAGCAGTTTGCTGATAGTGACAGAGCTCTGGGCCAGAAGATCACAAAGCCAGCTTCATCCTAGGTGTTGACACATTGTGTGACCTTAACAAGTAAACAACCTTTATATGCAACCAATTTTCTCTCAAAGGCATAAACCCGGTCTCCCCAGTTCATTATGAAAATCACCAGGGCAAATGAAAGGACTAGCTAAGTTTTCCTTTTGTCCTTGACGACACAGAATCACTCCATCTCAAACAGCAGAGGGGAGACTACGAAGAACCACTGACTGCAGGTGCTGTTTCTGCTCCATCTGGACTTTTACGCAGAGTGGCTGCTGGTCAGTGGCTGTCAAACTGTTTGTGTAATCAAGTCATGCCTTATTATTTAATTAAGATTCTCGGTGGTCACTTTTGGAGATTCTGATTCAGTGGGTCTTGGGTTAGAACTTTGCAACCTGTACTTTGAAAAAACTGAAATGGCTGGATTGATACGTTGGGTGCTTATCCAGGGCCAAGAGGCACCGATTTGTGCATTCAATTCAACAAGTTTTCATTGAGGTTGTGTCTGTATGGAAGATAAAAAATATGTAAGGGCTGGTCTGGTCCTGGCTTTCAAGGAAAGCCTAGCAATTTTTCCTACCAAGGGAGACAGATGTGAATGCAATGAACTGTAATCAGATAAAACTCAGACACCAAACGATTAAAGCAGAGAAGCGAACAATCAGAATGGAGGCTAGCTATGAACAGTTCATGTGACCATACCGGTATATTGTCAGGCCAGATGTACTTCTGGCAGTAATTAACTTGGTGAGTACTCTATTTTTGGTGTGGGGGCCTAGAGAAGTAATATTGGAACTGAGCCTTGAAAAATGAGGAGAGTACAGATATAGGTTTGTATTTTCTTAAAGTAATTATAGCAGGATGAGCCAATGAAAGATAAATTGCAAAAACAACATTTTTTACCTTCCAAAAAAGAGAGGGAATAGAGTGGAGAAGGCCATGATAAGCACAAAACTTCTTTGAATATACCACATTTTATTGATTTGTCCTTGGAACTATGGAAATATTTTTACAAAATTTTAAAACAAAATACAACAAAGTGGTTTCTAAAAATTTAGAAACTAAAAATTAAAAAAAAAGTTCATGTAACTGTATATCTAGTTGGGGCAAAGCCACAAAATAAAGTATTTAAAGTAACTTAAAAAAAACCCAGTACGTAGTTTTTATATCCCTAATAGGATATACCCTAAGAACAAAAGTAAATACAAGATGAAACAGACCTTAAGCTATTTTTAGCAATCATATTGTTTGTTGTAGTGTTGCTATTGTCGTTCTGAAGTTGTAGTATAGAGCAAGGCCTCACTTACTGTCATTGATGGAACTCCTCCAAAGGTGTATTGATATAAATAAGAGTTAAGTTCCCATGGTATCTCATTAATGTTACAACAAAATGATGTTGAATGAAATGACGTTATTTGAGGATCTACTATATATTTGAGGATCTGCTAAATATGTGTAGCAAATGATTAGCTATATAAATGTTATTGAGAACAGGAATTTTTATTCAGGGAGAAGAAACACAGATGTGAAATCGATGAGGTGAAGAAAAACCTGTGATTCTGCATTTGTATTGGAAATATCATAATGAACTCATGATCCATATTGTCTTTTAAAAATACATGTTTATGGGCTCTATGTCTTGAAAAGACCTAAAAATAATGAACAATTTGTAGCACAGAGTACCTCTAGTTCCCAGATTATGTTTTCTAAATACCGTTTTCTCCTAAAACCCAAGATTTCTTAAAGAAATGTCTGATTCCAGATACAGGGCAGGAAGCATACAAGATGAGTCTGGAAAATCTTGTCATACCAGCACGAAGACTAAATATCAGACGCTACTGGTATCATGCCAAAAGGACTCGGCAGCCGGCTAGACTAGATTCTCACTGGCCGGAGATGGGAGAGTTTAAGCACCAGAAAGGATAATAACTACAAAGGATTGGAATTTACAACCAATAGACTCACATCTGTGAATCCATCATAATGCCTCTGTTGGTCATTGAAGGAAGTATCTTATTTTGAAACTGATAAATATTGAATACAAGGAAAAAAACCCAGCATTTATTCTACTTTTCATATGTGGTCTATATTTCAGGGCTATCTAATAGATGAAGGGAGGTTTCTCTTTATTAAAGTCTTATAGCTAACAAATACAAATGGAATCATACAATTAGAATGTCATCATTTTGCAGCCCCTAATTAGGGTTGCTGGATTTCGCAAATAAAAACATAGGACACCGAGTTAAATATAAATTTCGATTAAAACTAAATAATTACCTGGGTAAATATATTTGGTATATTCTTACACAAGACAATTGTTAGTTTTTTTATCTGAAATTCAAGTGTAACTGGACATTCTGTATTTTACTGGCCATCTGACAATGAGTTAATAAATTTAGACAATGATCATTGATACCGCTAACATCACAACAAAAGAACCAACCAGACATTGTTGACCTCCTGATAGAAACACTTACCATGACCCGTGAAGTTGTCTCGTCAAATTACTGAAACTCTATCACTCGATCCTGCAGATCTATCAGTTTGCAAGAAATGCAGAGGGACAGAGGAACGTATTAGGTGATGTGCAATCAACAAAATGCAGAATGTCAGAAACACTGTACAACAAATGATCTAATCTCATGACAAAAAAAGTTGCAAGGGGAAAAATAGTGAAAAATAATTGAAGGGGAAACCTACAAATTAAAGAGACTTGAGACTTAAGAAACCAATGTGTGGACCTTTTTTTAAAATTATTTTTTAAAAAGATTTTATTTATTTAGTTTTAGAGAGAGGGGAAGGGAGGAAGAAAGAGAAACACTGATGTGTGATTGCTTTGTGCACCCCCTACTGGGGACCTGGGCACTACTGGGGGCATGTGCCCTGACTGGGAATTTGACCATGACTCTTTCGCAGTCTGGTGCCCAATCCACTGAGCCACAATAGCCAGGGCTGGACCTTTTATATTATATACCTATATATAAAATATCTGACAGAGGAGAAAAGAGAGAGAGAGAAATAATGATTAATATTTAGTTTTGTAGAATTATTTTTATAATTGTGGGGAGTGTGATAATGCTAGAAATTTTGGATATAAATTTTGTAGACAGTCCACCTTTTTAGAGATATATACAGAAATACTTAAAAATACCATATGATCTCACCTTTAACTGGAACATAATCAACAAAAGAAAAAAGCAAACAAAATACAACCAGAGACATTGAGGGGGGGAACGGTCTAGCAGTGGCCAGGGGGGAGTGGGGTGGGGACAGTGGGAAGAGGGGATTGCAGGAACTAATATAAAGGACACATGGACAAAATCGGGGGGGATGGTGGGGGTGGGGGAGGGAGGTGGGTTCAGCTGGGGTGGGGGGGAGGGAAGGGGAGAAAAGGCATACAACTGTAATTGAATAACAATGAAAAATAAATTTAAAAAAAAGAAAAAAAGATTAAATATTATTTGTTTCAAAATAATAGAGGTGGGGATGAAAGGGTGGAGTTAAGATAAAGCATGAATGACCACGCGCTGATCATTGTTGAAACTAGGTGAGGCACTCATTGTGCCATGTTGATATGCCATGTTGATATTATGCTTTCGTGTGTACATAAAGTGACTTACGATAAAAAGTTTTCTAAAATGAAGATCTCAGTCGGTCGATTTGTTGAGAAAGCAATGTTGGAGGTGTTTCACGTATTTAACCTCACAAATACCAAATAAGGTAGTATTATCATTGTCTCTGTTTTACAGATAAAGAACTGAGGCATAGACAAGTCAAGCAAGTTGTCCAAGGTCACTTAGGAGTAAATGGTGGAAGCAGAGTTTAAACTCAGGGAGTCTAACTTCAGGCAGTCTAAGCCCTTGATCCTGACCACCCCTCATCCCCTACACTGGCAAAGTTGGTTTGTCTGCCTTGGTATCTGGTTACCCTTGAGAGGGTGTGGCTCTGCCAAGCCCTGCATCTTGAGCTATCCTGTTGGCAGTACTTGTCATATTGCTGGCGGTGTACTGTGTTATGCAGGTGTTCTAGCATGAGATCGATAATCTGACTAAATGGGCTTTAAGGTCATGGCTAATTATGAGATTCTATGATTCTAAGAAGTTTTCTTCCCCACTAAACTGACTGTCCTGAGAGTGTGATGAGGCAATAGATTCTTCATTTCCAGGAGCTGCGAAGGCAACTAGGAGAGAAATCAGTAACCTAGGGTGAGGCAGCACAGGGCAGAGGATTCACAGAGCCTGGAATTCCTCAAGAGAGGCCCTGTCTCCCTTATCCTGCAGTAGCCTGTTTAGGGATGGCATACCCTCTGTTTTCTAGGTCAGATAACTGGTTTGAGTGTTTGCAAAATGTTTTCATTAGCTTCTGGGTATAAACATAGTTCTCTTCATGAAGACTCACTCTGCAACTGCAGGAGGTAAATGATATCCACAAATGCCCTTTTTGTTGACACTGCAGAGAGAGGTGAAGTACGTTGTCCAGGGTCACCAGGTCTCCTAGGTGGACCAAACCTTCCCCAGAGTGCAATCTTGCAAGAGCTGGAATTCAAATGCCTCCTCTTGAAGAATACAACTAAATTTCTCTGTACCCCAGATCTTCCCTTTCACTGAAACACCTCTTGCTCTTTTGCCTCACAAGCCTCATTTAACAGAAGGATTTAGAGGTCACAGTCAGAAGAACTGGATAGATGGCTCCAAAGGACCAATTAGCTCGGCTGTCTCTGAAGTGGCTACAGGTGCATTGTCTTTGTCCATTCACGGGAAGGAAAGATGAGTTCAAGTGCAAGGCTGCTTTTTTCAGATGGGGGACAATCTCATAGATTGCCTGAAACATGTGTACTATTTTTCATAACTTAGAACTATCTTTGGAACTGCCAAAAGTCAATTCCAACTTTGTTTGGATAAGATGGGGGTTTCAAAGGAAAGTTTTCCTTGGCAAAATGTATGTCTTGGCTCCAACAGTCCAATGATGAAAATACCCAAGACCAAAGGCGAGGCAGGGCTGCTTCCAATTACTGGAGTTGAGCTCGTTGGGAACAGGCCTCATGACATGCCTCGGATTGGGAGCAGACAGTGTTTCGATTGGCAAGTCAGGGGAAAAATAAAAAGATCATTTCTCTGCTATTTGGTGGACTTTCCCAATTATGGAAAGGTAATTCAAGTCTTTGGTGATTTTGGAAGTCTTCCTATTGGAATAGTCCCATTGATTTTTAGTATGTGACTTATTCTGGAGTGTTGAGAATGGTCTGGAAGGAAAGGAGTCTAAGTGGCCTGGGGGCTTGTGAGGAATTCTTGGGCAAGTGGCATCTGCAGAAGTGTTGCCTGGGACTTACTCAAATGCCTCAGAAGCAGGTTCTGGCTTTTCATGTGAATTAAACTCATTACCAACAAAAGCTTGGGATGCTGGCAAAGAGCAAATCAGAAATCTCTTCAAGGCCAAGGACCCCAAGAAGCTTAAAAGTAAAGTCAACAGAAAATGAACTCAGACATGGGGAGGATGAGGAAAGAAGGATATTTCTTCCTTTTTGGATTGCAAACTGTGATAACAAAAACAACTATGTTGAGTTGCTGCCTAGGTATTTTACAGTATGACAACCTTCTTCATACTCAGAGTCTGGATACTTAGATAAGGATTTGAATTTAGGATTGATTCCTGCCCCACGCTCTGCCTTTGCTCTTCCTAGGGGCACCTTTTATTGTAAAGTAACCACTTAGAGTTGAGCCCAGAAAGAGTTAGTGACCTTCACCCCAACCACTTTGTAAGAAAAAGGTGCTGCTATCCCACTTGCTGGTGGCCTGGGATGGAGGACTGCCCTTCCCCCAGCTCATTGCACACTCCCTGGTCTCCTGTTACTGGGATCTGTAAGGTACAAGTCTAATTACTTTACCTCCTTTGTGTGAGTGTATTGGAACTACGCCTTCAATCAAAACAACCCTGGGGTTTTCACTTCCCCAAAGTGGAAGTTTGGATGCTGAGGGATCTATCTGTCAACCCCATGTGAGTGGCTTGTGCCTCCTCCTTCAGCAGCTCATAACCTGCATATTCTTAATTTAATACACCAGCTCCAACTTCTCAACACACATATCCATGCAAGTTTTTGCTGTGCTGATGATCCTCAGTCAATGATAAGAAAGCTGATGTGCTCTGTGTTTTAAGTAAATTTACGATTTTGTGTTGGGCTGCATTCATAGCGCTCCTGGACTGCATGCAGCCTGCGGGTCATGGGTTGGAAACCCCTGGGCCTTATCCTTTGGTCCTTGTCACCACTCTGCCCTCCCTTCTGAACTTCATACTTGCTGAGATATTTGAATGGAGAGATGAGAAAATGTTGACTAAAATAAAGAGCTCCTGTTTTTTAAGATTTATTTCTTCTTTTAATTTTTGAACAGTTGCACATGGCTCCTGCCCCCCCCCCCCACTCAGGCCCCCATCTCCTTCCAAAGTCACAGACCTCCCACATGGGTCTAGACCCTGGGGCCTTCTAATTCCATCTGTGTGACCCCGGACAGGCCTCAGCCATCTCAGCTCTAGAGGAAGGAAGCAATGCATTAGTGCTTTGGAGCTCCCTTTCCCTATGAGTGAATGCATGAATGGTCATCTTTAATAAAATCTAAGATACACCTCTGGTAGAAGTAGTACATATTAAGAACACAATTTGTCCGGTCCCCTTGCAAGTGGAAAATGTCCAGGTGAGTTGTCCTGACCATTTTCACATGGGCTGTGAATGGCCTGATTATCACCTGGATCACAGTTCCCAGCCCTGCCCTTGGAGCATTGGTCACTCAATCAACATTCCCAATGAAGATCTCATCACAGCCTCTGCCAGATGGTTGAAAAAGCAGAAGGGGCCTTCGGTCTGCCCTTCTCCAGCAACCAGACGTCCACACAGAGGGAGGTGTGGGAGGACAGAGGTGCTGGAATCCATCTTATTGTGACAGCTCCACCCACCACACTGCCCCCTCCCCACCTACCTTCCTGCCGGCAGCAGGAGGGGGGAAGTGTCTGCGAAGGATCAAGCAGCAGAGCAGGGCCCAGCAGCTTCAAATTTAATTTCCTGAAAGGACACAATAAACAGCAGCATTATGGGGACAGAGCACCCCTCTGGAGAAAGATCCTGAAGGCCACAGTCCTTTTGGTACAGATGGGAAGGAGAGAAGGCAGCAGGTCAGGCTCCTCCCAGCACCAGTGTGAAGAGCACACGCAGACAGACAACTCTGTCCACTCCTTGCTCTGCAATTCATCCCAGGCAAGGGCTCAGAAGACGACTGCATCTTCTATGCTCTTTGCCTTTCTTCTTAGTCTTCTCTAGGGTCCAACCACTTGAACTGTTTGAACACGCTTGGTGGGACTTGCCAGGTCCTATTTGGGGGTCTTGGAGAGGTTGAGTTTCACATTTGGAATGTCACT
This sequence comes from Desmodus rotundus, assembly GCF_022682495.2. Classification (NCBI taxonomy): domain Eukaryota; kingdom Metazoa; phylum Chordata; class Mammalia; order Chiroptera; family Phyllostomidae; genus Desmodus; species Desmodus rotundus. The sequence goes on from NC_071398.1 coordinate 82,221,714, forward strand.
GCCCTTCCATTCTACCAGAGCGTGCCCTTCTTTGTTCTAAAATCTACCTTTCTTTTATTTCCTCTGAGAGTTTAGATCACTCTTTAACATTTGCAGCTACATTAAGGCCCAATTTGTCATAGGTCATGAAAACTCTGAGCCTTGGGTGGCCTTGGAGATCAAACAACTGTCTCACTTTCCTTTGGAGAAACTGAGGCCCAGACTAAGGAAGGAACTTGTATGGTTGCGTGACGAGGGGTGGTAGAGCCTGGCTTGTAACTCAGGGTTTGTACCACTTGGTCCAGGACACTTGTTTGCCATGTGAACTTGTCTTGCTTCTTCTTCTTGTGAATTTGACACAACTTCTCCATTAATCTTTAAACTTTCTGAGAGCTGTGGCCTCTCTTTCTCCTTTTAGAGGTTTCACTGCACCCGCCACAGCCAATACTTCATGCTTCAGGTGTATTATATGTTTTTAAAAGTTATCTAAATTATTTCATTCCATCCTCAGAAAGATACTCTCCAGAAGCAGCAACAGAGATATAATTGATCCCCTTGAACAGATAGCGAAACTTAGATGCAAAGGATTCAATGACTCATTCAAGGGCACCTAAGTACATCAGCTCACAGGGGACAGCAGAAGCCCCTGGCACAAAACAACAATGCCGACGGTGAAACTGATTGCTAACTAACAAGACCTGTAGCCAAGGGAATCCTGATACTCAGAGAAGATGATGGGGTTCTCATGGATCAGTGCACTGTCCAGTATTTCCCGGAGGTTCTCCGCTTGCAGGATGCCTGATTCTGTTGTACTATGCTTTAAAAATGACAATGCTCAGAGGCATGGCCAGGGAGGGGAGCGGGCTTGCCATTAGCACTGATTATTTAAACAACTCTAATTCTTCCCTCTCAGTGCCCCTACTCCCCATCCTTAAATAAGTTTGCCTTGTGCAAATTTCCTATGGATTCCTAAGGGAATGCCGTGATCCCAGACAGCCGGGCCTTTCTTCCTCCCCCCACCCCCATCCCATTTGTTCTGGGGGGGGGGAAATGTAGTCACATCATTTGCATTTATCATGGAGAATATACCGCCTTGTCTGTAGCCTTTAGTCTGACTGAATTGCTTTTCTGCTTCATGGGACACACAGCAAGGCAGCCCAGTACTCCCTTCTCTTCCTCACACTTCACCAGCGTCAGGCCATAACCCACTTTGCTCTGCCTCGCATTTATCATATTGATCGTATAAGAAATAGATCATAAGCAGAATGAAATTACCGAATGCAATGATCTGGGGCATCCTATGGACCAGATCAATCTTGGGGCAGCCAGGAAAAAAAAGTCCCTTGCTGTGACGTTTTCCAAAGTTGATTTTCATTGCAAATAGAAATTTCCATCAGCTGAGGCACCCTGGAGGGAAATGTCTGCTGTGCTGACAAGGTGTGTGCATGAGTAAGAAAATGGGAAAGAGAGAGAAAAGGAGAGAAAAAGAGAGTTTGATAAGCCTCATAAGGCTCGTTCATTAGGAAGGAGACTTTCTTAGCTAGAACTCATTTGAGATGGATGTTTGAGGTTCTAGTTGTGACAGTATCCCTTTTCTCTTGCTTATCTCAGATTCTACAAATTAAATTGTTCTTCTTGTGTGTGTGTGCACAGAGGAGGGTGGATATGGAAATTGCTAAGACTCGCACTTGTTCAGAAGACACATCAAGGACCCTTTCTAATCTCCTTTGAATGCCTGGGGGAAAGCTGCCTGTCTTTGTCACCCTGGCCCCAGTCTGTGAATTTGCAGTGTCAGTGGGAGGCTGGAGTTATAACAGCGCAGTTTATACAGCGGTTTGCTTATGAACCACTCCTTGAAAACATAAGCTTGAAGCACCAGTTACCCCCACTCCCCCCCCTAGACTTGAGGCTCCAGACATGACCTCTGCCATAATAAGAACTTTCTCTCTGTCTGGAGACAAGGCTGGTGAGTTCAGCTGAGACTGGAAACCCAAGTGAACAAGGTCCCTGGCAGCCTGCCACCACCCCAGACTGCAGCAGAAACCCACAGTGGGAACGTGGTCCGAGGCCCCGGTCACCCCCTTCCCACTGTGAAATCCATCCCCAGACACTGAGACTCAGCGCTATTGGCTTTGGCAACATTCGTCATGCCAATAAACTCATTGAAACTAAAGAAACCAGAGGGGAGAAGGAGAGCGGGGGAACAGAGGCGGCAGGAGGGAGAGAGGGAGGGGGTGTGCAAAGAACAGCAGGGAAGAGGAGCTGCCCTAAACTCTCCAGTGAGCTTAAAGGGAGAGACGTCACGGATGCCACATAGCTGAGTTCATAGAGAAGAGAAGGCACAGGCACTAACAGATGCCCCCCAACCCCCAAAGTCATCTCTGTCTGCTCCCAGCCTCTGCTGAGGCTTTTGTACTCATGGAAATACCCCTGGAAACCTTCCCATGGGGCAAATGGCCAAGGCAATGCACGTGCACACACATACATTGCTATCAATGAGACGTGAGACAATGAAAGAGAAAACATCACAAAATATATCCACCAGGACTACAGGGAAACACAGCAGCCACTCAGAACACTGAGCCAAAGGAGACCCAGGATAGGTTGAACTGCTCAGCGAATGGACAGAGTCAGGCTCCCGCTGGCACCACCTGCCCTCATCCCACCCGATCTGGTGCTACCTTTGTCCTGGGTATAGCCCCTCGGTTCTCATAGTTGCCTGCAGTTAAAAATGCTCCTAAAAATTCATCCAGGCTAGCTCAGCATTGTTTTCCCTGGAGAGAAAACTGCCCCTCCTAATCCTGAAGACCCCCCAGATATGGTAAAAGCTGTTTTTCACAGTTCTTGTCATCAGGGAGGTCCTCCCCATTAGCTGATATTGTTGCCTTGGCTGTTTCTCTGCACTTGGCTGTGATTGGGCCCAGCGGTGTACCACCTCAGTGCCCGGCAGGCACGCGATCAGGGAACAGCTGGGCTGCTCTCTTGCACCTCTTGGTGAAACGACTTCTCCTTCCATAACCCCTTCCTCAGCCTGTCCATTTCAAAGGGTGTCTGTACTTCCTGGCAGTCCTATGCTATCCTTCTGGCACCTTTCTTGCCTCTTGCTTGAGATCTTCCACAGTCAGCGAAGAGCTGGCTTGACTGTTCTCTAAGCCTGCTGTATTTCCCCACCTCCCTTCCTTTTATAGATATATATGCAAAAAAATAGGTGCATATGTTAAGTAAGGAGGGGTGAGAAGACCACTAGAGGAAATGGATGCTAATTTTAAGTTAGCCAAAGTGAAGGCAGGGTAGAGAGCTAGGATGGAAATGGAGGCCACCCAGATCTATGGCCTCAGCAGCAAGTGATCCAGAAATGTGCAATGGAATTTTGAAGACCTTCCTGGCTTTTTGAAAACTGGGTTGGGTTTTGTTGGATCAGAGTTTTAGGAGAGGGCACTAACATAGCTGAGGACCATAATTTGAATTTTGAAAGGGGCTGCTTACTTTGCAAAGAGAGGGTTTTTTTGTTTTTTGTTTTTTTTTTTTTTTTTTTTTTAAATCATCACAGATTTTTCTGTTGATTCCCAGTCAATGATCAGATTTACATTGCTACTTGTCTCCATGCTGGGCAAACATGGGGATTTCTTAGGGCAACCCTGTCCTGGCTACTGACTCCATGGAAAAGCAAGGCCCTCTTGGCCACGGGTGATTTCCTAGATATGTATTTGCAAATAACATCACGTTACTGAGTGCAGAAAGCATCCTATGCAGGGACTTTGGGGGGAGTCAGAGAACATGCGTCATGTGTAAGAAGACAACCATGTGTAGGGTTTGCTGGGTGTGAGCCAGCTGAGAAACGCTGCATACTCAGAGACTAAGAGCAGGAAGGGATAGGGGGTAGGGTTCAGAAATGTTCCCCAGTGATTCCATGCGAAGGTTTTTTTTTTTTTTTTTTTAATCAACTGGGAGTTAATTTGAGACAAAAGCCTGGTGCAGTGAGCATGGGATTCCCACTCTGTCCTGGTCCTGATGGATCCATTCCCCTAATGAAATGCACACAGTTTATTTTACCAACTCTAATTACATGAAGAGTGAGTGTCAGGTTTCTTTATCCTTCTGCTGCCCTGAATCCAGGCCAACCTCACAAGCCTTACGTGCTCTGAGGCTAATGGAGCTTTTATTCCAATGAGTTGGGAGCCAACCCACCTTTGTAGAGAGAAGAATATTTAAAAAAAAAAAGAAGAAAGAAAGAAATGCTTAATGCTTGTCTAGTGGATGAAAAATTTCACAAGATAAATTAAAGTGTTTTCTGGCTGAACGGAGAAACCGGGGCAGGATGGTAGAGATAATTTTCCCAGGACTCAAAATGATTTATCTTATCTCTGTGTTCTTTAGACAAGAGCTTCCATTTATTTAGTCATTTATTTTATTAGTTTCTGAAGATGTCCCCTTATGGCCCCACCACCAACACAACGACACCGCACTTGGCACAGGAGGCATAGGTAGGATTGGGGAAGGAGGGTAGGATCCAGCTTGCTGTTCATTCCATCATTGATTTATTCCTTTAAGACTTGTGCCAGGCACCGGGCCACGGGCTGGAGAGACAGCAATGCTCAGATGGAAATGGTTCTTGTTCTCACAAAACTACAACCTAATGGGAGATACAGACTCATAAACAACCAATCTTGTTCTCTATGATGAATGCTACGTTGTTAGAACCCTCTCTGCCATCCACATACCCCAATAATGGACTTTGAGGAGACTTCAGGAGATCATCTAGTCTGCTATTTCTCAAAAGGAGTGATTTTGCTCCCCAGAGGACATTCAACAATGCCTAAAGACATCTTTACTTGTCACCCGAGGGAGGGACTGCTATTGGCATGTAGTAGGTGGAGGCCAGAAAAGCTGCAAAACATCCTACAGTGCACAGAACAGCTCCCCACAATGAAGACATATCCAGCCCCAATGTCAAGTGCTGCTGGTGACAAATGCCACCCTAGTCTCTCTGCCTGCCTCCAGACAGTCCTGTGCTTCTAGGGCGGGGGGTGGGGGAGTCCAACCTTTTGGTGTCTCTGGGCCATACTGGAAGAAGAAGAGTTGTCTTGGGCTGCACATTAAATACACAAACAGCAATGAAAACGGATGAGCACCAAAAAGATTTTAAGTAAATTAACGATATTGTGTTGGGCTGCACTGATAGCCATCCTGGGCTGCATGCTGCCCATGGGCCTTAAACCATGCTGGAAGCCAGCCTGTTTCTCTCAGCCTCTCTGTTCTATGTGGAGCTTGTTGCTGCTTAGACACTGCTATTCAGACCTGGGAGAGGGAATTTTCCTCTGCTCTGTTTTCATAACTGGAAAGAGAACGGTATTTTATTTTATTTTTCACTTATTTTTATTTTTTCAACTATAGCTGACTAGAACTGTATTGTAAAAGTAGCATTAATGAGTAAACTCATTTATTGTGAGATGGTAGAAAAATTTTCAGGAAAGCATTCCAAATTTAGAGTGGAGTAGGTGAAAAAGACAATCCTGCCGGGAGCCTCCCGCGCCTTGTTTGTGGGATGGCGTACCACACACGGCACTCCTCAAGTGCAGGGTCCTTGGCAGTAGAGATAGTTTGGGACCAGGTGGAGTCCTTAGTTTCCCTTTTGCATGCCCCAGTTATTATCCTGCATGTTTGTAAAGAGACTGCCAAGGCTTTCCTTTGGATCTGTATGTTACGTACCATGGAGTTATTTTTGAGCAATTAAGGCTCCCCGTGCCAGGTTTTCTCATCATCTACCACAGGCATAAAGAGGGGCCTTGTGTCTGGCTTTCCCAAAGAAGCAGATGGCACTTGGGTCCTGGCAGGAGACAGGTGTGAAGTTTCAGGGGCCGGAGGGCTTGTCTGGCATACTATGTAAATCTGGCTTCATTTTGTATCCCTCCCAGGAGCTACAACCAAGTGGAGCCTGCTGTGTGTGTGTGTGTGTGTGTGCATGCATGAGAGAGAGAGAGAGAGAGAGAGAGATTGTGATAGAGGTCGGTGTATATGTGTATAAGTGTGAGCAAGACCAACTATGAACTTTGTAGATGAGAATAAAGCAATTCTTTGCAAGTAAGAAAAGTTGCCACTTTATCTGCTCTAAACTGTACAAAAAAGAGATGGATAATACCTCAGGGTAAGCTCTCTGGGAGGACAGTGTGTAATTCTCCCATTCATTTGATTAGCCTCTGAGTCTGCTCCCATGGCCGCAGTGGCCAGATTTTCGTTACATCCTGATATGCAGAGATGAAGCCTCCTTTACACGCAGGATGCTGAGACCTTCGAATGACTAGCCTAGCTGCTGAGAGTCATGAAGGGGTTCAGCTGAGCATTGCTGATGAGTCCTCCTTACACATGGACCATGGGTAACCAATAGTTCTAATTAGTAATTTGTGTAAATTGGCTTATCTTGGATGATACATACTCTGTTCTTCTGTAAGGCCACTGTGTGAAAGTGATCACCTGCCAAAGATTTTTAAGAAGAACCCAAATTTTAAATGACTTAAAAATATATTTTCCGGCATTGATGAGCTTCTGGCCAAGATGGAGGTGTAGGTAGACACACTGCGCCTCCTTGCACAACCAAAAGAAGGACAACAACAATTTAAAAACAAAAAACAACCAGAACTGACAGAAAATCGAACTGCATGGAAGTCCAACAACCAAGGAGATAAAGAGGAAACATTCATCCAGACTGGTGGGAGGGGCGGAGATGGGCAGCAGGGGCAGAGAGGACTTGTGGCAAGGCAGGGGCTGGCAGACCCAGCGTGGTGGTGGATTGTGGAACGGGCACGCAGTGCGACAGCTAGCAGACCCTGCGGCCCCACATTTGCACATAGATAAACTGGGAGGAGCGGCAGGGGAGCGAAACAGACTGCGCAACCCAGGGCTCTAGCTAAGGGAAATAAAGCCTCAAACCTCTGATTGAAAACACCTGTAGTGGTTGAGACGGCAGTGGGAGAAACCCCCAGCCTCACAGGAGAGTTCACTGGAGAGACCCACAGGGGCCTAGAGCATGCACAAGCCCACACACTCGGGAATCAGCACCAGAGGGTCCCAATTTGATTGTGGGTAGCGGAGGGAGTGACTGAAAACTGGCAGAGAGTGGAGCAGGTGCCATTGCTCCCTCTCAGCCCCTCCCCCACATACAGCATCACAGTGCAGCGACCAGCGTTACCCCGCCCTGGTGAACACCTAAGGCTCCTCCCCTTTACATAACAAGAGCGCCAAGACAAAAAAATGGCCCAAATGAAAGAACAGATCAAAGCTCCAGAAAAAATACAATAAGCGACGAAGAGATAGCCAACCGATCAGATGCACAGTTCAAAACACTGGTAATCAGGATGCTCACAGAATTGGTTGAATTTGGTCGCAAATTAGATGAAACAATGAAGGCTATACTAAGAGAAACAAAGGAAAATGTACAGGGAACCAATAGTGATGGGAAGGAAACTGGGACTCAAATCAACAGTGTGTACCAGAAGGAAGAAAGAAACATCCAACCAGAAAAGAATGAAGAAACAAGAATTCAGAAAAATGAGGAGGGGCTTAGGAACCTCCAGGACATCTTTAAATGTTCCAACATCCAAATTATAGGGGTGTCAGAAGGAGAAGAGGAAGAACAAAAAATTGAAAACTTATTTGAACAAATAATGAAGGAGAACTTCCCTAATCTGGCAAAGGAAATAGACTTCCAGGAAGTCCAGGAAGCTCAGAGAGTCCCAAAGAAGCTGGACCCAAGGAGGAACACACCAAGGCACATCATAATTCCATTACCCAAGATTAAACAGAAGGAGAGAATCTTAGAAGCAGCAAGAAAAAGGACACAGTTACCTACAAAGGAGTTCCCGTAAGAATGTCAGCTGATTTCTCAAAAGAGACCTTACAGGCAAGAAGGGGCTGGAAAGAAGTATTCAAAGTCATGAAAGGCAAGGACCTACATCCAAGATTACTCTATCCAGCAAAGCTATCATTTAGAATGGAAGGGCAGATAAAGTGCTTCTCAGATAAGGTCAAGTTAAAGGAGTTCATCATCACCAAGCCCTTATTATATGAAATGTTAAAGGGATTTATCTAAGAAAAAGAAGATAAAAAATATGAACAGAAAAAATGACAGCAAACTCTCAGTTATTAACAACCACACCTAAAACAAAAACAAAAGCAAACTAAGCAAACAACTAGAACAGGAACAGAACCACAGAAATGGAGATCACATGAAGGGTTATCAGTGGGAGAATGGGAGGGGGAGAGAGGGGGGAAAGGTACAGAGAATAAGTAGCATAAATGGTAGGTAGAAAATAGACAGGGGGAGGGTAAGAATAGTATAGGAAATGTAGAAGCCAAAGAACTTATAACTATGACCCATGGACATGAACTATAGGGGGGGGAATGTGGGAGGGAGAGGGTGGGCAGGATGGAATGGAGTGAAGGGGGGGAAATGGGACAACTGTAATAGCATAATCAATAAATATATTTAAAAAAGGAAAAAATATATTTTCCAAAGCACTCTCATACTTGTCAAATCATATGCTAATTGTTATATTTTAAAAACATCTTTCCTGTAATTATCAGATTATTTATTTTGCTATGGAAATATTCTCTAGTCCCTGATTACCTAGAAACCAGAATAACAAAGCCTTACTTCTACTGGCTTCACAGTTTTTGCTCCAGCTCCACCTAAGCCCACGAATCCAGAGATTTCAGGTTAGAGAAGAATTTGAATGTAATTAGCTAAGTAATATCACCTGCACTTCCCTCCTCTATAAGAGCAAGATTGGCCACACCACTGTTCATTTTGCCTTTCATGTCTAGGGTTTACTTGTTTTCATTCAAATGCCCTCACATGGCAAGAATGGGTTACTCATGTTACCATCTGATCTGGACAAAGGAATATACAAGACTCATCAGTGGAAACCCATCCCCATCGTTTTTGGTCAATATCATAAATTGGCAATGAAAATGACTGCATGTCAGTCATGCATTCTCTTGGGGGCTCACCTGTCAGTGTTCAATGTCTAGTTGAGTCCTTGGCATTGAAGGCCCTCACACCAAGTTCTGGGCACCCAGAGAGTATACAGTATATAAACCATAGAGGCAAGAATGACCTTCCCCATCTTTGAGGAATAGAATTAACACCATTTTCTCTGCAGGGTGGTTACTTCCTGAGGTGAGGACACAGGTCTCAGGAGAGCCTGCAGGGACCTAAACAGATCAATTCACTCCTGAGAAGCCTTCAGTGCTTAACCCTGCAGACACCATCCTATGGAAACTCCAGGATTGGTATTCACTCCCCACGAGTTTTGATCCTCAGATACTTTGCCAACACTGCCTTCCATTATCCTCACTTATTTGCTCCCTGTTAAGCAGTGTGGAAGTGTTCTGCATTCCCTGACATGTTCTGACTGCCCCTATTCCCAGGGGATGCTCTCCTCCCCTGCACAATTTCTTATTGAAGTCTCTGTGTTTAGATTTGATATCAAGACTGGGATCAGGGGCTGGCACAGGGGATCCAGCTTGAAAATAAATATTAAAAGAGTATAAGATGGTGCTGATAAGGGGGGAAAAGGGTGCTACAGGGTGATCTCATCTAGACGCTGTTCTGGGTGTTTTATACTCATTTTATTTGATAGCCTGAGTCCTCACAGTGACTGAGTGAGTTAGAATCATTCCATGGCATGTTTTAGAGGGCCAACATCTTCCCAAGCACCCAAATGGGGAGAGACCTAAACCCATAACCTTTGCTCTTTGGTGTCATGGTTGACTTTGCTGCTCTTGGGAGAGTTTATTAGTCCTGTCTGAATCCTTCCCTAGAGCAGAGACCGTGATGGTGGCGAGGGTTCCCCACAGAGACCCATGTAGCCACCTGAAGTGGCCCTAATGCCATCCTTCCTGACCCAGCTTAAGGCACACCTGCTCCACCAGGGGCTCTCATCCTCTCCCAGTGGAGTTAACTTCTCCCTTCACTTGAGCCCACAGCATCTCTGTTGCTTGTTGCAGCACACCACACACCCACAGCAGCCTTGCCTTGGCCGCCACATGCTCAGTTTCCATGCTAGGAAGCTGGCATTTGTGGCTGCTGACAGTTTAAAAATGGCCGCCCACCTTCGAGATTGAGTAGCCACAGAAAAAGTGAAGTATCATTTGAGTTTTGCTGTCAGAAAGAGTTAGACCAGGAGAGATTTTCTGTAAAATACATGTGGAATTTGAGGGTAGTTTGTCATTATTGTGGCTACAGGTTTTTTACACGTTTTTTTCTTGCCTTATTTATGGATAAGTTCAAGTTCATTCTGACATTCTGAACACAGAGAGTCATAATTGTGTGTCATACTTTTTATTAAGCTTGTTTCCTGATGGAGCTGAGAGCTCGTTGTTACTGATTTAAATGTGTTCTCATATTATTCAGAACAGTGAATGAAGATACACTTCAGAGTGTTACTTCCTCTTAGAGTCCGAGTTTCCCTAGAAGGGCATCCTGAGCCATGCAGGGTACTCGTGGGGGCTGTTGTCAGGCAGAGGAGCCAGTATCCAAGCAGAACCAGGTAGCACAGGCAGTCCCAGGACACTGGAGCCAGACAATAGGAATAAGGGCCTGAACTTCTGGCAAATAAGGAAGCAAACTGAGGGGTTGTGGGAACCTTAAATCTACAATGGGGATGAAACAGAAGGTTGAAAAGTGAGAGGATTCACTTAAAGTTTGAGTTAGGGTATGGAATGTGCAAAGGAAACTAGACCTAAGGGGACTAAGGATTAAGGCTGTGAGGAATACACGAAGCATGGAGGCTTGTTCTTCTTTGGAGCCCCTGTGCATGTTGGGACGGACCCGTCACCTGGGGTACAGATAGAGGTGGATATCCAGTTCTAGAGTATTTGAAATTCCTCCTTTAGATGTGTATTCTTTCCACTCAGCACTCATCCAGCCAGGATTTCTTGAACATCTATTATGTGAAAGGTATTCTTCTAGACATTTGGGATACATTAATCTTAAAAAGCTAAAAAATTCCTGCTTTCAGAGTTTACATTCTAGCAGGGTATGAGATAAAGGAAAATAAATAATAAATATAATTAATAAAAGTGTGGAGTGTGCTATAAAATGGTAAGGGCTATGGGAAAAACACAGGGGAAAGGGGATTTGGAGAGAGCAGGGGTTTAGGGAGTGGTACAGGGCAGATCGAATTTGTATTAGGATGTCTAGGGAAGGGAGAAACCCTCTTCAAAAGGATTTGAGCCAAGACTTGATCTAGCAAGGGAGTCAGCCAAGGGGATTTCTGGGGTAATATTATTCTAGTAAAAAAAAAAAAAAGTCAGGACCCTGGCTAGTGTGGCTCAGTTGGTTTGAGCATCATTCTGTCAACTGAAGGGTTGTGCATTCGATCTCTGGTGAGGGCACATGCCTGGGTTGCAGGTTTGATCCCTGGTCAGGGTGTGTATGGCAGGCAGCCAATCGATGTTTCTCTCTCACATCTGTGTTTCTCTCTCTCTCTCCTCCTTCCCTTCCCTTCTCTCTAAAGGCAATGAAAAAAATGTCCTCAGGTGAGGATGGAGGAAGAAAAAAGAAAAGGAAAAAAAAAAGGATTAGCCAAGGCAAAGCCTAAAATAGGAGATGCAGTAAAGAGACTATTTTGGCTAAAGGGAAGTAAGTAGGGAACTAAGGAAAATCAGTAAGAAATGGGGTCAGAGATGGGGAAGGGAGAAGTAACTTGTTAAAGGGCTCATAGGACACTATAATAAACAGGGACTTCAGCTTTTACTTTAAGGTTAAGCACTGACCAGTCTGAACATCCTTTCTTAAGTGCAAATGCCCCTATGACAACAACATACCTTGGGTGATTAAAAGCTGATTATAAAAGCATTTGTCAGAAAACATGAACTGTTGTTCATAGCATGGAACTAGACTATTCAGGGCTTTCTTCTTGTTCTACAATGATGAAGAGGGCATAGAAAGGCAACTCTGGGACATCTAAACCCATATTCATCTAGCGCACCTGCATTCATATCTCTGGAATAAATGTATTGAACTCCTGTTTAATTTCTTTTCATTACGAATTGCATATGGCAGGATCCTGATTGATGAGATGTTACTTGAGTTGTCCTCTTGAGGCTGTTCCCTTCTCTCCTCTTTCTTTCAGGTGGGGCAGCACCAGGAGCACCCTGGGAAGGAAGGGGAGTATGGGAACACCTGAGGAGGGAACTGTATCTAGGAATGGAGTGGGTCACCACCACTCCTGTCTTCCTCTACTGGAGATGAGCTCTCTCCCCACAACAGGAGGGAAGAGACAAAGACAAATAAAGGCCTTTACATCTGCTGTTTGCTTTCAAGGAGCTGTGTTTGGTAGCTTGTCAGGAAATGATTTCCAATAAGGGTTGGTCCAAGAGGACAGAAAGTCAACTGGGGTTGAGAGATCTGGATGCCTGGAAGAGGGTGGCAATTAGATCCCCAAATGTTATTGGCTAGACAATTTATTCTTGACCCAAGTCTGGAAAAATGTTTTTCCTTTGTGTTGGAAGTCTCTTACTTTGCTTATCTAATGTTGTTTTAAGGGCAGAAATGTCAACCACATGTGTGTCTTTAGGAAGTGCTGGGTGATAAAATTAAATACTCCAAGTCAAAGTTAAGGGTTTCAAGTGGAGGCTAAGAGTTTTCCTGGGAAGTCACCTTGCTCATCCTTCTGTGATCAGGTGAGTAGGACTGAATCCCTCTTAGTCTGGGGTTTGAGAGCTGAGTGCATGTGCTACAGTCGTCTATGAAACTTCCACAGATCACTGGGAAGGCTTTCCAATGTGCAAACAGTATTTCCTTTGGTTAGAACCCCCAATAAGCAGTTTCTACTGGAATAAATGTGAAGCATAGCTTCAGCCTCCCTTCAGATGGGCCTGGCTTCATTATATGGAGTTGAAATAGACAGCAGTCTGCACACTGTTATTTGAGATACCTCTGACCCCATGTATTCCTCCGTGACCTATTACGGTGTCCTAAATAACATTACAAGCAATTTATTTCTTTGCTCATTGAAGCCTCATTAAGAGACAGGCTATTAAAATGTAAATATTTCTAAGGCAGAGAGCTTCAGGTAATGCTTCAAAAAGCCAAAGCTCTGTTATGACTGCTAGTTTAGGTTGACAAGACTTTTTTAGGGATACAGGCTTTGGAATTCTACAGAGCTGGGTTTGAATCTTGGCTCTGCCATTGAAGAACTGTGTGATTTTGGCAACTTCTTTAACACCTCTTTATTCTCTTCTGGAAAATGGGGAAAACAATACCAGCGTTCAGTTTTGCTTGAAGATTTAATGAGAAAATGAGTATAAAAATTTTTATACAATGCTCAAAACATAATAAACACCAACAAATGAGTGTGTTGGTTAAGTGCGCTGGGATTGCATCTAGGATGACTAGGGGCAGGATTATTGAGAGCGGTTTCCTCCTTTTCCTAAGGAGGAAAAGCTCTCCAAGCCCTTTATTCCTTTCCCTTGGCTGGCCCTTCCCAAGACCTTCCTTTGGAAGCTGAATGCAGGAACATTAATGAGCAAAGAAAGAAGTATTCAGGGATGTATTTCCTCCAAGCTCCTCAACTACTTTTCCTCTGACGATTTTCCTTTTTCCTTTCTCCCTACTTTGTCTTGCATTTCTTTACCTACAACCCAGGCTGCAACAAAGAGAGAAATTTGGCTTTCAGAAACAGAATCCCATCATGTGGGCAGTGGGGCAACCAGATGCCAATCTGAGTGCTGCATCAGAGCGGGTGAGACTTGGGCATCGTGGCCCTGGCACAGCTCAAAATCCACCGTGCCAACGCTCATGCTGCGTGATCACGCCGTTTCCTCTTCTGAAGTCTGCTGCATCCACAGATTTAGGAACCAGCCTGATGGAAGGGAGTGGGCACTGGGGGGTTTTGGAGCACCAATCCATGCCTGCCATCTGTAGCTAGCTTTATATAGTGCAGGGAAAAGGGACAGATCAGGATGGAATGGTTGGCTTTGTTTGACTTCGATGGGAGGGAGGGGGACAGGAAGAATGAGGATGATAAAATTGCCTGGGACTAGGTGGCGACATTTGCCCCCCCCCAACTTCTCTCCTTTACTACTTTTGAACAAAATTAACCTGTGGTTTCTCTGGAGAGGAAAGCAGAGGGAGTCACATCTGGTTATCTGATGGTCACAGGAGCTAGAGATGCCAGTTTGAACTTATAGATTCTGAAACAATAGAAGAGGTTGCTATTGCCAGATGATAGGGACAAAGAGAAAAGGAAGGATGCTACTGCTAGAAGCCATCAGTTCATCCTGTGTCTCCCTAGGTATGAAATGAACCCATATAGTGGAGAACTATTGTGTAGAGATCTCTCTTTTTATGTGCTGTAGGAAAAGGGCTATATTCTGTAGGTATGCATTTCAAGGGATGTTTTTCAGTCTTAGGACCACCAAATCTCAGCTCTAGAAATGAAAGTGTTAATTCTCTGCCACACAAGAGATAACTACTTTGCCTTTTTTGGTCAAGAGATAACCCAAGAAAAAGAGTTGCAGGAACATGCTTGAGATCCAATAGATAGAAGTGATCATTGCATCCATCCTTAAAACTCATCTCTGACATCTGCTTTTCTACATGGTTTTCACCACTGAGAGTACTAATTGCTTTCCCTTCTTATTCAGGCCCAGCTGCACGCTTCTGTCATTGTACATGGTACCCTGATGTGTGTCTTTTTGTGAGACTGTGAGATCTTTGAGGGCAAAGTCCATCTCATTTATCATTGCATCTTCTGTGTCTAGTTCTGTGCCTGAAGGAAGGCAAGTGACGCTCATCCCAAACCTTCCCTTTGAGGTGGGAATGTGGCAGGGGGTCCAAGGCAGAGGCAGCTTCCATCACATCTTGAAGCAGCTCATGCTAATGACATTTTAGTATTTCGAGAACATTCTTTGTCTCAACAGATATGGAGTCAGAATTGAAATTGTTGGTAAATAATCCAGTGATGTCTCCTCTGGGTGATTATTCTAAAATTGGAGGTTTTCCTGGTTTCCACAATATAGCTCTCACCAGGATCCAGACCTGGATGGGAAAAATTCAAAGTTAAATTTATTTTCAAAGGTGATGATGAGTTTATTCTTATAAACTTCCAAACCTACTTTGAGAAGGAGAAGGGCATTACATTACAACTTGATGAAGGAGTGTCCCACTCTCTGTCATTGTTTCTAAAAAGAATGTTGCTTTTCTTTGTAAGTCTGCTTTCTAACATTCCTTTCCCTCCTAGAAAGATTAGTGAATCTTTAAGCTGTGGTGTGTGCCTTCTATTTTAGCAGGTTTATGGAGGAGATAATTGTACAAAAAGTGCAGCCCAACATGGACATCAGTGAACGTGTTTCGTTTCTGGACTGGTGCAGGTGAAGCAATTCTCTCCTTTTCCAAACTTGCCCCTTCTGGGACCATCAGCCTCTGTGCCTGGTTGGGAGGAAAGTTGTGTTTCTACCCAGTTAGAATAAATTGTATGAGCCTGCAATGACTGCAGTGACTCCTCTTGGGGCCTTTTGGTATGAACTTGATGCTCAGTCAGTGTGGAATAAGAAGGTGGTATGAGAGTGAGGAGAATTTGTTCATAACTTAGTACCTTCAATTACTCCCCAGGTGATCTTGGCCAAGCCCCTAGATCTAAATGTTCTTTGTCTAAGAAAATGCAAAAGCAAGTGCTACAATCCCCTCGCAGCACTACTGGGGGATTAAATTAGGTGCTCCCCATAAAATTAGTGACTTCTCAACAGAGAGGAGAAAGTGTTATTTTGGAGACAGTGTGCTATGGTGTACTATGCATGTGTTTTGAATTCAGTTGTTCAGCCATAAATTCCAAGCCCAGCTCTCCCCTACTTATTAGCTTGGGAAGCCAGTGACCTTCCTTATATTTCATTTTCTTTGGATATAAAATGGGGATAATAATACATATCTCTAAGAACGATGTGAGGATTAATTGTGGCAGCACATGCCATCAACAACTGTTTATTTTCGTGCCATCCTATTTGCATCTGTCACTTTAAGTTGAATTCCCGAAATTAAGTTGAATTTCTGTTTGGTGAAGAATAGCCACAGTTTCAGTTTTGCAGGATAATTTATCAAAAATCTGCAGAGCATTCAACTGAGTTCTTTTTGCATTCTTTTAGGAAGCACATTTTCTTGGACTTGCTATTATTTCATAAGTCTAAACTCATAGATCTTTATGAATCACAGGGATCTCAAACTCATTTGCTTGTAGAGACCAGGCAGTAGTACAAATGTGTGAATTAGCCTATGTGTAAGACATTATGGAATAGTGGAGTCTATGGTAAACAAGAGTGTATCTCCATATAAAAGCTTTCAAAGCCAAATTTTAAAAAACTAGTAAAATATTTTGTAAGACAAGTAGCTTGATTTGGCTCAAAGGATGCTAGTCTGAGACTTATGTTTTATCATTCTTAGTCATTTGGGTCAACCCAATTGGTAAAGAGGACATGGAGTGATGGGTACCCCTGTACTCTGCTGGTGGACATGCTACTTGGCACAACCATTGTATAAAATGCTGTGACATTATTCTTGAGCATTAAAATTCACTTTCTCTATTACCTTGCAATAAATGCTGCTATGTGAATACTCAAGAGACACTTCTGCTCATGCATAGCAGGATATATACATAAGGGTATTCATAGCAGCACTGTTCAATAGCAAAAATGTAAACAACTCGATTACTCATTGAGGGAGAAGGGGGCGAGTAAACTGTCACCTAGTCAGTCATGTAATGGAATATTACATAGCACCCAAAAATAAACCACAGCTCCATGCAACAGTATTCATGAGACTTAGTAATATAATGTTAAGTTAAAGAAGGTACAAATACTTTCTGTCACATGATGCCCACTTCATAAAATTTTAAAAAGTAAAGTGAAAACATGCTTTTTAGAAACAAATATAAAGGAAAGCCCACATTTTCTTTAATATGCTGGTATGGGGTATGGGCTGGGCGAGTGGGTAGAACAGGAGAAGACCACAACATTGATAGTTATGAGTTTTTGTCAAGGTGCTAATTTTTGTGTTGTCTGTGGGTACGTGGCTGCTTTTATATTATTCAAAGATAAGAAAGGATAAAATATTCTTCATACCCTTCAGAATGTTGTCAGAGACAAATGGGAACTTTAATGCAAAGGTGCTTTGTAAACTCTAGCATGCAATGTAAGTGTAAAGGGTTTTATTGTAAAGAACTTGTGGACATTGATAGCTTATTGCTACATTCCCAGGGTATTGTGAGTTATGCACTTGGTGGATGGTGCTATGTCTTTGGGCAGTACCTTTGCAGTACCAGACTCATGTTTTCCAACTTCTTGCTATTTTCTCCTCTCACTCTCCTTGTTAGTGAGCATGCTCTCGGGGAACAGGCACATACACATGACCAGCAAATAAAAAAAGGTCAAATTATAAAAGTAAACCTCATACACAATTGCTCATGTCCCTTCCTGCTTCATACACACACATACACACATTTATACCATAATGTCATGTGCCCCAAACCAGCTAGAAATGACTTCTGGATTGTCTGTTGATTTGGGTTATTGATGCCACTATATTCTCTGATAAAGCAGATGATAATTGTTTTCATAGTGATTAACAACTGATTCTGCTTCCCTGTTTTTTCTGGGTTGTAATTAAATATTCACCCACATAATTATATGTAAAATTACTAAAGGAAAGGGACCTACTTTAGGTGGGAGAGAAGCACTTGTTAACTACCCATCTACTATTAATGATTTATTAGACATCTATCATGTGCCAGGCACTGTATCTGGGGCTAGGGATATAGACATGAATATTCCCAGCTTCTGCCCTAGGGGGAGCTCACAGGCAGGTTGGCAGAAGGATAACTTACAGGTAGTGCAACTTCCTGGCTAAGGGGGTATCCTCAGTGTCCTGCAAGAAAACTGACAGGAAACCTCATTCAGCCTGAAGGTGAGGAAAGGCATCCTAGGGGAAGTGATACCTGACTTTGGAGGGCTTAAGGTAGAAAGGTGACGTGGATGGATGGGCAGCGTGCAGTATGTTCAGCACCTCAGAGACAAGAGGAGAGAGACAGCCTCTGGCCAGTGGGGCCTGTGGAAACTTCTGATGGATGGAATGTAGAGTGTGTGTTTTGAGGGGGGTAGAAAGGGATGAAGCTGGTGAAGGAAGCAGGAGTCAGTTAATAAATGGCTTAATTACATGGCCTTTGGATTTTGTCCTAAAGTCAAAGGGGACTCATTTAAGGATTTAACCAGGAGAACGGCATAGCAGATTAAAGTTTTAGAAAATTGTGTTTTAGGAGAAGTTGCCAGAGGCAGTGAAATCAGTTAGAAGATGGTTTCTTTTTTCATTCTTTCCAAAATATTGTCTCTCCTCTTGGTCAAGCAAGGGAATTCACAAAAGATTCTATGGAAGACATCTTTCTTCTTCTTGCTTAAAATATCAAGTAAGAGGTTGCCTGAGTAGGTGGGAGTCCAACAATGGAGTTGAATTTCAAGTCTTTATATTGCTTTGTAATCTTGAACAAGTTCTATTTCTGCAGACCTCAGTTTCCCCTTCATTAAATAAGGAAAGGTATTTGCAAAGTGTTCCCCCCACCCCCATATTTCCAGTACTCACTTGGCACCATACACAGTTATTACATTATTATCGACTCTATTCCCTATGCTGTACTTTATATCCCTGTGACCATTTTGTAACTACCAATTTGTGCTCCTTAATGCCTTCGCAAGTATATAATTGTCTAACCACACCTGAAACTAATACAAAATAATACTGAATGTAAGCTGTAAGTGAAAAATAAAATTTATATTGAAACTGGAAAAGTAAATAACTTCTTATTTTAAACAGCAAGAAAAGGAGAGGCGTTTGCAATGCTGTTTCCGTGATGTTGTAATGTTCTGGGATGAACAAGACGGTGGTTGTTCCTGAAGGTCTCTGAGTTTGTTAGAGAAAGGACTTCCCCACATGCCATAAATTATTCATATTTTTTTGAGAAAAATTTAACATTATATGAAGGGAGGGAAGACTCCTGAGTGCTCTCTAGCTCCCCAAGCCTAGTCACGAAGTTGATGTTGTCTTCCTGCCTCTCCCGTCAGTCTCTGCTCCTGGCTCTGAGAACCATGGTCCCCAGTGCTTTAGGAAGTCGTGTCTCTTCTTTTTAATGAGACTAATGGTTAATTAATGAATCTTTGGCTTTACTAACTAAAACAAATTTGGGAAGAGATTATTCTGCTTCACGAGCCCCTGGAACATTGATCAGGGGACGGGAGTTTGAGTTGGTTCTTGAGGTCACCTTCTGATGTTTGAAAACAGTCCCTCACTGTGATCTTTTGTCCAAATTCCTGATTTTTTGAGGTTTGCCTCATTTGAGGTGGCTGTGGTACCCACAAGTTTCCCTAGTCAGAGGGGACTTTCTGGTCATAAGCAAGCCCACCAGCTGCAATGGTAGCCATGGAAATCAGACACCTCAGGGTGCTTCTCCAAATTATATTGGGTGGCACGAACTCTCATGTCTCTGGGATAGCTTAGACAAAGTTTCCATGAAAGCAGGAGACTAGACAGAATGACTGCAGATCATCCCGGGAGCCTAAGGATCCTCTTGTTGAATTTTTAGGAGCTCAAATAATAGGATGACTGGTACAGAAGACAGTTTTCTGAGAAAACATCTAGTATTTAGGGAGCAATAACCATGTGCCAGGCACTATTCTAAGCCACTCACTTGTATTAACCCATTCAGTCCTTACAACAACCCTATTATGATCTGCACTTTACAAATTGGGAAATTAAGGTACAAAAAAGATAAATGACTTGTCCAAGGTGACTGAGTCAGGACATGGCAGGGTGGGGGCAGACACTTAATTTCCACTTTGCATGCTTTACCACGGTATGATATGGCCTCCTGTGCAGTCATAGACCCCAGACATTGAAATGACCCCAAGCGATCATTTGGTTCACTCTCTGTCTCCAGGCAATGAAGATTTTATCATGTGTCTTCCTTCCCTTTTTCTTTTTACTTACAAAGCAATGAAGACCCAAGGGGTTAAGTAACTTGTCGAAGCATGGAGGCATTCAGTGCTTGGAGAAAAGGGATCCCCTCTGACTGTGGTCAGAGGAGCATCACTTCCTGCTGGCTCGTTCCCTTCAATGCAGGCCACACAAAACATGCCCGTCCGTTCTCTCTTCAGTAGGCCTGCTTTTCTTCCCATCTAGGATTCTACTTCATTTCCTCTGATTTTCAAAGCTGATCACTCAGGCCAGTTTGGAGTATATATTTTATTTTTAAAAATACTTAAAGACCTACATCTCCCTTTCTTTATGGCTAATTGGCTTCAGCTAGGGCACATGAGACAGCATTTCTACAATTAACTCTGGCCCAGACTTGGCCTTTGTGAGGCAGCATGCTGGGGTCAGGAGGGGCCTGCTCGGAGAGGGGGCTGTGCTCTCAGGGAGGGAGAGAACCTAAGTTATAAAATAATGTTTTGGTCAAATTTTTACCACCCCCTCCCATTTGTGCTGCAAATCAGAGACAATCTCTGACAAGTTCAGAGACACTCAGGATTCAGATGTAGTTATTTTTATTTCTGTTAGTTCAAGGCAGCTAAGGAACACCCTTGCAACCTAAGACAAAAGCAAGCCTGCCTCTGTCCTCCATTTCTTCCCAACTTCAACACACACATACACACACACACACACACAGCACTCATCCTGATTTTATTGCTCATTCCTCTTTGATGGGATGAGGTAGATCTGAAATGGCTGGCAAGGCCATTTTCCAATGTTCTGTGCCCAGCAGTTTTGCATCATTTGCTTCTTCCAGGTGCTACTCCCTGGTCAAAGCCAGCCCAGCAGCTGATTATGCCGGGAGGCTGCAGGTCCAGGTGGTGGGGCACTGAGGCCCTTGGCTCTCTCCCCTCCCTCCTGTGGTCTGCCTTTGGTCATACTCATCATCACAAGAGAAGAGCAGTAGAGACTCAGACTGGTTAATTGTGTTTCACCTCTGGGCATATCTACATTGTATGAAGCTGAATGGAATTCATGACGAAGAGCTTCAAGGACAGAAAAATTCTTATACAAGGGCACAAATACTCCCTTTGACGCATCCCCACACCTCATTCATTAGCAACTTCCATCTGTTCCACCTCCAGGATAGCTTTTAAATCCATCCACTGTTTTCTAGCTCCCCTGCCCCCACCTAATCCAAGTCACCATCATCTCTCACTTGGATGACTGCAATAGTCTTTCATTTGGTCTCCCTGCCACTATTCTGGGACCTCTTAACTCATTCTCTATACTACAGCAAATCAAGCTTTTCCTAAAGCAAATCAAGTCACTGCTTAACAAGAGTCACTTGGTCTTAGCATAAAACCTATCTCCTTAGTGTGATGCCCAAAGCCCTCTGTGATCCTGGCCTGCCCTAGCTTTTTTTCTCATATCTCATCCCATGCGCATCTTCCACTACCCACCAGTCATGATGACCACATCTTATGTCCTCAAAGAGGTCAACTTTGTTCCTGCTTCAGTCTCTTCCCTCCTCCTAGTGCTCTCTTCCCCTGCTCATTACATAGATTCCATCTCATCCTTCAGGTCCAGTGTCACCTCAAAACAGAGATCTTCCCTTGCCATTGTGTCTAATGTGGTCCCTTCTCTGGCTTTTCTCCATCAGGTCATCCTATGTGTGCCCTTTATAACATTCCTCATCACCTCAAATGACCTTGTTTAACTCTTGGTTTATCTATAGTTATCAGGCTCTTTAATTATTTTATGTATCTAGAATAATCTTGAGAAAGGCAGGGTCAACTTTTATTTGGTTCACTGCAAAATTCCTTAGGCCTGGAGCTTAGGAGACATTCATTAAATACTTGTTGAATGAATAAGTGAATCACTTTGACTCTGAACAAGTAGAACTTCTCAAATTCTGGTAAATTTTGGGTCATCCATTATTTCAGCCAAAAGATGGCAATTAGTTTATGGAGACTTGTTTTTGTATAAAGTTCTATAGAGTGTGGATTGGCACTAACTCTAGTGTCTGCTGGGTATCTCTGGCACTTCCCCTCAGGCACTTCTCTTCCTCCCTCGCCTGTGGACTTGACTTCTTGCTTGATAACACTCTTTACAGAAAAAAGAATTTATTTCTGACTCTGGCAGTGAGCACGATTAATGTGTTCTTCTTTCAGTTCAGAACCTCAAATTTAAATCCTCTCCTGTTCAATGCTATCAGGAAAGGTTGCATTCAGGATCTGAGCTGAAACAAATCCCTGGGTTCACAGGATCAGTTATTCCTTATGTCTTGAAGCCGCCAAGCTGAATGGAGCATCCCCGTGGAGTGCTGAGTCTGGGTCTGCATGGGGCCAGAGCCTGTTGGTGTCATCGTCCCTGGATGGGAGAGCTTGCAGTGGCTCTCTGTTGCTATTGCTCATGAACATCAAATGGATTTTTTTTCCTTGTCACTGTATGTCCTTAGGTTGTCCGCCCCTTATAGTCTGTTAGCACACATAGCTGGGTCAGATACAAAAGTATCTGGGTCACAAACTCTGTAAGATTCAGGGTATTTATAAGAATATAATAGAACATTCCAACAAGATGTGATCACACAGATTTAGTTCAGTCTCCTACTTTCAGTTGTGTTATATTTTAATCTGGAGTCAGAATGCTTGGGTTTAAATCCTTGATGTGGTATTTTGGGACAACTACTTATCCTCTCTGAACCTTAGTTTCTTCATCTGTAAGATAGGTATGATAATCCTAATTACCTTCTAAGGTTATTGTGAAGATTAAATAAGATGCTATGTCTGGCTCAGAGCAAGCTTTTAACATATGTAGCTATTATTGCATGGCTATACAAGAGGAAACAGGCTGAAAAATCACCAAAAGTCATTCTGTTAATTGGAGGCATGACTATTAGGATATAAGCTCCATTAAAGCAGAAATAGTCTGTCTTTTAAATTCCTCACCTCACTTTTCACATCTGAAAAATGGGTATAAAAGTACTACCTACCTCAGTAGATTTTTCTAATATTTAAAGTAACCAATAAATATGAAGTACTCAGGATAGTACTTACACAATTAACCACTCAGATATTATTATTGACATTATTAAGTTATACACATTTTATTATTTTTTATTTCATTAAGTTTTCCAAAACTTAGCACAGGATTTATAACCTTGTAGACTCTTAAGAAATTTGTAATGAATGAGTAAATAAACCAGAAGGAGAAGTCAGGAGTCCTGATTCCCAGTTCCATGGTCTTTCTTTCAGATCACATGACCTCAGGCATTCCAAAAATGGTACTACCCCATGGTTAAGTTTGCTTAACTCAGGTTTGAAATATTAGCCACCTGGGCCTCCCAGGCATTTTTCATTCTCCTCTACTCTAGCTCAAAATCAAATCTTTGCCTTTGGATAGACTGCTGTCAGCTTCTGGTAGAAAACAAAATTGGTGGCCATCTCCCCTCCCAACTGCCTGCTACTCTCTGTCCTCTAGGAAGTTTGCTCTCATTCTCCCTTACGCATTTGGTTGGAGGCTCTCAGTTGATTCTTGTCCAATATTGCTAAGACTCTTGTTTTCTTTATGTCTTTTTTTGTTTGTTTGCTTTGCCTCCCTCTGGCTCATCCTGTACCAGCATGCTCTGGGCTCCATCTCCCCTGTAGGTCTTGCTAGAGGTAGGGCTATTGTCTAGGCTATTCTGGCTAGCTCTGACCCAGCTCCAGTCTTCTCAGACACTCACCTGGACCCTTGTTGTCTTCTCTGTGTGTCTTTATTGCTCTAATCATACACTCATTAACTTCATAATTTCACCCCCAGCATCACTCAGTTCCCTGACCCAGCCTCCTTCCCCCAAACCTAAATATCAGTTACCCACAAAAGTCACAATATATGCCATGTGCACAGAAAAAAGGTAATTTTCATGTAGCTCTGGGAAGGTCAGAGATTTTCACTTAAAATATGTAAACCACTTAAAATTCCCTAATTCAAAGTCACTTTGGGTAGAAGGAGAATTTTGCTATTTGGTGCTTTCAGTCTTTATGTTCTACTCCTGCTATTCAAAGAGTGATCTGAGGACCAGCAATAATGACATCGTCTGGGAGCTCGATAGGATCACAGACTCTCAGGTGTACTCTGGACCTACTGAATCAGATCTGCTTTCCAACAAGACCATACGTGTGCTAGAATTTGTTGAGTGCTGCTCAATCCTGTCTCTCAATCTCCAATGTGAATTAGATCCCCAGAGTTATTGTTAAAATGTAGGTGACCAGGTTCTGTACCCAGAGAGGTGACTCAAGAGGTCAGAGATGGCACCCAGAAACTGGCCTTTTGTCATGTACTCTTAAAGTGCTCTGATCCACCTGAGGGCTGCACTCTGAAAAGCACTGCTCCCATCAGAAAGCAACCTGAGTCTCCTACCTAGGGTTTGGGCTTAGTGCAAGCAAAAAGTAGGCATTTGTTTTGTTTATCCTTTTTGTTTTCTTCTCTGAGATTATGAAAGGGGACCTAAAGGTGGCTATTTTAGTAACCTGGTGATTAATTGAGTATATTAATCTTGTATATCTCAGTTAATGAGCCAAACTACTAGGGCTTTCCTGAGATCATAATAAAACACTTATTTTTCTATGGATCCAATGTTCTGCTGAGTTCTCTTGTGTTCTGGAAGAGAGATAATATAAGATAATCTGCCCAACTCCTCAACTTTTTCTGTTGAAAGCCTACTCCAAGACTTAAGTGTGCAAAGGAGTTTCTACTTCCAGATTCCTGGGTGTGGCAGACAGACTCTGAGTCCCCCCCCAGAGAATGTGAGACCTGCAACTTCCTTCTAAACCAACTGAACACAGCAAAAGTGATGGAATGTCCCTTTTGTAATGACAAAGCACTTCGTGTGATTACATTCTGTTATATAAGATCAGAAGATCCTTGTGGCAAGGAACTGTGGGTAGTCTTTAGGAACTGTGACCCACAGCCAACACAAAACAGCTGCAAGGAACAGAGTGCTGCCAAAACTACATGAGCAAGAAAGCAAATTCTTCATGGAATGAGATCCCAGCCCTAGTTGACACTTTAATCACAGTCACCTGTGACCCTAAGCATAGGACTCAGCTGAGGCACGCTCAGACTCTTGACCTGCTCAAACTGAGACAATAAATGTGTATCATTTAGCCCTATACGATTGTGGTAATTGGTTATACAACCATAGGTAACTAGTACATGTTAATGGCCACTAAGCTGGCCAGCAAGGAGACAGCTCCATCACCTGGGTTAGCAGAAAAGGGCAACCGGTAGGAGTGAGAAGGACAGAATTACTGTAAACTGTACCTGGTTTGTTATCTCCATAGTATTTCTCATGAAATGAGTCAGATTGCAGTGGTCCATATGGAAGTAACAGCTCCCTTAACTTCCTCAGTGACGGTTTTTAATCCATCCTTCCACACTGCCTCGGTTTTCCCACTTCTACTAGTAATCAAACTTGATGTTTCCACTTGGGTTAGTAGAACCAAAGTGACAGGTGATGTATGACAATATTTAATTAATAACCACAACCTGTTTAGAGACAAGGATAAAACTGCTATATAAATGAAAAGTGGCTTTTTTCTCAACTATTTTCTTCATGTGACACACATCATTTCTCTAAACCTGTCAGATGTGTTAGCATTCTTCTGAAATCTGCTGATTCGGACTTTCTTGAAAACCAAAGAAAGGAAGATACACAGGGATGTAAACACATTTTCTATTCCCCAAATAAATAGAGTTTAGAGCAAAGAGGTAGTCTTTCTTAACCCTGTGAAGACCCCACAGAATGCAATCTCCCCCGGCTGGGAATGCTGGACCCTTGTACTAGTGTATGTGTAAGAGAAAAATCTTGATCAATAATTCATTCTGAAATGCTTCCTCTTTCTTGGTACTCCCCTTGCACATCCTTTCAAGAAAACTCCAGTCACCATGGTATGTATATTTAATTGGTTCCAAGACAAGACTTGTTCACCTTGAAAGCAAGTGACTTTCAGAAGTGAAGGTCAGAGGATGGGGAATGAAATGGAGTCTGTCTTTAGCTCTGCCTACATGTGCCTGAATGAAAGGGTGGATGTTGCATGCGGTCCCCCTCTGGTAGGGTTGTGGAGCTGTGACCTGGCTTGACAAAAAATAAATTTGGAGTCTTCTTTTCAAGTTGAAAAGGTTAAATGATGCATAATGCCTGGCAAGAGGCAGAAACATACTTGTTCCTCTCCAATCCTTTTTCTGCAGTTGAGGAAGAAGACAGTCCGAGTGGGTCTTAATATCTTCCCCACAACTCCCTAGAATGTTCTGCAATGAAGACTGGAAACAACTTAAAATTCAAGCTTTCCATAAATAGTTTTATAGCTCCCATAGTTACCTTAGAACTTCAGGGTGGCATTTTACATTATGAGTTACATTTTAATGACACAAAGAGGGAAATTAGCTGGTAGATTTTGGGAAGGAGAAGTTGGAAAGAGTGAGCAACTGACATAGCCATTCTCACCTGCCTGAGAAATGTTTTCCAATTGCACATATGACCCACTTCCAGCCTAAACTCTGACTGTTTCCCATCCCAGGAACAAAGCAACTGCTTGCTCTGACAGCATCCACAACTGCAAATACACTCAGAATACCCACCCCTCACTTTCAGACTCAGAATTTCAATTGCAACACAGCAAATATAAGGGTGGCAAAAAAGCAGCCACCCTTCACAGGCCTCAGGCAACTTTCTGCCTGTATCACTGTGGGAGTCCTTCAAGGTCTTGGTCACATCCAGAGCCCCAGGCTCAACAAGGTTTTGTGAGATTGTGTGTGGGATGAGAGAGAAGGAGATAAGGGGAGAAATTCTCACAGTATTAGAATGTCCTATGCAAATTGGGGTCTGTCAATATAGTAGCTCATTTTTTTTCATAAAGCAACCTACTTCAAATAAGAAGGAATGACAAGATATTATTGAATATTCCTTTCCATTCCTCGGATGAGAATACAGAGTCTCATTTCCCCACTGTTACATGTTTCCCTCTATAACTTAAGAATTTGCACCATGAGAAATTTTTCAAGTTTTCTCAAAGACTAATTAACAAACAGGTATTTCTTGAGCATGAATTGCTTATTCTAAATTGTCTGAGTTGTTTTACAAAAGAGCAACATGTGGTATTGTACTTGGAACTCAGTTTTTACTCTGAAGGATCTGGGAGTGTTGAGGTAACCAGATTAAACAAGGTAAATGAGGACGGTATCAGACAGAATGGACTGGAGACTGGGAAGATGCTCTATTTTCTCACTCTAGTTATTTTTGAGGTTCAGGAAGGAAAGAGTAAGACAGATGGCACAGTTTGTGGGTTATTCCCAGAACCACTTCTTGTAGTCAAGCGACAGACTTACTGGGGTCATTCTTTTTCTTTATTCTTTCTCCACATTTTGTCATTGCCACTTCTGTTCTCTGCTTCCAAACACCCTTTGACCATTAGTTGCCAGCAAGTTTAGGCAAGTCACTTCCACACTGCCTGGGCAGTTTCCTTCCTTCCTTCCTTCTTCCTTCCTTCCTTCCTACATTCCTTCCTTCCTTCCCTCCCTCTTCCCTTCTTTCTTTTTTTCTCTTTCTTTCTTTCCTTCTTTCATTCTTCCTTTCCTTCTTCCTTCCTTCTTCCTTCCTTCTTCCTTCCTTCCTTCCTTCTTTCCTTCCTTCCTTCCTTCCTTCCTTCCTTCCTTCCTTCCTTCCTTCTTTCTTTCCTTCTTTCCTTCCTTCTTTCTTTCTTTCTTTCTTTCTTTCTTTCTTTCTTTCTTTCTTTCTTTCTTTCTTTCTTTCTTTCTTTCTTTCTTTCTTTCTTTCTTTCTTTCCAGGTATACAGTTTTATCATACATAATCTGTATGTTGTATTATATGTTCAGCACCCCAAGTCAAGTCTCCTTCCATCACCATTTATCCCCCCTATACACTCTTCTACTGCCCCCAACTCCCTTTCCCTCTGGTAATCACCATGCTGTTGTCTGTGTGGGCAGTTTTTCTTATCTGTAAAAAGGAAGGGATTAACTGACCTTCTGACTCCAACAGGCTGCAAGTCTCAAAAAGCAGAATTAGGTCAACAAAAAGGTGAACAACCAGGATAATGCTAGAAAGTGCAGTTTTAAAATAGAATGACTCGCCTGTCTCTTTCCATGCCCCTCTCCCTTCTGCCTTCTTCCTCCCTCCTCTTCCTGTCTGGGTAGTAAGTATTTAAGGCTTGGTTGGGCTATGTAAGGTGGGGAGAGGTGTGGCTGAATCTAAGGTTATGGAGAACTCAAGATTAACAGTCACACAGTCTCCATCTGAATTTGTCACTAATGAGCTATGTGACCTTGGGCAAGTCATTTATGACTCCCTCTGGACTTTGTTCCTTACAGAATGTGGATGTCCCCGAGACCTCCAGCTTTCAGAGGTTTCTCACTCAGAATCAGCAGCAGCCCATTTTCCACCTAACTTAAAAGTCAAGCTTCTACCAGGTTCCCCTCTCCACATTTTTGGAGGGAGGGTTATTGGAGGAATATTTACGTATTCCACAAATCCATCGTGGTTGACCCTCATCATCTCTGAAACTATTTTGCTCTGGATCTCTGCTGTGTTGATCCTTCTTACCATTTTGTAACTGTTTGTTTCCCTGGACTGTTCTCTCTCAGGCTGACATGTTGAACAAAACTGAAGTTTGAAGGTAACAGAAGGAAATTATAGCTGAGAATAGAAATTTTAAAACTGGATGCTAAGCAACTTATCTTCCATTGTTTATAGCACTGGACTCTCTTTCTCTTTCTCTCTTTCTCTCCCCTCCCATCATGTTACCAGGGCCAAGTATCTGCCTCCCACATGAGTGTCTTTGTCCATATTCCACAATGAGGTTCAGGCCTCTCAAACTTCTCTGCAGTTTCAAGGGGAAACAAATAAGAAATCTATTTCTCTATCGTAGCCTCACACCTACCCCTAGAAATTACTGTTGTAGTAATTTCCAGAAATACAAACATACCCACAATGAAGGCAGAGCTTGACATTATTTTGTACAATAGATTAAGTTTTTCTGTCCCAAGAATCTCCCTTGGCTTTTTCTGTACATAACCAAAAGTTTAATAAAGTGTCTGCTTCCCATCAACAAAGAGCTCTTGGGCCCCAAATATGAATATGCACATATCTAATTTTTATTTAATATGAATAATTTCTTACAGTGTTGAAATATTAATTCCTTCCCCTTCTGGCCATCAATGATTCAGAAATATTAGGGCCCTTTCACAGAGCACCCCTTCAGTTCATGGCTATGCATCATCCTCAAATAATATTTGCAGCTCTAACAGCTTATAAACTCTTGGGTTCTGCGAAGGTCTCTACTTGAAAGAGTATCTCCTTTTGTCTATTTTTGGTGAGGTTCTTTTCTTAGGGTGTCTAGGGAAGTACAGCATACGCTTGAGCTGCTACTGACTGATGTGCCTAAGGTCAGCCTGAATGACATGCACATGTCCAGGGTGCCACTGGTGACCATCCATTCATGGTCATGGTGGTGGAGTGGTCACATAGAGGCCTTGGGTGCTCTCTTCCCCATCGCTTGCCTGCTCTCTTTTCTTTACATCTTTACCTGTTCTGGGAGCAGTCGATTTTAGCCTTTATTTGCAGCCCCAGCAGGGAGCCCATTTCCATCGAAGAGAAGACTCCTTTAATAAATCTAGCTCATTTGTGCAGGAGTAGTGCAGCCATTGATTAGAGAGGGCTGATTGGAGCTGTGACTTTCCTTAGGAAGAAAATTAAGAAAACAGATTAAAGGCAAATGATGGGCAGCTTTGCTTTCTTGTCTCTTTGTATTCTGCCTCACCTATGCTGATGCAATGTTAGAAATATTCTGCAAGATGAATTAACTCCTTTAGGTCACTGTGTGCTACCCTATATGGCAGAGGATCACAGAATCTTAAAGCTGAAATGGACCTTGATGGCCATTTGCTGCAGTCCTTTATTTTATAGATAAGAAAATATAGTCAGAGAGGGAAAATGACATGACTGAGGTCATGCAGGTCTTCTGTGTGTTCTTCCTCCAGGCTATAACAATTTACTGTCCGTGATGGAGAAAAATCTAAAGTAAAATCAGACTGAGTCTAAGGGAAAAATAGAAAAATGGCAGCTCTTCAGCATGGCACACTGGTCTCTCCCATCTGGGCTGTAGCGCTGGAGAATAGATGGAGAAAAGGAGGTGAGTGTGGCTTTTGGTGAGGGGGGTGTTGCTGAATTGTAAGGGACACTCCAACCTGGTTCCATCCTCACTTTCTTTCTGGAACTTTCCCCTTGGACCTTTTATTTTGCCATATTCATGGTCTTCCTTCACTGATGCACTTGTTTATTCTTTCTTTTGGAACACATTTTGGAAGCACCTTTTACTTTTCAAAGCATTTTGTAGGCACTTGGGAGGCTCAAGAAGCTTCTAGAGTTGCTCTGTGCTGTTATTGTTTATATCAGATCTAACTATAAAGTAATGAGATAAGTAAAAAGTAAATGCTTGATGTCTAGTCACATTTCATTTTAAACAATTAGGCTTGGTATTCCCTGAGTCTAACAGGGTTTGGCTCTTTTCGGTACTCAAAGAACATTTGTTGATCGACTGATTGACTGGGTGAAATGTGCGGATGTGAGATTGGCCATTTATAGGAGTTTCCTTGGCAGCTCTACAATGACATTATTTCTGCTGTCATTAAAATGGACTTTTACGTTTCATTATAGCAACTGCCTTTAGATTTAATGAACTTATCACCCCACATCTTTTACCAAAAAAAAAAGCAAAAACAAACAAAAAACTTAAAAAACTTGACTTCGTAGCCTAGAGAACAAACACTTTTGCACGTATTATCTCTTAATATTCATAAACATTCTATGAAGAAATTTTTATTCCTATTTTACAGATGAGGAAACAAATCTGAGAACAGTTATGGACTCACCTAAAGCCACAGCACCTATAAGTATCTGAGCAGAAAATCAACCAAGATCTTCTGACACAAAATCTTTAGCCCTTTTTCTTCCATCACCCTACCTCCTCATACCCAAAGCTTGTGTCCAAGCCTTGTTTTCCAACTTTATTCTCCAGAGCTATGAAAGACATTTGGCTGTTATCAAAGATCAAATCATTCCACACTCAGAACATGAAGATTTGTTACTGTCAAAGTTACACTGGAATTGCTGGAGCCTCTAATATTCTCTGGGATGAGTTAGTTCTAAAAAAAGAGTAATTAAATAATGACAGCTCTATAGTTAAAAAAATGTGACTTCCTAAACACGTGTATTGTTTTGCATGGTTATGAATATGTAAGAGGTTGTGTGTGAGGGTGTGTGCACGTATGCCTTCTCTTTGACTAGTTTGGGACCTCTCAGACAGAGAGGGTAGGAACCTTGATAATGTACCATGTTTCAGGTCTTTATTTTCTATTAATCCATTTAATCTCACATCACTGCAGCTACGTTAATTGAGACTCAGGGAGGCTATGAGAGAAACCAGCCTTCCTGCTGACTCTCGGTCTTTGGTTCTTTCCTCTATGATGTACATCATGAATAAAAATCCAGTCTTTATTTGCACTGGACAGTCAGTGGAAAAGAGAGGAAAGGAGGAAAAGTTAAGTGCATCTTCTTGCTTGCATTGGATGTGTGCAGTGTCCCCAGCTTGGCCAGGATGCCTGAAGTCTATTTGCCTTCTGCTAATTATGCGAGGGCTGGCCCAGAGCCTGTGTGTATGTGTGGGAGAGGAGTGAGAGGGAACAAGCTACCCTGATTCTGTTTATATTGGATAAAAGCTTCAAAGCTTGAGAGTAATCTGTATCTCAGCTCTATTTACTTTGCAAATAGAATAAAAACCTTACTGCTTGTACATAGAAAAGATGGGAACTGGGCAGGGGGAGGGTATGGGGAAGAGGGCGGAGAAGGATTTTGGTGTGGCATTGGCAAAAAAGTGTTGGTCCGTGAGCCTTGAATTTCAGCTTTGCTTTTCTAACTTTGCATGTGTGACCTTGTGCAAACCACTTTCCCTCTCTGGGTTACAGTTTCACTGTCTGTAAAATTCTGGACTAGGACCAGGTTTCCCATATTGGCAGCCAGCCAGTAGAATTTGGCCTAAGGACATTTTTAAGCATTTATAAAAAAAAAAAAAAACAACAACCCAAAAATAATGTTGGGTTGCTCTCACACTCCACAATTCAAAGACTTTCTTGCACCTTGCTGTATTTTTACTTAGATGTCATTTTGCCCATGGAATTTAGGAATTTGAGAGATAAAGACAATTCGGCTAGTTACTTTAGAAGGATCCTAACTTTATTCAATTTTGTTGCATAGTAAGCTTGTTTATAGTAGAATTTTGGTGAACATAA
Source organism: Desmodus rotundus (assembly GCF_022682495.2). Lineage (NCBI taxonomy): Eukaryota > Metazoa > Chordata > Mammalia > Chiroptera > Phyllostomidae > Desmodus > Desmodus rotundus. The sequence goes on from NC_071398.1 coordinate 82,254,046, forward strand.
ATGCCAGAATTACTAGTGTCCTGTTAGGTGTCGGGGCCCCAGAACTAGTCTGCCTGAGCTGGAGTCTGTGCTCTGCCATTTATTCGCACATTATGCATCTGCCTTGTTGCCTCAATTTGTTCATCTGTATAATGGACATACTCCTGAGAGGATTAAGTGAATCACCTCTAAAGAGCTCAGAATACTGCCAGGCACATACATCTTAAAGGGTCACAGTAGTTAGCTATGATTATTATTAGGCTTTCGTAATGAAATACTTACACAATCTTATCTTCAGTAGCAAATAATCTTAAAATGTTTGACTCAAATTTGCAGAATAAGACTGAGGGTCTGATTTTATGAAATGTGGATATATTGAAACTCAAGGACCAGACAGAGACCATTTCTGAGGTTCTCTAAACTAGTCATGTATCATAAATAAGTATGAAACCAATTTTTCCATAATCCTTTTTATCTACAAACTTTCATTTGTTAACGTCTCATTTAGTCACTGAGGTGTGGGAAAAGGCTGGGTACCTGGAGCTCTCCTAGGCCTGCTGGCTGACTTGGTGAGCGCCCATTCCTTACTTCCAGGAAAAGCTGGCCCCTCCACTCCTTCTGGGCTATGGTTTTCTTTGTGGCTGGCCTGGCCTGATGGGAGTGGCTCTGAGAATGCTTGAGTCTCTCTCATTGAAGCAGCAGGTGGGGGACGAACACTCAAAGAGAGAACTCATCAACAATAGAAAGCAGCCCCTATCCATTTTTTTTATGTGGCATAAAATAAAAGTAGATAAGATTAGAAAATAAAAGTGAAAATGAGGTTCATGAGCTCTCTCTGCATGTCATTGCATCTCTCCCACGGCATCAATAATAAGCTTGTTTATTTGAGTAGTTTGCCCATCACACTCATCAATTCTAGACTTCAGACTCCTACTGGACATACTTAAAACCCTGGTACTATGGCAGGACATAAGCAATACCTGCAGGGGTAGATGCCGAGCAACCGTTCCAGGCACACTTGCCACGGTCTGAGCCCTGTAAAGGCCAGTGCCAAGGGAACACCAGCCTTTTTCGAAGACATGAAAGGAGCAAGGGGGTGGGTGTATGAGTAGCATTAGTAGAAATTCTTCCTCTGACACCCCTGGTCCTTAAGCAGAGGGAGCTGACAGAAAGACTCCTGGACACAATGATCGGCAAGCAATTAACCTTACAGAGAAGAACCACAGTTCCTAAGAAAAGAGAGAGAAAAGGGAAGGAAGAAAGGGTGGTGAGAACTCCCAGGGAGCTGACTGTGGCTTTCAGCAGAAATGACCTGCCGCTGGCCCAGCTGCCGCCTCTGCATTGTGTTCCTTTCTCAGCAAAGGCCACAGGCTGCCTAACTACTGCTCTGATTCTGGAATTAGGAGCTCTATAAAGTGCAGGCACAATGCCTGGCTCTACAGGGTCTACGTCTCCTGGGTTTTCCAAGGTTGTGAAGCTGGTGTTCCCCCTCCCTGACAGACTCTGCTGAAAACCTTGTGCTTTGCAATCTGTAGGTGATCAGCAGTGTGTGTGCACGAGTATGAGGAGCCTCCAAGCTCTCTGCCTTTTGTTTCAACATAGAGGGACTTCTGTTTCCCACCGGGGCACCATTGGCATTTTGGGTGGAATGTGGCACTATTCTTCCTGTCATAGAATGTTTAGCAACCCTCACTCTTGCTACTAAATGCTGGTCATATCCCCCATGGTTTTCAATGCTTCCCCTGCAACCCTGAGAAATCTAGTCATGATTGAAAAGATTCAAGAACACTTTCCCCATCCCTCTTTCTCTGAAGCGGTGGTTTCTCTCATTGGGTGAAGAAACTTTGCTCAGCACCTTTCCTTCTCACATTCAGACCTGCTTGCCTGTAGAGACAGCACATTCTTCCTTCCTCCCCACTGAGAAGGAATCTTCATGAAGCCTGAGGCTGGACCTGAGGCCTCTTCCTGGGTCAGAGATAGTTCAGAGCTGATGTGTTAGCAGAACTTTTGAGGGAAGGCCTTATTTTCTGTGCAGCTTGTCAAAGATGCAGGTGATATTTTGATCTTCATCTATCTATTTTAAAATATTCTTTCTTCTAAATTTGAGAGTGGCAGCAAGGAGTGTTAATTCCTGAACCCCTTGAACTTCAGCACATACATATCTGATGTTGGCCAGCATTCCCTTGCCCAGTTTTCTGCCTGAGTCTGTTTTTCATCATCAGTTCATAGGAGAATGGTTTGGGGTGGGGAAGGGTAGTGGGGAAACTGCTAACGGAAAGAAGCAGCTCACACCCCTGCCCCAGCTGCCACCAAGGAGGGAGGGGTTCGAAGAGATGTCAGGACAGTTTAGTGTTAGGTACAAATGATCTAGGTGGGGCTTGGCCTCTAGTTACACAGACGGGAGAACTCCGCTTTTCCCTGCGGACTCTCCCTGACTCAGGAGCAGGAGGACTGGCTGTGGTTTAGTTGGGTTCAAAACCCCTTTCCTAACTCTGGTGGTGAATGTAAGGGCAGACTGTTGGTCCATCAGGCAACACAGACCTCATGGAGTTAAAGGGGTGCCAGCCTCTTCCGGAGTCCTCAGTGGAGAGGTTGGGGTGTTGCCCAGACTGGGGCCCCAGCATAGCCTCGTTCAGTAGGGTCAGCAGAGCCTGACACTGTTGTTGTTCCTGGGAAGCAGACGCTGAGATGAAGATCCTGTTCAAATGATTTCTTCCAGCTTTCCTGAGGTATAATTGACATATAACATTGTGTAACTTGCGTTGATTAGATGCATTTATGTATTGCAATATAATCACCACTGTAATGTTAGCTAACACCTCCATCTTGTCACATAATTACCATTTCTTTTTGTTGTGAGAACATTTAACATCTACTCTCTTAGCAACTTTCAATTACATAGAACGGTATTGTTATCTGTAATCACAAAGCTGTGCATTAGATCCCCAGAACTTATTCATCCTTTAATTGGAGGTTTGTGCCCTCCAACCTCTCCCCTTTTTCCCTTCCCCCCAGGCCGTGGTAACCACCATTCTACTCTCTGATTTTACAAGTTCACTTTATTTATTTATTTATTTATTTATAATCCTCACCTAAGGAAACATTTACTGACTCTAGAGAGAGAAGGAGAGAGAGAGAAAGAGAAAAGGAGAGAAGCACTGATGTGAGAGAGAAAAATTGATCAGCCACTTCCTGCATGTGCCCCAAACAGGATCAAACCTGAAACCTAGGCATATGCCCTGACTGGGGACGAACCCGCAGCCTGCTTGGTTCATGGAATGACACTCCAACCAACTGAGCCTCCTGGCCAGGGCATGCGTTCAGCTTTTTCTGATTCCGCATATTGGTGAGAACATACAATACTTGTCTTTCTCTGTCTAGCTTGTTTCACTTAGCACAATGCCCCCAAGGTCCATCCACATTGTCACAAATGGCAGGATGTCCTTCCTTCTCATGGACAAATAATATTCCATTGTATATACAAATATGCACATTTTTGGAGGTGTGCTCTTGGGGAAACGGGAGGAAAGTGGGATGAACCAGGGGGAAAGCTAAGCAATAATATGTTCTTCTCTGGACACTTGTTTCAGTTCTGATCCCCCATGGAAACTTTGAAACACAAATTATGTACAAAGCATGACTCACTGTGGTCGGGCTCTGGGTTGTGTACCTCTGGAGGTGGGGGAGGGGGAAGTCTCAGCATTAGCAATGCTCCTGCCTAACCAAAGGCCATTTTGCAGAGGTGGGAACTGTGAGCTGCTATCTGGCCATCTCACAGCAGCTAGGGATGGCTGCACCTAGGGGTAAAGGGATCTGGGCAAACACGAATAGAACCCATTCTATGGAAGTTGGAGCAGTATTAACAGTGGTGGCTCAGACCAGAGAATGTCTTTTTACATCAGGCAGTCCCAGGAAGAGGGCCAAAGCTTGTTTTTGGGGCAGCTATAAACTGGATATAGTTATGGCTCTTATCAAGAGCAGCCAGGCATTTATGCCTGGGCCACATATGCACACATAACCCATCAATGTTTTCAAACTGCATCTCTAAAAACCTCTCTGACACTTGTCATTCAACATAGCACTTGCACCTAAACTCATACCATGGGGCTCATAAGTCAATTCGATTGTTTTGTTTATAACATAAAACCTACAGGCTTTACCCAAGGCAGGGAGGGTCTGGTGACTCCCAGGAAGAAGAAGTCTTAAAAGTTAGCATTTTCTTGAAGGGTATGACCCCACAAGGGACATCTTCCCTGGAATCCTCACTAATATGAGCAGATCCCTCTTTTGTGTTTGCCTGACCAATGTACATGCCTAGCCCAAGTGGTGTGAGAAGCCTAGGAAACTAGGCCTGCTGTACTAGATTCATAATGTTTCATAGATATTCTGTGTATGTAACCTAATCAGATTCAGAGAGTAGCCCAGGTGCTCTGCAACCAATGACACCTATAAGGATCCCATTCCAATTATGTCTTTGTCTAATTCTCTTCTATTTGTTTTTAGAGATAAGTTTATGATGATGGTATTTTCAGGACCAGGCTCAGTAAAAGTTGGCAGGTCACTATTCCTTGTTTCAAACAATGTGCTCACTGCCTCAGCCCCTTTCTCTCTGTCAGTGTCCTCAGGGTCTCAGAGCTCTTCTGCTGTTGCCATCCCACCCCACCTCCAGCGGCTGTGTGGCCTTGTCATCTGTTAGCTGCCTTGTACAAGGGTGCCACTTACCCTATCAAGGCTGGTCTGTCTTCTGTCCCATTCCCTAAGGGTCCTGCTCTCTGCTAATGTGATGATATGTGGCAGTGTAGTTGCATCTGAACAAGACAAACTCCCAAATAAAATGCTCCCTGAGCCCCATGCTCAGGACTCTTACCTTGGTTAATGTTCTGTGAAAGTGGCTGTGGAAGACAGATATGCAAATGTAGTTGCTTTGCAAATGTAAATAGAATGAACATACACATAAACATAAAATTTTCATTGGGCCAGCCATTGCTCAAGAAAGGAAAGGGGAAAACGAAATGATTTCTTGTGAGGTTGGGAGATGAAACTGGAGCCTAGTGTTTGGATGGTGAAGTCTGATAGGGAAACCTGTGTAGGTAGAGGGAGCAACAATGTGAGAAGGCTTACCAGATGAACCAAAAAGATTTGGGTACATGGATATAATATGTATCAAGGAAAAAGCATGCCTTTGAATTGAAACTGTGTGGTCTTGGGTAAGTTATTTAACTTCTCTAAGGTTCAGTGTTCTCTTGTATACTAACAAGATACTAATAACCACTTAATGGGCTATTAGGCAAATGGATGAGATGACATACATGAAACATATGGAAAAGTGGCTGATGCATAGAAGGGACTAAATTAATGCTATTTTTCTCCCTATCTGCCCCTCCTCAGTAAGTTCAAGAGTCATAATGACCCTGGTTAAAAAAAAGTTATATTAATATAGAAAAGGAATGCTAGATATGGGAACAGGAGAGAAAAGATTGTCAATTCTTAGTGTGATCTTCTTAGTATCAGATCATTTAAGAAAAAATAAGTTCTGCCTGAATTTGGGGTTATTTTTGGAAATTGCCACTAAGGTGTTGCTCCTTAAGAAAGGATGGATTAGTTGGGAAGCAAAGTGGAACTAAGGTCACTTGAGTGTTAACTGGCAAAGCTGGTGCCTGAAGCTAAGAAAGATAGTGAACTCCAGAGATTAGGTGACTGAGTGTTGGAATTAGACTAAGTTTGTTTCAAATATCTTCTCAGCGATTAACTTCCATATGACCTCAGACACAGGCCTAATTGAGATCTCAGTTTGTTCATCTGCAAAATGGGGACAATTAAAGTCCCTGTTTTGCAGGAATGTTGTGAAGGATAAATTAGATCTAAACATCATATTCATTGTGCATTGCCTGGCATATTCCACAATATATTAACTGTTGGCACTATCATTTGCAGTATACTTGTACATTGATGAAACATATGTAACTTTATCCTCTGCTGCATCATCAGGCTATAGAATGATCCACCCATTTCAGTGTGCTGGGGAAGTGTAGGGCCTACTGAAGAATCACCAAGATTTGTTCTAGAAACGAGAGTCTGGAGTGGGATAGGGAAGGAATCAGAAAACAGGGTAGTAGAGAAGTAGACAAGTGATTAATTCTTCATTGGATAGCCAAAGTCTATCTATCATCTCTTTAGGCATTGAGTCAACATATATTGTTGCATACATATTATGCATGAGGTGCTGGAGACGAAGCAAAGAATAACAGAGGTGTGATCCTGAGAACAACAAGAAAATAAAATTCTGTTTTATTTTAAATTACATCTTATTGATTATGCTATTACAGTTGTCCTGATATTTTCCTTCTTTGCCCCCCTCTAACCAGCACCTCCCACTCCCTCAGGCAATCCTCCCACCATTGTTCATATCGATGGGTCATGTGTATAAGTTCTTTGGCTACTCCATTTCCTATACTGTACTTTACATCCCCATGGCTATTCTGTAACTACCTATTTGTACTTCTTAATCTCTTCACCTCTTCACCAATTCTCCCCCACCCCCTCCCATCTGGCAACCATCAAAATGTGCTCAGTATCCATGATTCTGTTTCTGTTCTTTTTGTTTGCTTAGTTAGTTTTTTAGATTCAATTGTTGATAGATATGCATTTTTTTGCCAGTTTATTGTTCATAGTTTTGATCTTCTTTTTCTTAAACAAGTCCCTTTCACATTTCATATAATAATGGTTGGTGGTGATGAACTTCTTTAGTTTTTGGGTTTTTTTTTTTTTTGTCTGGGAAGCTCTTCGATTCTAAATGATATCTTTGCTTGGAAGAGTTGTCTTGGCTGTAGGATTCTGCTCTTCATGACTTTGAATATTTCTTGTCAATCCCTTCTAGCCTGCAAGGTTTCTTTTGAGAAATCAGCTGACAGTCTTATGGGAACTCCCCTGTGGGTAACTAACTTCTTTTCTCTTGCTGCTTTTAAGATTCTCTCTTTACTTCCATCCAAGATGGAGCCATAGGCAGATACACTTTGCCTCCTTGCACAACTAAAAGAGACAACAACAAATTGAAAAACAAAAACAACCAGGACTGCCACAAAATTGAACTGCATGGAAACCCAACAACCAAGGAGTTAAAGAAGAAATGTTCATCCAGACTGGTGGGAAGGGTGGAGACAGGCAGCTGGGGCAGAGATGGGCAGCCAGAATGGAGAGGACTCACAGCAAGGCAGAGACAGGTGGATCAGGCAGTCCCACATTTGCGTACAGGAGGAAACCAGGAGGAAGAACAGGGGAGCAAGACAGACCAAACAACCAGGGTTCTAGTGTGGGAAAATAAAGCCTCAAAACCTTTGACTGAAAGAACCTCTGGGAGTTGAGGCAGCAGGAGAAACTCCCAGCTTCACAAGAGAGTTCGTTAGAGAGACCCACAGGGTCCTAGAATCCACCCACCTGAGAATTGGCACGAGAAAGGCCCAATTTGCTTGTGGGTAGTGGGGAAGTGACTGAAAGGCAGCTGAGAGCTGAACAAGAGGCACCGTTCCCTCTTGGGCCCTCCCCCCACATACAGTGCCACAACGCAGTGAAGTGGGTTGCCCTGCCCTGGCAAATACCTAAGGCTCCACCCCTTACTACATAACACGTGTTCCAAGACAAAACAAATATGGCCCAAATGAAAGAACAGATCAAAACTCCAGAAAAAATACAACTAAGCAATGAAGAGATAGCCAACCTATCAGATGCAGAGTTCATAACACTGGTAATCAAGATGCTCACAGAAATGGTTGAGTCTGGTTGCAAAATAGAGGAAAGTATAAAGGCTATGCAAAGTGAAATAAAGGAAAATGTACAGGGAACCAACAGTGAAGGGAAGGAAACTGGGACTCAAATCAACAGTTTGGAGCAGAAGGAAGAAATAAACATTCAACCAGAATAGAATGAAAAAACAAGGATTCAAAAAAATAAGGAGAAGCTTAGGAACCACTGGGACAACTTTAAATGTTTTAACATCTGAATCATAGTGGTGCCAGAGGGAGAAGAGGAAAAGCAAGAAATTGAAAACATATTGAAGAAGAACTTCCCTAATCTGGCAAAGAAAATCAACTTTCAGCAAGTCCAGGAAACTCAGAGATTCCCAAAGAAGTTAGACCCAAAGAAGCACACACTAAGGCACATTATAATTACATCATCCAAGATTAAAGAGAAGGAGAGAATCTTAAAAGCAGCAGGTGAAAAAGAGATAGTTACCTACAAAGGAGTGCCCTTAAGCCTATCAGTTGATTTCTCAAAAGAAGCCTTGCAGGTAAGGAGGGGCTGGAAAGAAGTATTCAAAGTCATGAAAGGCTAAGACCTACATCAAGATTACTCTTTCCAGCTAAACTATCATTTAGAATGGAAGAGCAGAGAAAGTGCTTACCAGATAAGGTCTAGTTAAAGGAGTTCATCATCACCAAGCCCTATTATATGAAATGTTAAAAGGACTTATCTAAGAAAAAGAAGATGATCAAAAATACGAACAGTAAAATGACAACAAACTCACAACTACCAACAACTGAACCTAAAAAAAACAAAACCAAAACCAAAAATGAACTAAGCAAACAACTAGGACAGGAAGAGATTCACAGAAATAGAGATCACATGAAGGCTTATCAGTGGGGAGGGGGAAGAGAGAGAATGGGGGGAAAAGCACAGGGAATAAGAAGCATAAATGGTAGGTACAATATAGACAGGGAGAAGTTAAGAATAATATGGGAAATGGAGAAGCCAAAGAACTTATATATATGACCCACCGACATGTACTAAGGTTGGGGAATGATGGTGGGAGGGGGGGTGCAGGGTGGAGGGGAATAAAGGGGAGAAAAAGTGGGACAATTATAATAGCATAATTGATAAAATATATTTTTTAAAATTAAAAAATTAAAAAATTATATATATATAAAACATTTTGTATGTTTAGGTTTTTTCAAAAACTCAAACCCACATAATTAATAAACTGATACATGCTATGTGTTAATGTATCTGATGTATAGTGATCACGTCAAAATAAAACCTTACTATATTTGACCACCTCCCCACAAAATGATTCCTTCTTTTTCTTTAAACATTGGCTTTAATTATGATGTGTTTTGGAGTGGGCCTTTTTTAATCTATCTTGTTTTGGACTCTGTGCTTCCTGGACTTACATGTCTATTTCCTTCACCAAATTAGAGAATTTTTCTTTCACTATTTTTTCAGACAGATTTCCAATTTCTTGCTCTTTCTCTTCTGCTTCTGGCACCCCTTTGATGCAAATGTTGGACCTCTTGAAGTTGTCCCAGAGGCTGCTTATACTATCCTCCTTTCTTTGGATTATTTTTTTCTTCTTGTTGTTCTGATTGGTTATTTTTGTTTCCTTGTGTTCCAAATAATTAATTTGATTCTCAGCTTCATCTACTCTACTGTTGTTTTCCTGTAAATTGTTCTTTATTTCAATGAGTGTATCCTTCATTTCTGACTGGATCTTTTTTATGCTGTTGAGGTCCTCACTAAGTTCTTTGAGCATCCGTATAACCAGTGTTTTGAACTCAGCATCTGATAGATTGCCTATCTCCATTTTGTTTAGCTCTTTTTCTGGAGTTTTGATTTATACTTTCATTTGGGCCATGTTTCTTTATCTCCTCATTTTGGCAGCCTCTCTGGGCTTGTTTCTATGTGTTAGATAGAACTGCTCTGAGTCCATGTCTTGGTAGGTAGTGTGGCCTAATGTAGTGGTCTCCTATAGGGTCCAGTGGCACAGCCTCCTATCGCCCAACCTGGGTACTCAAAATTCACCTTTCGTGTGGACTGAGTACATCCTCTTCTTGTAGTGGAGTCTTGGTTGCTGTTGGCAGATCAATGGGAGGGATGTACCCAGGCCAGTCAGCTACAAGGACTGGCTGTACCAATGACCACCAACCTCCTCCCTCTATAGAGGACCAGCTGTGCCAGGGCAGGGTGGTGGTGCTCCAACATGGTCTGTAGCTGTTCACTAAGTACACTGGCCCTGGGTTTCCCAGGTGGTGCAGGCCAAGGTCAGCCCACACTTGTGTTTTCCCTGAGGTACCATGCCTCAGCTATAAAGCATCCTGAGATGGCTGCTAATTGTGCTGGGCTTGGAGATTCCCAGACTAGCTAAGCTGTGAATCTAGGCTGGCTGCTGCTAGTGCTGAGCCTGGGGCTCACTGAGGCCAACTGTTGCTTGGTTGAGAGGATTTAGGAAGTTATGAAGCATGAGCCAAGGCCAGCCATTCATATGGAAAAATGGCTTGGGTGGGCCCATAAGTTGGGTGAGGAAGAGTCTCTGGGGATCTCCAAGGTGGGTCAGTGTTAGCCAGGTTGATGGGGTCAGATATGGTACCAGCTTGCTGGCTCAGTCTGGAGGGATGTGGTTTCTTTAATTCTATAGTTGTCAGACTTCCATTCAACTTGATTTGTGATGGTTGTTCTATATTTTAGTTGTAATTTTGATACGGTTGTGTGAAGAGGTGAGCTATATCTTCCTTCACAGCCATCTTGACTGGCAGTCTTGGGAGGGAATGCTTTGTAAAGTATATGACTATCTAACAATTATGTTGTACCCCTAATACATAATAATATTGAATGTAAACTATAATTGAAAAAATAAATGGTAGACCTGGGCTTGAGTCCAGATTGACCTGGTTCATTGAATATTCCTGCTATTCTGCCTCCCAGGTGAAAAAAAAGAGACCAGAAGGGTAAGACACTTAGAGTAAGTGTGGACTTGTATCTAGGCCACATTAAAAAACAAATAAAAAGAAACAGGTAATATTCATATTGTCACACATTTTATTTGACCCAATAATTCTAAAATATAATTTCAATGTGTAATCAGTATATTTCAAATTCATTTTTCACAATTTCTCTTTAAACCCAGTGCGTACTTACACACTTACAACAAGCAACGCAATGGCCTAATCACATTTCATGTATTTGACACATGGTAGGCACTTTGTAAATTCTTTCTGGTTTCTACCCTTCAATCACAAGATACATACCTGGAAATCTTTTAATTATCCATTTTAAATTCAGGGAGCTTAACATGTATTATTAGCAAATTTATTTCCATTTTGCTCTGTTACACATTCGATAGTCAAGGGGCAGCATATTTTGTTATCAAATTACGTTCTGTAGATGATAATTCAGAAACAAATTTTTCTTCTCTTACACATGGGCAGAAGAGGTCCTCAGGTCACCTGCATGGCGGGGTGAATCCAGCTGGGGAAGCAGAGGTGTGTTCCTTACTCACGGACATCAGGAGTTGAAAGCACATCTACCAGTGATAACAGAGCAGATACTGCTCAGATCTATGTGCACCAAGAGAACAATTCATTAATGGTATGGATCTTATTAGCAGAACAATTGGGGGAAAAAAAGGTAATTTCTTTGGGAGAAAGATTTGGTTTCAAATGGAAGAGAGAATGAATAGGTAATTATCACTTTTATTCAATGGTTTAGATTCTGGCTTTTATTTTTTTTTCGAAATTATAGTGGAAAATCAAGATAAGAGATGGCTTAGATTGTTCACTAAGCTTTAAAATGTTACCTTGGTCTGTCTATTCACATTTTGCTGTGCAACATTTTTCATCACCCTTCATTCCTCTTCAATTTCCCTCCCTCTGGAACCACCTCCACTTCATTTGTGAGCTGATTTCATGATGGAGCAAAAATGCCAATCAATCATTTGGTCATCAGTCAGAGAGCATCTCCAATCTGCATTAGCCTGCTGGGCTGCCTTCCAGAGCATCTTCTACTATACATGAATTATTACCAAAACATTACTGCTGTCAGCACATTCCACTTTATACAACTTCCTATTATTATTTTTTTGGCGGACAACATTGAAATTTTAAACAGTTTAATCTTGCTAGAGTGATGTGAATTTGGTGGCTCTAGAAACAACTTTTTGCTTCATCAGTGAGAATCTACTCACAACAGTGGTTGGGCTTAGAGGAAGGTTGGGAGTGCTCTAGCGCAAGTGGAAACCTGGCCACACCTTTGGTTTGTTTTCCCTTTTTTGATTTCATCCATTTCCCAGCATCGCTGTCAATGGCAAAATGAGGCTGCTGGGATCCTGGTATTTTGGTAACAGAGTAGAGGGAGCTGAGGATAAATCAGATTGACATCAGCAGGGTCATAGAGCATTGCTTGGGTCTTCTCTCACCAAAGAACTTAAGTGCTGAGTAGCACTGAGTATAGCGGGGCTGTCTCTGTGATTCATATGTACTCTATACTATGATGGTGCTAATAGATCTAGTTTGGAGGCTCCTGAAAAGAATTAGATGGTTTTGTCTCTTTTAAAACTCGGTGGCAAAATGGGTCATTTATCATTCTGGAGTGTGTGTGTATGTATAGTTTAGAGAGCATAGGGTCAGAGTTGAAATTCAACTCTTGCTGATACTCAGAAAGAGAATGCTGTCAAATCAGGTGGGTCAGCCAAAGTAAGGTCATACCTGATAAGACCTCAAGGGAAACTGAAGGCCACATTGAGTCTCAAGGAAAAAAAATGAAGATACAAAAGGGACAAGGGAAGAGAAAATTTCTTTTAAAATGTTTTATAATTTTAACTGCTTTTAAAACATTTTATTTTTCAGTTATAGTTTACATTCAATATTATTTTGTATTAGTTGTATTTGCTGTATCAGGGGTACAGCATAGAGGTTAGACAATCATATACTTTACAAAGCATTCTCTCCAATATTTCCAGCACCTACCTGGCCCCGTACAAAGTTATTACAATGTTATTGACTATTTTCCTATGCTGTACTTTACATCCCCATGACTTTTTGTAAACACCAACTGAAAGAGAAAAGTTCAAATCCCAGGCAAAACATTAAAAACTGGTGGATGCACTGAAGATCAGACAGAGATGGACCCAGAAAGGAAAAGCAGGGACATGGGTGCATGGTTCCAGTCATAAGGACTTTAGTTGCTGAGACAATCCTCGGCCTTGATACCAGAGCTATTTATGCCACTTCTGTGTGGGTGGGGACCAGGGTAAGCTGGTCCAGGACAAGCAGGAAGATGCTGTGAGAATAACCACCCAGGGCAGAATGAGGAGGTGGAGAGGGAAATGATTCTTGTTACTGGTGTTTCCTCCTGTTTGAATTCAGCTGCTACCACCCAGAGGACTGAGGATTTTGTTTAACATTAGGCAAAACTTTAGGAACCATGGCTTTTCCCTGGATTTCTCTTTTGTTCCACATATTTAACATTTTTCCATGAATATGCTTAGGCAAACGTTTGGGTTACAAAAATATTTTCTATGGGGCCTGGTGATTTTGCAGTACAATCTTTATCTTGCAGTCTCAGCCCTATTCCTATTCTTCCCTTTCCTAGACAGTTTTATCTAGTGAAAGGTCCCTTTTTGAGTTTAAACCACTCCAATCCTTGAGCCAGTTTCAGGAATATAGACAGGACCTGTCCAAACAACCTCTGTCCTGAATTGAGTTGGGAGTAGAAATTATCCATTTTATGAGAACTTGGATCAAGCAGTTCGGCTGCACAAAGACTCTTGGTTTTCCATGGGTTCTTTCTCCTGGGTGGTCGTTGGATCCCATGACCTAGGAGTCATTCCCAGGGACACAACTAAGCTCTCCTCCAGTGTAGACCCTCAGAGGGCAGGCTCCCTTCCCTGTAAGGCTGGTCCCTGTGGCTTCCCTGAAACCACCCTCATTCTAACCAGTCACCTCCAGGGCTGTCATCAGGAAAAAGGCCTGGATCTTGAAGGGAACTTTCCCTCTGGCAGTTTGCACTGGGATGTTGGGAAGGATTGTGGGTTCGTACTCTTCTCTAGGTTGGCCCATACTTTAACCCACAAGCCCAAGACAAACCATTGGTGCTCATCACTTTTAATAATTAGTTAGATTCTAACTAATCTATGGATATTTATGTTTTCTAGTCAAAAGCATAAAAACACTCTGCCAGTTTATCTTGGTATTGCCTTATAATCCTAGAGTCTTTGTCTAGTTCCCTGGAAAACAAAGCTTGAGGCCAAATTTATGGCAAATGCTTTATTTTGTGTGGGTGAAAGGGTCTTACCCAGGGAGGCAAGCAAGACTGCAGTGCAAAGGAGCTGAGACAGGGCAGAAAGAAAACCACACACAGCAGTGCATGGTCAAGCGGGCCACAGTTTCGCCAGAAAACACAGCTACCCATGCCAAGCCGATCCTAGAAACTAAGAACACATTTGTGTCAAAGAATTTACATTCTTGAATGTTTGCCATAAAGCAAAATACCAATCCTTTATCTGCATTAACTGATTTGCTCCCCATAGTAGTGCTGTAAGTAGCCCTGTTTCATGGCAGAGGAATTGGATGCACAGAGATGCTGGAAGGTAGCTGAGACAAAGTTTAAACCCAGGAACTTTGGCTTTAGAGCCTATGTACACAAGCACGCCATCATGTTGACTTTCAGTACAGTGAAGCGTTTTCGTGCGGTAAATATTCCTCGGGTATTTATCCAAGGTGACAGCAGTCATGATAAGAGGATTCAGGACCCTTTGATTCTTTTTAAATCTACTGGAGGTTTGCTTCAGAGATTGTATAAAATTAACATGCTTAGGAATTAAGTCCTACCAGGAGGGGAGGTCTAAATTTTGGCTTAGGCATGTACAGGTCGGAAATGTCCCACAGGTGATTCTTATCTGCTATGAGGATTGAGGGCTGTGTTCAGATCTTCCCATCAAGATCTAAAATAGGAATAAAGGTGAAATAGGTATCCAAGTCGTCTTTGAATGGGCTAGAGAGGGTTCTGTCTAGCCTACAGCATTTTTCTTAATCTTCTTTATGACAGCAGTCTTTTGGTAAAGCTGATTGTGTGTGTATCTTTCTGGCCTCCCTGTGTTTTGCTTACTACACAGCAGTTCCATTTAGATATGTCCTGGAATATCTCAGGGAACATGAATGAGGTATGTTGGATTTGACAGTATATCACTAAATATTTCTGTTCACACTGGGTTTCATTATTCTACTTAAAAATATACATGCGTATAAGTACACACAGATCCCCTTGAAACTTACTTGTGTGTGAAGTTATTTGACAATGTTTCTAAATTTAATAAATGTTATCTAGATCCAGTGCTGTTTTCTGGTTACGTGTGACCAAAAATGTCTTAAAAGGCATTAGTAATACATTCTTGACAGATGATGCTGTAACCAGCTGTTCCTAGAGCAGATTCATTATAACTCAGAGAGAATGTTAAAACAATGGATTCTATTCTCATCAAATGCACGTACCAGAAAGAAAAACAAGTAATAATTGTGGCTTCTGGTGTGTGCGTGTGTGCTTGTGTCCAGAAGATAAATGAAATTTAATAGCTGTTTAAACCCTCCGAAAAGGATCCTTGTATGTAAATCCAGCTACCTACCTGGTAGCAAATAACCTCTTAAGTCACTAAAACTTAGAACTAAAATAAATCCCATCATTTTCTAGATGAGGAAGCTGACACCAGACAACTAATTATTAGTTGAAGACAGAGCTAAGATTTAACTTTATTCTAGGTCTTCTAGCAGCTTCTCAGGCCTAGATGGTAAATCCTTAGATGTTCAGGAAGTTTGGGCTCTGCTGCTTTCTCTGGCTAAGAATTATGTTTTAAAGTACCGATTCTTTAATTCTTTGGACCCTGAGTTCAATATATGCTTATATATTCTTGGACAGTCTTGATACTCTCCTCTGTAATCATGAGGACTTGGAATAACAGGCAAATACAGTCTTAGTTTTACAAAGGGGGGACGTGAATTATAAAAACTACAGGGAAGTGATCTTGATGTTCACTCTTGGAAATATCCTAGACCAGGGGTGTCCAACTCATTTTCACTGGGGGACACAGCAGCCTCGAGATTGCCTTCAAAGGGCTGAATGTAATTTTAGGACTGTATAAATGTAACTACTCCTTAACTAGGGGCAAGGAGCTCAGCACTGCCCCCGGGTAGAAACAAGGTGCTGGGCCGGATAAAACAAGGTGGAGGGCCAGATTCGACCTATGGGTTTTGTGTTTGCCACCTGTGTCCTAGAGCATATAATTAAGCAGGTGGTCTGTGAACACATAAGAAATAAACAGGTGATCACTAGAAGCATCCATGATTTCCTTCAAGTCAATAACCTTAGTTACTTTTTTAAAAAGATTTTATTTATTTATTTTTAGAGAGAGGGGAAGAGAAGGAGAAAGACAGGGAGAGAAACATCAATGTGTGGTTGCCTCTCACATGCCCCCTACTGGGGACCTGGCCCGCAACCCAGGCATGTACCCTGACTGGGAATCGAACTGCCGACCCTTTCACAGGCCAGTGCTCAATCCACTGAGCCACACCAGCCAGGGCACCTTAGTTCCTTTTTTGACATCTTTATTAGACTGTCAGACTTGGTGCTAGGGTGGCTAGTGGCATAAAGAGTAATTATATACTAAGGCCAATGACAGTTTCTCCTGATACTCTCTGGAATGACCTAGAATATACAGGCTGTGTGTGGATTTGTGGCTGATAGTTAAATGCTACTCAAAGGAGAGTCGATTTCTGGAATGATATCTAAGGGGAGGGAGCTCTCTAAGCAGCAACTTAAAGGATGTTTGCCTGTCCCTGTCATGTTCCAAGTATTTATCAATGACTCAGATAAAAACATTGACTATGTGCTTATTGAATTTGTGATGACATGAAGCAGAGGTCAGAGGATATGACAAATGATATAAACAAGTTTCAAAAGATCTTGATATTGGAAAAGATGGCTTGAAACTAACAAGATAAATTTAACAAAGATAAAAGCAGAGTTTTGGTTTTTAGGTTTGAAAGATAGCTTGATTTCATAAATAGGGGATGGAGAGAAATTGGTTTAAATGCAGTTTATATAATAAATATCTGACATTAGACTTTACTAAGCCATATGTGTGTGTATATGGTTATATATATGTATGTGTATATAGTGTATTATATATGTCTTATCTACCATGCAGGTTATTTGTGTGTAACTCATGTGAGGATCCTATCTTCAGAACCTACTTAGAGGTCCCTCAGACCTCAGACCACCATAGTCAGTTCTGGGCTCCATGCTTAGGAGGGACACTAACAAATAGAAGAATGGAGACCAGAACACTCTGAAAATATCTGGGCATCGTCAAGTTGGCAATGCACGTAGGAAGAGAACATGTTGGGAAGTAATAACAGCTGGCTTTAGATGTTTGAAAGAGTCTCATGGAGAGGATGAAGGATTATTCCATTGTGTTCTGGAGGGCAGAACTGGGGCTTGTGAACAGTGTGACAGGGAAGTGGACATTAGCTCAATATACAGAAGATTAAAAAAGTAGTTGGCAGTGGCTATATAAGGCAGACTTCCAAGATAGACAGCTCTCGATTACGGGTAGGGTTAACAGCAGAGGTTAGGTGACCACCTGGGGGCCAGGATGCCGTTGAGAAGATTCTAGCATGGAACAGGTGGGTGGGTGTGGGGGTCTCCAGGGTTGCCTGCAACTCTCAGGCTGCAATCTGTTCTCTGGGTCAGGCCGCTTTTACTGACCCCTAAATAGTGCGTGGTCCAGATTATGGAAGACCCTGTTTATATTGTCTTCCAGCACCCAACCCTGATAAGATCAAGAAAAGGGAAATAAACAGCTTTACAGAGGATGGGGGTTGTCAGAAAGTTCTGTTTGTTCCAAGGTCTGCACTCTGAGACCTACAGAAAGCAGCTGCCCCTCCAGACAGCCCAGATGCCAGAGAAGATTCCTCTACTTCAAATGAAAAGGAGAGCAGCCACTCCTTTGAAGTGCATGTATCAAAGCTTCAATGAGAGCTAATAAAACTATTATGTTGGGTTCACATCTCCTGAGAACAAGTCAAAACCTCCCTGAGGAAAAGAACTGTTATATAAAATTCTTAGGGGTTTTTCCCCCCCCCAAATCAATCTTTAATTAAAAGACCACAGTAATTATTTTGGATTAATTATAGAATATTAATTAAATCTTAATTGATCTCTGCAGATGTTTGTTTTTTCAGTAATGAAGATGTTGGGTAGTGGCTAAAAACTAAAGCCAGGATAAAGCCACCTGAGTAAGCCCTGGGCTTTTGGGAGTCCTTGCTGTCCCAAAGCTTCTAACAGTGGCTATAGTGAAATCTTTTGTTTGTGAGGGGTTAAAATTTCCAGAATGGTTTTATACAGACAAGGACAGGCCAGCTCTGGGAGCCCTAGGTACACTGACCGCTGTCTTTGGAATAAAGGACTGCCTATGGATGTGAAGATGGAAGATGAAGGATGCAGAGTGCATATCCAGAAACAGTGACGGTCAGGTTACCTGGTACCCAGCAACCAGTCAACCAGGAGAGGTTTTGTGGAACAAGGGGAATCCTAGGAAAACTGACAGGTTATGTGCCAGGTATCATGCTAGGAGGTGGGTACTATTATTTTAAATTCCCAGCTGAAGGACTCAAAGAAAAAATCACATCAATAGTGGCTCAAGGTCACACACATTTTAAGTGTCTGTGCTGGGATTTGAACTCCAGCCAGCCTGATAGAGTCTCATGATACCACATAGCCTCTAAGGGTATATATTTTCAGATCATGAAAGTGTGGCAAATGGGATTCTTTCCAGTTTGGGGCATATGCACTCACCTGTGAAGATGTCTTACACACCAAGCTGCCATCTGCCATTTCTGGTTCCCTGAGGAGAGGAGTCATGAGCAGCCAGGCAAAGAGGGGTTAAAGCCAGAGAGCGCTGGGGAGGGTGAGCACTCAGGGGCAGAAGAATGTGTTCACAGGCAGCCCACAGTTCTGGAGGAGCCTCAGGCAGAAGGGCAGTGTGGGGAAGCACGTGGCAAGGAGGGACAAGAGTCTGAAAGCCATCTGGAGATTTGGAGACAGGGAGGGCCCCTTCCTGGTCTGAACCACTCAACCAATCCATCAGCGGTGCAGAGACCCCTGGCCCTGAAGGGCCAGGCCTCCATGCCAGCAACTTCCCTGAGTCCAGGGAGCAGGGAAGAAGGAGATTGTAGGGAAAATAGAGCTGAATGAGATGGTCATGAGTAAGCATGGGGACACACAATGCATCCTGCTCTTTCCATAAAGGAATAAAGCCACTCTCGGTTCTATTTTTAATTCATGGGGAAATTTTGAGCTTATCGCACTTGCCTGCTTTCTGTGACTAAGAATTTACATACTGCTCTGTCCTTGGGATAAAACAGAAATGTGCTCTTGCACAGTAATCAGGGACCCCACAATCAGGGCAGAGGGAGAAAAGGGTTCAAGGAGAAAATCCGAGGGAACTTGAATCCTTGTGAGCCCATCATTTTGCCCTTGGCCAGAATTTAGCTACTGCCCCAGTCAGAGAAGAATCTGGGTCTGGGGAGGGGGCCCAAGAGTCTGCATTTTCAACAACCTTCCAGGCAATGCTGTGGTTTCTGGAGCATATTTTGGGTAGCAGGATGTCAGTCAATTCTGCAGAAAAGGAGTTTATGTTCTGATCTCACTATATTCAGGTAAGAAGTTTGTCTGTCTGGCCAAAAGGCACTGTGGACAACTTGTGCTTTTCTTTCCTTTCTGCTCATAGGAAAGTTGCAAACTAGCTGGGGAGCCCTTTCTTTATGTCAATACCCCCAGTCTTTCAAATGTCCTAAGTGCTCACCTGGGATGCAGTGGGTGGTACAATTCTTGAGAGTCTGGAAAGGGTGGATTCCTGAGTTTTGCCTGTGTGCCTGGCCTGATGCCACTCTAAATGACTAATCAGAAGGACCAAGGTAACGATCACTGGTTTTCGGGACCAACATGGGAGGAAATAATGATGAAAGGGAAAACTTTGGTAAAAGTTTCCAAGTTGGGTCAGGTTTTTGCAACATATGTTTCTTCTGTGTGTTCTATATTCTTTCCAGAGGGCCAACTCCTGTGCTGCTGTTGGGGGAATATGAACAACTGTGAACATCTGTCTCTTGGGTTGTTCTTTGTGCTCAGTGGCCTACTAGTCAGACACAGATTATTCTCAAGCAGGTCCCATGGTACAAGTGGGTAGTGTATCCCTTTCTGTGAAGGATCCCCAACCAGCTCCAGTGCTGTCAGATGGGCTGTGAATTAAAGGCCCATCTGCCCAAGTGGAACCTTTCTGTGCTAATTTGGAGCAAAGGCTGAACCTGCAGAGCAGTTCTTGCTTTCCAAGCCTCTTAGGAGGAGTGGGACAGGGCCTTCCTCCCCTTGACTCTGCTTCTCATCCCACAACCCCAGGTCATTCCTCTTCAGCCTAATAAAACTGTACATCTTCTTTCACAGGTCTCAGTCAAATCCTTCTCAGCATTTGGCTTATGTGTCCTGTAAATGTGACAGATTTTGCCAAGAAGAAATGCCTGTCTGCTTTCCCGGCACAGACGGACTTCTTGGCTGATACTCCTCCACGGGACAGACCACGACAACCCTGACAGCCTGCAGGGGTCTGAATGCACTGGGGAGTCACCATGCCGTAGCCCCCGCCTCCTGTCGGGGCTCCCCCAGCCTTGACATTTGTTATAAGGTGGGCAGCTACTTGGTCATTAGCAGCTTATCCTTAAAGCCCTTGAATTTCTAAACCTTAATCCTAGGATGCAGCCAGAGGAGGACTTGAGACTCAGTATAGAGAGCACTAGAGGCAAGGATTCTAGACCAGACTTGGCCTTTAGTAAGCAAGTTATTTAATTCTTTATGACCCAGTTTTATTTCCTGTGAATCCAAGAGTACTGGACTCCATTTATTCATCCACTTAATATATGCTAGTTTAATGTATATTTTACATCCAGGTGCTATACAGAGCTCTGTAGCAAATACAAAGGGAAGGACAAACAACATTTTAAAGCATCCAATCAAAATATGCCTTTTAACTCAAAATATGCCAAGTACCAGCCGTGTACATCATTTGGAATCATTTGGAAGCCTGTTAGAAATGCAGAATCTGGAGTCCTACTTCAGACAATGAATTAGAAGCTGCATTTTAACAAGATCCCTTAGGTGATTCGCACACCCATTAAAGTTTAAGAAGTACCAACTACACCGATAATACTGCATTCTCTGCTTTAGCACACATAGATTCATGATGCAGTCCTCTCTTTACGGAGCTCATACTCAAGGCTAAGAGGAAGAGACTCTGATAAATCCCTTCTCTACAATGTGGTGGATGTCTTTAGAGAGTGGGAATAGAAAACTACAGGAATTCATAGGAATGAAATGATTGTTATACTCATCCTTCATTCATTCTAGAAATACTTGAACACTTGCTCCCTGCCAGGTACTCTCCTGCATGCTGGGAAATGCAAATAATAGTAGAACCAAAAGTGGCTTCTTTCCTGTGAAAGCAGGATCCACTGTGTCTCTTCTTGCTTTCTCTCAACCATCCATTCAGCTCTCTGTTTTTATGGAGCTTACCGCCTCCATAAGAAAGACAAGTAATATCTCTATATATCTCTATCTCTATCTCTATATCATCTATCTCTATATCATCTATATCTCTGTCTATATCTATATCTATATCTAATCTATATCTATTTATATCCAAATAGTGATGAATGTGTAAAGCAATAAACAGGGTCATGTATTAGTGACAGGGTTGGTGGTGGGGGTGGGAGATATTTGTGGTGGGTTGTTCTAAATAGGCCTCTTTGATGAACTGGGATCTAAATGATGAGCGACCAATCATGGGAAGAGCTCGTCTGTGGGGTTTGAGAGGAGAGGGTTATAGGGAGGAAGGCCAGGAAATGGAAGACCCCATGGATCAGACAAGTCTGACCGCTTGCTGGTGAAGCAGAAGCTCAGGGGAGCTTGGTAAGAGGAAAGGTATAAGAGCTGTCAGGAGTCAGCTTGTGTAGGGCTGAACTGGTGATGGTTAGGACTGAGACTGAGTTTTACTCTGAGTGTGATTGTGGCGATGTGCTCTGATTTATGCTTAAAACACTTCATTCTGGCTGTTGGGTGGAGACTAGACTGCAGAGGGTAAGGCTGTAACAAAAGGACTGGGTAGGAGGAGGCCCTTGCAATAGTGCAGCTGAGTGATAGTGGTGACTTGGACTAAGATGTGGGTGTGGACATGGAGAAAGGTGGATGGTGTGAGGATATATTTTGGGCATGGCATCAAAATACCTGGAAAAGATCTTTTAGGGGAGATTATGAAATGGGCTTAGAAGACTAAGTAGGATTCACTAGTCAGACGTTCAAATTTTAGGTTTAGAAGACCAAAAGTGTGAAATGATGGATTTTGGAAACATAAGTTTGGCTCATGGTGTTCTTCTGAAAGAACTGAGGGAAATAAGAATAAAGTGCATATTTGTCACGACTATGCAATTCCTTTTGCAATGGCAGCCCTCCAATGTGTGGTAACCTTTCTGATTTCTGAGCAAGGCTTTCCAAATCTGTCTACCAAGCTCCCTATTGCAAAGGTCTAACTAATCACTTGGGAAACAAGAAAGGTTCCTCTCTCTTTTTCTTTCAGCAGATCAGACATTGGTCCTAGATCTGCTCAGGTGTACCTTCTTTTAGAGGAAACTATTTTGGTCTTCTGAGAAGAATGTTTTCAGCCTCAAACTCCAGAGCTGCCCCAGAAACCACTCCATGCAAGCAGGAAAATAAATGTGAATCTCACTAGCTCAGCAGCCTGGCAGCTGCAGACGATCCCATTATGTCAATCACCACCAGCAGTTCACTGTAACTGGAGGGCTGTCATCCTCCTGGAGATTAATTGCTGGGAACCTGTTGTATGTATTAATAGATCATTTATTCTGATTGATCTTTCACTTATTGATCATCAATCTCTACACACGGCCAGGTACCTATCATTCTTGTGATCTGACTTCTGGGGCCAATATTTACTCTAAAAGACCCTCCTGGGATTTCCTAGCAAGCACAGTAGCCCCACGAAGGCTTCAGGTCCACACACCACAGCTTCAGTCAATCTCTTTGCATCTCCAGAGAACCAAGGTATGCTGCTGCTACCTACCCTCCCACAATTTGATTTTTAATCTCTTAAATTCCAAATCTGCAACCAAAGCACTACTGTCAGGCTGTGATCTGAATCCTCCCTTGAATAGCTTTAGCATCTTGCCCTTAGAAATATGAGCTTCTTTCTCACTCATCCTCCTGTCTTTCCTGTGCCAGCTCCCATCACTGGACCTGAGGTCACCCTAATCCTTCAGTTGGATAACTCTTATCCATCTGGTATGGGCCGCATTGTGTTCCCCCAAATTCTCACGTGGAAGTCCTAACCCCCAGTACTTCAGAATGTGAGGAGATGGGGCCTTTAAAGAGATAATTTCAGTAAAATGAGGTCACAAGGATGGGCCTTAATCCAATGTGGCTGGTGTCCTTACAAGAAGAAGAGAGCAGGAGGATACGTGCATGTGCCCATATGGGGGAAAGACCATGTGAGGACACAGCAGGAGGCAGTCGTCTTCAAGAAAGAGGCTTCTGAATGAAAGCAATACTACTGACACCTTGAGCTGACACCTTCCAGCTCCTGACTGATAAAGAACTAAGTCTCTGTCATTTAAGTGTCTGCCCTTCATGCCCCCACCCCCCCGCAAGTCTGTGGTACTTTGTTATGGCAGCCCTAGCTGAGTAACATCCCATCTTTCATGTCTCACCATACAGGGCGCCTTTTCTGAGATGATTTTTCTAACTTCTAGATTAGTTTAGGTCATGCTACTGTCTGATCCTATTTCTCTGTCTTTTCACTGCCCTAACATTCATCAATTATAATTACGTATTTAATTATTCATTTTTTTTAAGTCTGTCTGCTCCACAAGGCTCGGGACAATTCTATCTTGTTCACTGCTTTGTTAGATATGGAAAATAACTCTAGTTTTTGTAACGGATAAACTTCTAAGTCTCAGTAATTTATCACATTGAAAGTCTGTTTTTCATTCATACCACAGCAAATTATGGGCCCAATACTCAAGGACTCAAGCAGCCATCTATGGCTACATTTCCCTCTGGTTCCCTGAAGGGCTCCCAATTTAGCTGGTGGATGTGGCAAGAGAAAGTGATCCTTGGTGGGAGGTTTCTATGAGTCACACCTGAAGGTGGAGCACCTCACTGCTGCTCACATTCCAGCTCACTGACCAGAATTCCAGTCACATGGCCTCACCTAACTACAAGGGAGGCTGGGATATGTAGTCCAGGAGCATGCCTAGGAAGAAAAAGGGAACACCAGCAATTTATGTCATAGCTGCTATATGTCCAGTACCAATTATAGTGCCTGATACATAGTAGGTGCTTAATAAATATTTTAATTAATTAAGTCATTAACCTCCCCAGGTCATATAACTAGCCTCAAGTGGAACTGGGATGGGTTGGATGGTTTAAAATCATAGGCCTTATTTTTGTATCTGGAGGACTTAAATTAAACAACATTGCTTCGTTTGTGAACACTTGGAAGATGAAATCTCCCAGTCTCAAAAATCCCCTCAAAAGAAACAATTCAAACAAAAGAAGTTGTTTTATTTCTAATATCTTAACAAAAACAGGAAGCTTGGTATGTTTTTTGCCATCTTGCCATAGTTATTTGATTCTAAGTTACTAGCCTCTACTTTCTTGGAGAGCAACGCATTAACCATCTGGTAGACTTATGCCTGGCTCCTGGCACACCTTCAACTTCCTTTCAGCCAGCATTTATTGAGCATTTACTATATGCTGTGCTAACTGCTTTATATCCATTAACTCATTAAATCGTTCCATGAAGGAGCAACAATGATTGTCTGGTTTTGATGTATTAAACCCAGTGCTTGGAGAGCTTAAGAAAACTTGCCAAGTGTCGTCGAATTATTAAGTAGTCAAAGTAAAATGCAGAGTCAAGTACGTAGGATTTCAAAGCTCATGCTCATAACCAAGCTGTCTTTCCTGTGTAAGCTCATTACACTGAATGGAAAGTTGCCATGAACTTCAGAGCTTAATTCACCCATCTTGTGAGGGAACAAAGACTGTGCTGCCTGGTCATATTCTCATTTTTAAGTGTGTGTATCTCTTCAATTCCTTGAGATCATCTAGCACAGAATCCCCTGCATAGATCCTCAATGTCTGTCTGTATTCCCTATAAGGTTAATGAACCAGGACTCAAGGAAGAAAAGGGGTGGTCAACCTGTCTTTATTGGTCAGTACCCTTCCCCAGTCACCTACTCACATATACCCTTCCCCTTCTGCTCAGCAACTTCACCTTCATCCAAGAACTCTTCATGGAAAACTTTCTTTCTCTTTCAATATACAACAGGAGCAGGTGGTGGGTCCCAGTGTCCTTTGGAAATCAGGAACCCTCCCTTCCCTGAGATTGATGGTGGTGGTAGATGGAGGGAGCCACAGGTTTCTGATGGGATGCCATCTTGAAGATCAGATGGGAAGGAAGAAAAAATTCATGATTAGTCAAGTCCTTGCAGAAAATAAGACAGATAGATCTTTTCCTCCAGTCACCAACCCCCTCCATTCTTCTAAACTCAGTTGCATCACAGAGTCCTGGGTCCCTCTTCTTCTAGGCTGTGGAGTCCAGAAGCAGCAGTGCTCAGATTCTGCTTCTACTGTTACGGCTCCCAGGAAGCAGAGGCTGAAGGCTATTCTAATCGTCTCTCAAATCCATCCCACAGGCTGTTTAAGAATGAAAAAAAAAATCATTTTGATGCATGTAAACTTTCCTTAGCTCATTATTTAATATTTTGTTCCTAAAATGACATCCCCCCAGTATATTGTCAGTGGGCTTTCCTGACATTAAAAGAAAGTAGATAAAATAGTGCTCTTTTTGTGTGTTTTTGGCACAAGTGAAGACCCTCTCCTGAGTGAGCACTCAGTTGAATTATTTCTGGCTACTGGCTTTCCTGTGCCTACAATGAGCAAGGCTGCGTGGCTCCAGAGAGCTCTGTTGTCTCATAGATGGACATGGCTTTTCTTCTCCTTTAGGTGGGTGGGATATAACATAGAGTAAATAATGGAGGGGTTTCAGGTAATGTGGTAGAGCCATGTGTAGATGGTAATGATGATGATTGTCGTTATTGGCGGGGTGAGAAGGAGGATTTTTTTGCACCTCTAAAGGACACCTGAATGGTCCCCTAGGGACTCAATGAATAAAGAGAATGGCCACCATCATCCTCAGAAAAGTTTCCAATGCTACATGAATTCAAGTTTTGCAACCAGGCTCCTGCAACTGGCAGGAGCCCCTTGGGGAGAGCAAGTACAGAGGGGGCTGAAGAAAGACATTCTTCAGTCACCCCCAAGTTCATTTTCACTTCAGGCTGAGGGCCTAAGGGAAGCTCTGTCTCTTCTGATTTGGTTTGAATTGAGGCCATCCATCCTGAGAGAGCTGCATTCCGGGCCTTTTTCTTGCTGATGTCAAAAGGCTGAATGTGGACTTCAGGAAGGCTTGAGGGCTGTCTTGCCTGCTAACACTGATTTTATGATATGCTAAACATAACATTCAATAGCTATTACTTCCACTGTCAGGGAAACAACTTGAGCCATCTATCTTCCTTCTCAGACTATATTACATTTCTCCATACAAATGACAATGCATTATAATGTCTTTTATTATAATAGTACTTATTTATTGCCAAAGGTTTTTCAGCATTAATGCTGAGGGCTCTCATACTTTATCTGCTTTTTGGTTTGTTTGTTATGAATGTCACATTTTATTTATCTAGATGGGCTCTGTTCAGAATTTGTGGATGGGCTCCTCTGATTTACTTCTTGGGCAAACCTGGGCCTTTATCTCATTTGATTTCTCAGCAGGCTAGGAACACAGGAGGGTCAAGACATTCTGCCCTCTTGCTTTGCCAGGATCCAAAGGGGAAGGACCAGGGCTCAGGATTATGGTGCTTGAGCCTTGGAGGAGAGGTCCTGGGGTCACCTGTGCCAGCGCCTCCTCTCTTTAGGTAGGTCTGCAGCCTTGACCTTTCCACTTCAGCAGATGTCTGCAGAAGAAGCTCCTAAAATTGTTTTTTAGTTAACTTGTTCTGAACTTTAGCAGTCTTCCTTTCTAAAGGGCTTTCCCCTTCCCCCCAAGTAAACCTACTCCCTTAAATTCAGTAAAAAATGTAACATTCTACTGAGATCTTATTTCTCTAATGAGGGTACTTGAGAGCCCAATGTAACAAACACTTTAAGTGGCATATATACTTGGAGGCAGTTATTCGCTTTACAAAGAAAGAAAATGCTTCCTTGAAGAAGGACCTCTAGTTCTCTTAAGTGACTGTGTATACATCATTAATGACTAGACAGAAAAGCTCTTTTTCCCAGTTGGGGGTAGGTAGATGTGCAGGCAGAGAAGATAAAATTAAAGTGCCAGCAAACTAATGTTTACTGAAAGCCTGACAAGACTTGCTGATACAGACCTTGTAAAAACTAGAGAGTCTTTACATTGATACATCGGTACAGAAACATCAATTCCCATTCTACTTTGTTAGAAAGAAATGTGTTCCTGTTGTACTTGAGAGTGAACCTTTACTCTGCATTTCTCGGGAAAGTTCTCCAGCACCTAAAATCCAGTGGAGATTGAGCCTGGTATCAAGATTGGCATTGAACATAAGGCTTAGTGAGGGATAGAGGAATTGTTGCTTACCTTTGTTTATCTACTTACTTTCTTTGTTAATGCCCCTTTTCTATTGTACAGTAAGACCTGTCCTTCCCATCTTTTCTCACCTGGCACCTGTAACTAAATAACCCTGGCTATTTTTTGACCTATTCCATATATCTCAGGATTTCTGGGTAAAACCCTGAGAGTCTAATGGCCAATAAAAGCCAGAATCTAAAATCCTCACCAGGCTGGTTGACATTTTAATAGCAGATTATTGGAAAAGAATATTCAAGGAATGATACTATTATGGTGGAATTTCAGGCATCATAGAGAACTGACCTGGGAGATATTTTGGACAAGTCTGAAGGCAAGGGAGACTTGTAGGGAAGTACCTCAAATCACTCCAGGTAAGGGACTCAAAGCCTTCTGTCCATGAGACCAGACCAAAGCGTCCAGTTGGGCAATTCCTCTCCTGCCCTACACCCTGAGGCTCTCCTTTCCTTGGCAACATGCAAGCACAGGGCCAAGGCAACAGTGCAACACCCTGACCACGAGAGTGGTGAATTTAACATCCACACAAAACAAGACTGCAGGTATTTTCAGCTATTGCCCTGAAACGATGAGATTCAAGGCTTGTGTCTGAGTGGGAGAATGCCTTGGAAGGCTCCCAGCTGCCATTCTTGCACCCATGCTTGCCCCCTATTGTCAAAAAAAAGAAAATGGTGTCCTGCCATTTTTCTGATTTGCTGAGAAGTCCTCCTGACCATATAGGATTTCAAAGAAACACTGCCACTGGAGGTGAGGTAGAGTGAGGGTGAGGTGGGGAAGGGTGGGGAGTAGTCACAGGGTAGGTTGGCTGGTTGGCGAGTGCTTGGGTGTTGTTAGAGATCTAATCTCCAGAGTCCTGCTCTCTTCCTTGAGCCTTTTAACTAGAAGCCAGTCTCTGGGGACTTGAGAAGGCTCTGTGAATTAATTATTCACGAGGCACAGGGACTCTTCAAGCAGTGCAGACCTGTTTCTAAATTACAAATGCAGACTGGGAAAGTTGAAAACGGGAGGTTGAGACTTTACATTTTATTAGACCTGACTGCCTATACTTTATCCCATCCTTCAGTGCTTTTCAAATCATCCCCATGCCTCCACCCCCAAATAAAGATGGTGAGTTGAAAACAAAAGTTCTATATCCATCCTGATGAATGACGTTTCCTTGAATTTCTCCTTTCTCCCACCTTTGCAATAGTACACCTGCTAGGCTTTCTCCTCCTGCCCATTTCAATATGTTCACTTGGTTCAGGTAGATTCGTTATTCATACCAGCAGAGTCCCCTTTCCAATCCAGGAGGCAAGAGAACAGGTCTAGTTATCTTGTTCCTGATGGGGCTTGGGCATCTCCTGCAGTGACCATGGGCCTGAGATATGAGCTCCTTGATGCTGCTGTGGTTTTAGTAATGGATTGAGTTCAGGATGTCATGGAAAGAGTGCAATGCTGAGCACTGTCATTATTTTAATACATTGTTTAAGACAAAAAAACATTATTTATGGACTATTATTTGTGAAGTGGTGCAACATCTCTATTTGCACGTAACCAATAGACGTGTTGCACAACTCTTGCACAAGTTTTGTGAGGCTATTGGTAAGCTCTGTGGGGCTGGAGAGGAAGATGTTGCTAAGTGCCCTATCCTCTGAGCATCAGAGTCTGCCATGGGTACAGTCCACCTGACTCTTTTGGATTTTTGACCAGACAAGTTTTTCAGCCCTGTTATTTGAGGTGCTTCTGAGTGATGCTGAATTGGCTTCTTCAACACCATGTAATTGATAAGTTCCAGAGAAATAAGGTTGACAGGGTACGAGGGACGTGGTCACCAATCAACTTCAGCCTCTCAGTGTAGTGATTCTCCGAAAACCATTTTAGTAGCAGGGCCCAAAGAAGATAATAAATAAGATGCTGTCTCTGCTCTGATCCAAAGAACTCCAGGTCCCATCTTTCTCCTTGCCAAGTACCTGCTTTTCCTTAAGTAACTGACTCAGGCTGGGATATGTTGATGCCCATGTCTCCCTTAACTAACACAGGTGCAGCCAATACTTTCCGTATGTTTTGGCTGAGTTACTACAAGAGCCTCTGACAGCCCTCCACCCTGTCTCCTCAGTCCCTTCTCTATAGTTTAGGCACAGTGAATGTTCTAAAATGGGAATCTGATATTTAGGTTACTTGCTAAAATTCTCTTTATTAATCTCAGGATAAAATAAAAATTCTTTTGAAAGATGAAAAAGACCCTTTATGAACTGCTTTCCAGTTTCACCTCTTACCACCTTTCCCATCCTAATCGCATACTCACTAACTTGGAGCACCCCTCCCTCACGTGGGAGTCATTTCAAATCTGTGACTTTCTCTCTGATATACCAGTATTCTCCCTGAAACTACTTCCCCTTATTTGGCTGGCTTCTACTTACCCTTTGGGGCTATCTCAGAGATTCCCTTCATTTGAATGCTGTTCGTAGCTGACTGCCATGGATCAGGTTTTAGCTCAGTGTCTGTTCTTGGTGTGCTCATATTTATGGGTTTGTTTCTGACACAATAGTATCTCCCTGTTTTTCTGTTTGCTTGCCTGTGTGTCTACAAGACATTGACTTTTTGAGGCAAGGATTTTGTCTTAGTCATCTTTTTAACTCTGGTACTTGATCAGTAGAATCGGTGCTTAGCAAATGCTGGATGAATAAATGTCTGACCCACACAATTAAGCTTCCTTCCTTCCTCCCTCCCTCCCTTCCTTTCTTCTTTATTTCTCCTAGTTTGGGACATTAATTTCTAGGGCTACATATGGTACTTTACTGCATTTAGCAGAGGGTTATTTTTTTTCTCGGGCTCAGGGGAAGATAACACCTCTGGTGTCTTTCCCAGGTAAACATGTTAAGAGATTTAGAGCCTTCCCAAGCCCTCTCCTAGATGTTTCTACTCTTATCACCAATAAGATTTATATCTATAACTATACCTATATCTATCTGTATCATCTACATATATAGCTCATGTCCTTGCCCAGACAACTCTGTTCTCTCCCACATTCTGTACGTACTCCAGTAGAAAGTAGGAAGACTTTGCTCCTCCTCTCCTGACCACAGCAGCATTGAAATCCTATATGTGGCTCCAGTGGAGTGGAGTACTGGTAAGGATGGGGCTGGAGAATGCTGGTAAGGATGGATCCGAGAATGCTACATTCACTAGGTAGAATCTGGTAAGGGGGCATTCTTCTCCTTCTTAATTCCTCTTCCTTCTGAGGCTGGGGAATTGGCAGAGTCTTTGGTAGTTATTAGTGTTCATCAAATATTTCCCTGACTCATGATAGGATTGCATGGACTTGCCTAAAGAGAAGTGGCAGGGTCACTTCCAGACAGAACCTCCTAGGTCTGAGACATGGTTCACCCCTCTCAGGTGGCTGCTCATCAGCCTGGTCCCAGAGTTAGACAGTGATGCATAAAGACCCTTGTCAACCTATAATGGACATGTACTAGTACTGAGCAATAAAGCCTCACACGCAAAGCTGCTGATATTTGTGGGTTATTGGTTACTGCAGCATAACCTGATCTCCCCTGGCTGATGCCGAATCACCAAAATACAATTGTCTCTTCCTTAAAATTCTCCTGCTGGGTATTCCATAGAGAGAGGTGGCTCAACACTATGTATACTGGGCTTCTGCAGCTCCAGCTCTCCGTGATCTAACTGACCCCTTTGGGTGGAGGGTCATAAACCCTGGTCCTCACCAGATTTGCCCACAGTGCTCTCATCAGGAGGACCCTGAGTCATGGCTTCATGATGGCGGGCATCCTTTGTTTGATCTCTGTAACACCTTCCCTCTTTCTTCCACTAAAGTCCATTCCCGCTTATTTTTGGAAGCTGCTCCTGCCCTACACCAACCTTAGGATTATCATGGGGTGCCGATTATAGCATCAAGTACCCCTGACAACAGGAACAGGCACATGATAAAGGCCTGACCATTTATCATTGCACAAGTGTCTGGTACAGGGCTAGAAATCTGACTCAAGTTGGTCTGATTGCAGAACTTTTCTGCTATGGGAAATTAGAGGTCTTCCTTTCCTTTTGATTATAAGATAGAATGACTTGAATGCAGAGTACTTGTCTTCTGCATGGAGAAAGTCCATTGCCAACACACACTGAAGCAGAGATAGGAACTATATAAGAGAAACCTGCCAGTTTTGTGAGTTAATAGATCCTCCCTTGTCCTTAAACTAATCTAAGTTATTTATCCGGCAGCTGTAACAGAAAGAATTCTTACTGATTCACCCAACAATATTAAATCTTCTATTTCTGTGCAATCCTGTTTATCTGTGCCCCTCCCCTCTGGTCTTTGGTCATGATCGTCCTGGTAAGCTGGCACTCTGGCTCTCAGAGCCTTGGAGCTAGGCAACCAGTTACTTCACTTAACCAGAGGTTAGACGCAGACCCACCTCAGCCTCCTGAGCAGTGCAGGAACCAGAAGTAAGTAGAAGGCCTCTGAGCAGATTAAATATAGTCTATATAGCTTACATGCATGCTCGTGAATATAACTTCAAGATCTTTTTTTTACAAAATCTCAGAGTTGACTTCCTCTCATTGTACTATCAGTTGTAGGACTTTCTTAATTTTCTTCTACCTTAGAACTAGTACATAAGAAATGGTAAGGGCAGGAGGATTTTATGTCCTATTGGCAGGAAGTGACATTTGGTAGTTGTTTTAAGGAGACGTTCAAAAAACTATAAAAGGCAAGCAACACTCCTCAAGCTTGGGGACTTCAAATGTCAGGACGAGTGTTTGACACAATGGAGCCCAGAGTGCATCATATACATCAGTGCTCTGTACCTCGCTGCTTCCACAGCTCTGTGCAAAAGCAGATGCTCCTGACCGTTCCCTGAGTCAATACAGTGTTATCTTGGGGATCCTTGGTTTATTAAGGCAGGATGTATATAATTTATTCAGAAAAATACTATGATTAACTGTCTCAAATGCTTGGCATTCAAAGCGTTAAATCCCAGTGTTTCTGGCAAATTTGTTTCTGTAGAACAACCTTATATATCGATGAGGTGCACTGTATTGTTTATCAATATAAATAATTTGCAATATGGACATAGTTGTGTTGTTTGCATGTACACTCTTGAGTAGGCAAAAATGTTTGTGAGAACATTTGTTTGAACAGTGAAGCACAATATGAATGTTCTTTATCACCATGCTCTGTGGAAGTCCTGAAGGACACCTAGACTTGCTGGTTCATCCTTAACAATCCCTAGACTAGAGCCATCTCAAAATTAAGTGTGCATTCATTTCCTCTGGGGAACTGGTTAAAAGTGAAGAATTTCAGCACCCATTCTCAGATATTTTGACTTAATGGCTCTGGGGAACCCAGAAACCTGCATTAAAAAAAAAAAAAGGTCCCCTACCCCAGTGACTCTAACACAGGTAGTCCAAAGTCTACCTTTTAAAAAGTATTGTTCTATGCTTCCCTGGGGCTTCCAACTGGCCTGGAATGCTTCTCTTTTCACATGGGCCTGAGAAGAAATTCCCCCTTCCGTACTAAGTCTAAAATCAGAACCCAGACCTGAATCATTGAACAGACACTGGAAGTCATAAAAGTAAGGCAAGATCTGGTTGAGGGGACTGAAATAAGTTGGAGAAGAAAAAAAAAGACTCCCTAAGTCAACCAAGTCAAGTTTTAGATGGTGGTATAATTAGAATTACTATTCATTTTTTATGTGGCAGATGACGTTCATAAGATGCGTGATGACTCTACATTAATAGGCAACATCTTTGCTGAAAGAGAATGTGACATTGGTCTATCATTTTTCTCTCCTTCTGTCTCTCTCCTATTGAGCGCCAGCCAGTTATGATAGTACTTTGGGTTTGACACCTTGCAGGAGTTTATAACAGAGAAGTGAGGTACAAAATCAAGAGTCTTTGATTTAGAAACTGGTTATCATCTTTCTATATTGTGCCTGTTGTTTGCTAAAGGTTATGGGTGCTGTTGCTAGTCCCTTCCCACCCTCCATGTATTAGGCATTTGTCATAGATGACCTCATAAAATTCTCATAACAGTCTTCCAAGTAGACAGTGTCGCTTTAAAGATGAAGAAGCTCAGGTTCAAAGAGGTTAAATGAGTAATTCCTGGCAACACAGCCAATAAAGAGTGGAACCAGGTGACCCTGAGTGCAACTTCCAAGGTCTTTCCATGGCTTGTCAGAGTATCAGGGCTCCCCCAGAGCACTCAAAGGGAAGAGAGCATGCTAGGGCTCTCCTGTCTAGGTAGCTCATTTAGTAGAGTGACATCAATCTTAACCTGAAGGTTTCCAAGAACAAAAAGCATTTGGTACATGTTATCTTAGCTCTGGATAAACTGTGGTAACTTGCCTTTTCTGTCACAAATTATTTTTTTCCTTCTTTCACCCGGATACAGTCTTTCACGAAGTCAAGACCTATCACATGAGGTTGGTATGTCCTATGAGAAGAGAAACACTTTAGCATAGTTGGTCAAAACAAGGGGTAATTGGACTTTAAAAATGCCTCCTTTTCAGGGGTAGTGATATCCAGTTTAGTGAAATGAAAGTTCTAATGCCCAGTGTCCTCTAACAGTCTGATTTTAATGGGGTTACAATAGCTGGAGTAAAGCATTTTATATGGAACCAGGTTTACATTATCCTACTCTTTAGAGATCTTGCTTGCAATGCTGTTCAAATCCTTTAATCCATAAATAGGATTCCAGACAGCACTGGGCTGCCTTCCAAAACTGTAATCTTCCAGTATATGAATTATTACCAAAAGATTAGGGTGTTTCTAG
Organism: Desmodus rotundus; assembly: GCF_022682495.2. Lineage (NCBI taxonomy): Eukaryota > Metazoa > Chordata > Mammalia > Chiroptera > Phyllostomidae > Desmodus > Desmodus rotundus. Next base: position 82,288,335 of record NC_071398.1, read on the forward strand.
TAATAACATTTCAAATAAATCAGCTTTCATGGAGGAACAACAAACTAATATTGGAAATAACAATATAAAGACATTTATATAGCCACTTGCTAGAATAACTTCCCTAAATGGGGGCTTCTTTTCTCATTTACATTTATTCTGTTTGAAAAGTCTTTTTTCATTTATCATTAGCTCTGGCTTTGGCCTTAAAGTGTGCCACACTTTCCCAAGCCTTGGGCCTCCTAACTTCCTTCTCTGAAGCCTGTGAAAGCCCCAGATCTGTTTATTCAAGGATGGTCAAAAGTGTTGACTATTGTCCCCAGAAGCTCCAGACCCCTTTGACCTTAGATCCTGGGTTCTGAGCAAGTGTGCAGGAAAGAAGTATAAGTAAATTTCTAGTTGGAAAATACTCTTGTGGGGCTTTGTCAAAGATCATGAATGAGACTGTGGAGTAGAAGAGAAGATTCCTTTCATGGCCTTGCAGAATGAGCCTTTGGGTGATACAGAGATCTCTGCTGATATAAAACTTCACCCTACATGCGTGCACCATAGTGATGACCCAAGGCTGTGTAATATGAGGTAAGAGGACTTTATAATCAGATGAATTCTGGCTTGGTCAATCACCAGTCTTGGAAATCTTGGGCAGATTCCTTTATCCTTTTGTTCCTCCATTTCTTTATCTGTAAAATGGGGATGCTTACCACCCCATGAGATTATTGAAAAGATTAACTGAGGTACTAGTGGTACCACCAGAACAAATTTTTACGGTTCTTTTAAACCATTCAAGTTCACGGCAAGGTGGCTGATGGAAAGTAAGGAGGCTCCCTGTCTTAGCCACAGACAGCTGCTTTGAGAAATGCCTCCAGGCTAAAAGCTAAGATCCCTGGTCTAATTCCCATTTCTGTGGCTAACCTGCAAGTGACCTTGCTTGAAATGTCACACTTCTAGATTTCCATTTCATCTTCTATTAGAAGAAAACTTGTTGGCTCCTCCTTACCTTATAGGGTGAGAAAGTAGTAAAGCCAATTTATTTAGATGAGATCACATTTTCAGGATACATTTCATAGTCATAGAATTTTAATGCTACAAGAAGTTACCTAGGAAGGGAGGGAATTAACATTCATTAAAAGTACTCACCGTGTTCAAAGCTTTATGTGTTTCATCATATTGAATCCTAATAACCCCATTAGTGAGGTGGAGTTATGCCCAATTTCCAGAAGTGGAAGCTGAGGCGCCGCAGAGAGTCAACTTTAGGTAAATTACCCCAGGTCACACAACTAAAATATGACTGAGGTGGGATTCAAGTTGAGATCTGTACAACTCCAAAGCCACCGTCTTCTCATTGTACCATTTGTACTCATGTTTTTACCATTTGCAATTCCCATGTTATAGGTGACAAAGCTAGGACTCAAGAGATATTAAATCATTCATTAATTGACTTAGTTGATTATTGGAAAATTCAAGAACACAACCCAATTTTCCCAATTGTTATTCCTGAACTACCGCTCCCTTAAAATTGGTATAAATCACCTAACTTAACCCTCTGTCTTCTGTCATTATCTCAAAGAAGTTTGTTTTCATTTAGATAGATTGCCAATAGATAGGAGCTCCTAACATTTGAGCTCTCAGACTCCCTGTTTTTTCTCTGAAAAGGTTGGAAGAGTTGATTTTTTTTGGTTCCTTCTAGCTCAAAAATTCTATTATTTCTATGACCCTCCATTCCCCATAGTAGTTAATGATCTGTAAAGAAACACTTAAATGCACAGGTTTACTACCTTCTTGCTCTGCAAGCTAGCAGGAAGTCAGCTATTATTTTTCTGCTTCAAAAGGGAGATCTGAGACCCACATTGCTTGAGCATCTAACTCAAGGACACAGTTGATCAGTGGCTGAGCCAGGCCTGGAAAGCTTGAGGGAGATCCTGTTTTATTCACCTTTTAAACTTCATGCTTAGCAGAAGGTCTGGGATACATTTCGTGCTTATTTAGAGAAGGGCAAATTCATTCATGCGTTGACGGCAGAATGAGTTAAACCCAGGCTTCTCAACCCCCAGTCTAGATTTCCTGTAGCAGTTTTCCTTTTATTTTCCAAAACCTTTTGAAATTGGGAAAATTTGTCTGTTTGCTGAGTGCTTCACGTATTGGGCTTTCTTAAAACGTGCTAGACCTGTACCATACATTTGAAAAGGAGGATGTCTTATTTGCAGATTAGGAGGGTATCTGGTCTGAACACAGACCCCGGAGGGTAAAGGAGTGGATTTGCTTTCACCACCCCAAGTCTTTGGACTCAACTGAAGGCAGCATTAGTGTATACTTAATGGAGTGGGAAAGGGGAGGCCTGGAGAAGAGATGTTTCTGAATTGTCTCCTCAGATTAAAGGATCTTTGAAATGGAAAGCATTAGCCCTCTGAGTCCTGCACTTTACATTTTGGACTTTTAAATAAAAAGGAAAAGAAGAGAGGGAAACACCACTGTGTTTTTGAAAGCTTGTGTTATTGTTTTTTCTGTTTCCAGCCCTCCACTTAGCTGCCCCAAAAGGCCGTGCTGAATGGCGGGTACTACAAAGGGGAGCCGGGGGGCACCATGGCTGTGCTGTTTCTGTCAGAGCAGCTCAAAGGGAAGGCAGCACCACACAACGAGGCCCCCTTTCCATCCTAAACAAATGTTGTTTTTACTGGAGTGTGACGGTCTGATTTAATTATGGGGGGAAGAGAAAGAGCATCCATTCTTGTGCTCAGCAGAAAAGTGAGATTGGAAGGCTTGGGAAGGATGGGAAGCAGAATTCACCAGTCCCCAGGGCCCCTTGTTCAATCATCTCTCTGCCTCGGTTTCCCCATCCGTCAAAATGGAAATAAAACTTTCCTAGCTGTCTGAGGGAGTGTGAAAGGACTGCTTTTAACAAATTGATTTGATGGCGAAAAATGTGGGAAAGGGAAGAAAGGGAGGTGAGAGGGGCTGTGCAGACCAATGGAGACAAGTTCATGCATTTGTTTCCTGTCAGTATGAGAGGTGGGATGGGGCTGAGTACAGGAGAGCATTGGGATATATTTTTCCTTGGGGACGTTATGGAACACACCAGGTGCCACTCCCCATTATCCCAATCATATATGAAGATATCTTTGTCTAGGTGTTATGTAAATTCATGAAAGCAGAGGAATGGGCTTCTTGACCTTCAGAAGACCTTTTGCAGATCATGCTTCTGGGACGCAGAGTTTAGCAAGCAGGTTGTTGCTTGAGGGATTGAAGACAATACATGTTCACTGAAAGGCACCGCATCCTCCTCCCAGCCTGCGGCATAGGGATGGTTCCACTCATTAGCGGACAGGCCTCTTTCTAAGGGGCTGGCCTGCTCTCTTTAAGCAACTATTGTTTCCTTTCCTATTCAGCTGTCAGCTCATTTCCCATCATGCAGCTGACTTTTAGCCTGAAAAGAGCCTTTTCCCCTGCTGGATAGTGAGGCAAGTTCCATCCAAGGGGGTTGTAGGTCCTCCCCTCTGCCACAGAAAAAGAGCAGGCATCTACCTCGTATTATGCAGTGATCTCAGCTGGCCCCAGGTCTGTAAAAATAAGGAGAAAGGAGAGGAGTAAATTAATAACTCTTATTTATCTATATTCCTAGACCCTCTTGGGGTTGGGCAAAGAGGTTATATGGAGCCAAAATATGTCAGCCTAGGAGTTGAAAAAAATTGAGCACTTAGGCTTAATTGATCTGTGCACTTAGTTTCAGAAGTTAGGCACAACCCCAAAGATATCATGTAATGTCACCTGGGGGAAGTGCTAGGTACAGAAGTCCAGATATTTAGCTTCTGGTTTCAACTCTAGAGCAAACAAATTAGCTTATCTGAATTTAACAGGCAAGGCTAGTGAATGATAGCAAATCTCTTTACCAGAGGTTGAGCTTAGTTGACTCTTGTTTCTGCTTGAAAACAGATCTCCTAGACATGTAATTTTCTCCTAAACATGTAGAGTTTTATGATACATAAAATAGTGGTAATCTTAAATTTGGGAAATTGTGAGTATTTCTATTGACATCTTTCATTAAGTATAAAAGTATTTATGCCAAAGTTTACTTTTTGGGTTCCAATGTATATTAAGACAGGGTAAGAGGAGAGGGAGTAAAAAATATGGTAATTTTGTACAAATTGGATTTTTAATGATCATTATTAAGGAAATATCCCCCCACATAAAAAACTGGTATATGGCACCACCAACACCAGTCTTTGTCCTTACCCCTGGGGTATCTTACTGTGAACCTTGTTTGGAAGTTTTCAGAAAGGACAAACCAGCTCCAGAATTGTTGTGGCATCTGTCCTGGGGTCGCTGGTGATGGAGACAAGCAGAAATTCTGGCTTGGAAATGATGGAAAGGTAAAAAGTTCATAAGAGATTTGAAGGTGAAAAAAATAAAAATTGTATATCCATTAGAGCAAAGAGAAGAGGGAATTTCTGAAATTGCCAATGGGACTAATTTTCCTCTTGTCCCTGGAGAGGCAGGTTCATCCTACATTTCAGGATATTATGGATCTGTTGTATTTTTCTGCTGTCTTATGAATTTTTTGTCATGTGACTTCTCTTTTCTTCTTGGTTTTATTCTCTGGCATCCTGTTTCCTCTACTTCAAGCTTCTGGATAATCAGCCCCATGACGCCAGGTGACTCGTTCCTGTTCAGCATAATTGAGTCTTCACATTCATGTGAAGTCTGGCCCCTTCGGAGCTGGCCAAGCCTGGTAATTAAAATGTCCCCTTCATCTTTAATTGCTTCATTTAACATCTAGTGCAATGGTTTAGGAGAGCTCGTGCCCTCTGCGGTGAGCTGGTCTGCCCTGGATAACTGACAAGCAGTACCTCTTGCTCTTGGCTCAGGCATACTTGTCTATTGGGGGCTAAATATCCTTGAATCCCAGCCTCCTTTGACCCTTATGCTATTCTCACTGGGCTGGGGGCATTACAGTATTTTTCATTTTCTTTGCCTTCCTAGGTGTCAGGTGGGGCCATCCCTGCTCTCCTGTAACCTCCTAAGAAGGCATTACATCTTACAGCAAACCTCATCATCACACAGGCCACATGTTCTTACCTGAGTCAGGGTCAGGCGATGGGGAGAAGGAGAAGGGCAAAATCAGAGTTTGAGTCCCAGCTCTAACAGTCCCTAATCTACCAGGTTCACTGTGACATTGACATGTCCTTGACTGACCTCCCTTCAGCCTCACTTTTCTCCTTTGCAAATGCCTAGTGATAGCCACACACAAGGTTACTATAAGGACATGAAAAAAAATTGGTAATGTCTTAAATAAATTATGAAGAATATAAGTCATGATTTCAGCACAGAGATCATCCTAGATCCTGAGTGTGGCTAAAACAGACTGCATCTCATCTGCATCCTCTAACTCTAGCTGTGGGAAAGGAGGGTAATGAGTGAATACCTCTATACATGAGTTGTATATGGCAGAAGGGGGTGATGATGATTATAAGGAAAACACTGCTGCAAGAAGCCTCAAGGGCATTATCCTCTGCCTCCTTTTCTTTACAATTTTCTACCCCCAAAAAGCATGGCTGGGTGACAGGGGTAGATACCTTCCTGCCAGAGGGATTCTGTGATGCCACGGGAGTCCTGTGAAGAAACAGTGAATAGCAATAGCTCTTAACTCATAATTTGAAGACTTGGTCAATGTAGCAGATTAGGGTTAGATTTGCTGAAGCACTTTCATGTGTTAGGAAATGTCTAGCAAAGTGGTCTTGAGTATCCTTGGGAACAAAGGAAGTTATGTTGGTGATACTAAGACCCTTCACCATTGAAAGGGAAGAAATAAAGTGTCAAAGTATTGCCATGTCCATTTGAATTTTTTCAAAGGCTTCACAACGCCTTGAATCTCATGGTTTCCACCTCTTAAGCATCAAAAAGTATTAGGGCCTCCTTTTGAAAGGTGTGTGTGTGTGTATACACACGTGCAGCTGTGCACTTGTGGTTGAATGCTGTAGAGGAGCGGGTGATCCACCATCTTTTGTGTGGAGTGAGATGGTATGAAAAGGCAACTCCCAGATCTAGAAATTTTGAACTAGCCTGGTTATTTGTGGGGAAAAGGGATCCTTGGTGATCGATTGCTAGACTTAGCAAGTAAAAATACAGGATGCCCAGTTACATTTGAATTTCAGGTAAACAAAGACTTCTTTTTTAGAATATGTATGTATAATGCAATATTTGGGACACATACAATAAATAATTATTTGTTGTTTATATGAAATTCAAATTGAGCTGAGCATCTGGCATTTTGAATGAAAACCCTTCTTAGGGTAGGGTGCTAGACACACCATAGTTTCTTTGGATTATGAAGAAACCACATAACTATTATTGTTCTTTCAAGTTTTACAGTGTCTATGAGAGAGCCAGAAACTTGGGGGTAAGAGGTTTAGGAAAATATTCTGCTGTGTAGCTGAGAATAGTAGATAGGCTGAGAAAATCACATTCGGCACAGAGTCTATTTATTCAGGACCAATTTTCTTTTTATAATTAATTTTTTATTGTTGTTCAGTTACAGTTGTCCCCATTTTTCCCTTTTATTGCTCTCCCCTGCCTCCTCCAACCTCTGCTCCCCAGGACAATCCCTACTCCATTGTCCTTGTCCATGGGTCCTTTGTACATGTTCCCCTTCTTTCTCCTTTTATCCCCTGCCCCTCACCCCTCTGGTCGCCATCAGTTTGTTCTTTATTTCCATGTCTCTGGTTGTTTTTTGCTCTTTTCTTTGTTCTGTTGATTAGGTTCTACTTATAGGTGAGATCATATGGTATTTGTCTTTCACTGCCTGGCTTATTTCACTTAGCAAAATACTCTCCAGTTTCATTCATGCTGTTGCAAAGGGTAGGAGTTCCTTCTTTCTTTCTGCTGCATAGTACTGCATTGTGTAAATGTACCACAGTTTTTTGATCCACTCATTTACTGATGGGCACTTAGGCTGTTACTAGTACTTGGCTACTGTAAATAACATTGCTCTGAACATAGGGGTGCACAGGTTCTTTTAAATTGGTGTTTCAGGTTTTTAGGGTATAATCCCAGTAGTGAAACTGCTGGATCAAAAAGGAGTCCCATCTTTAGTTTTCTGAGGAAATTCCATACTGTTTTCCACAGTGGCTGTACTAGTCTGTACCCCCACCAAAAGTGTACTAGCATTCCCTTTTCTCCACAACCTCCCCAGCACTTGTTGTTTGTTTATTTCTTAATAATGGCCATTCTGACCAATGTGAAGTGGTATCTCATTGTGGTTTTAATTTGCATCTTTCTGATGGCTAATGATGTTGAACATCCTTTCATATGCTTATGGGTCGTCTGTATGTCTTCCTTGGAGAAGTGTCTTTTCAGGTCCTTTGCCCAATTTTTAAGGACCAATCTTTCTCAATCTTTCTTTTGAAAGCATTTATTGAACACCTACTGTGTTCCAGTCATCATATTTTGTCCTTGGGTAATGATGATAATAAGCCTATTGTAACACTGTTTTGGGCTACTTATATTGCAAAGGAAAAGAATAGGTGCACTGAAGAAAGCTTAAGAAAATCAAATATGTTTTTCTCTCAGATATTGGATGTTTACTTCGGATTTTCTCTAAATTTCTATTCTGTTCTCCTTTCCACCAACAAGTTTTGGTTTTTTTTTCTACTTTCTCATATTCCATATGGTTCCAAATGGTTACTCTGGCACCTAAAACTATATAGCCTTAGAGTCCCAACCCTGACCCTCAATATTGGCAAGTATCTCTAAGTATCATAGTTTAAATCCTTGGTGACAATTTGTTTGACTAGCTTGTTTTTTAGGTACTAGTCATAAGATGCCTATGTATTTATGGGTTTTGTGTCATGTCCACCCAAGATCAATCAGGTATGGTCAGATGGGGGGATAGGCAAGAAGACCTTCCAAAATTGCCTAGTACATTCTATTCCTTGTTTTCTGACTTTCTTACACAGTTAGTTCTGAAATGTCCCTAAATAAATAATTATTTTTAAAGCTTAGTGGTGAAGAGTGCAGATTTTGGAGTCAGAGTAGCTGAGTTTGAATCTTGGCTCTACAATTTTAGTTTTATTATATTCTTAAGAAAATTACTTAAACCTTTCTATTTTTTAGTGTCCTCACTCATAAAAGTGGGAATAATTATAGCAACCACCTCATAGAGTTACTGTAGTAAATACATGTTAAGCATTTAGACTGGATCAGGAGGTGAGCACTTAATAAATGGTAGCTATTATTAGTAGTGGTGTTCAATATACAAGCACACGGTTACTCAGTCTTTTCCCGTCAGAGACAATGTGATGTCTTGACCTACTATTGCATCCAGAGTTAATGACAAAAGGGTCATTTCAAATGCATATCTTCCAACTCCAAGTGATGTTCATTTCTCTCCTGGTTATATTACAATACACTTAAATGGTAAACTTCATATCAATATAAAATTTGATACAAAAAGCAGAATGTTATAATAATATAGAAATAAAATATAATAAAGCTATAATAATGATTTCTATGCAAAAGAGGAGAAGGAAAAACACGATAGGACATATACCCTATGTTGCAGTCTAACCCTTCAGCCTTGCCAGTATGGGGTGTCACTTCTGGTTCTCTAAGTACAGCCACTGGTATGTGCAGGTGATCAGATACTGGTGAGGCCTGAATGGTTTGTACCTCCTTCTGAGACTCGTTCAGTTTGTGTATGAAAATTCCAGCATCTGTTAAAATAGGCCTCAACTTTTACAAGCACCTTTAACAAAAAACAGCCACTAGCTCATAGACACAGCCACAAAATGCTGCTCTGTCCTATAAAAGTTAGTGTGGGGGGACTCTGCCCGCAGGGCCCCCTCCAGGTCTACCAGGGATGAGAATAAGTCTACCAAGACATGATCTGCTTGGGGAGGAAAGGTAGCAATCTCTCAAAGGAGAAGGGCCAGGAGCCTTTTCCTCAACGGGCTTTTGTTGGGTTTAGTTTGCATAGGAATACACGGCTTACAAGTAAAGCTCAATCACAGTCAGGCAGTAATGATCAAACAATAGATAATATTAAAAAAATCTCTGAGGCAGGGTCAGACAGTTAAAGGGCCATAAAACTTTGGGGAACGAACTCATTCCATGCATGGATCCTTATCATTTAAATTGAGGGTATTAGCAAAGTAGGTTTCCTAGGATTTTGTGTAGTCTTTCTTAGGCTGATCACCCTAGGGAAGGAGCCCTTTTCAGCACAGGGCCACACCTACTTCCAGCATTGTTTTAGGCTTAAAGCAAGCAGGGGAAGTAATGCAGCCAAGAGATTAGAAGACTTCTTGCAGACAGAATGAGGACTCAGGCTAGGTCAAAGCCTAGGGGTAAGGGTCCATCAACCCCTTTTCCTATAGCCCCCCAAGTCCTTCCCCAAGGGCCTCTTCATGACCATGCCTGTCTTAGGTCATCCCTCCCTTGAGGAATCCTACTCATCATTAGGTAACCGGTCATGCGCTGGAGGCCAAGCAGGGTGAAGTGAAGTGGGGGGAGGCGGCAGCCCTGCCAGGGAGATAAGATTTGTCTCCTTAATGGCTTATGGTCCCAAGGTCTCTCACTCAGCCTTAGCCATTATTGGTTACAGCTTCTGAGACCAGGCAGGGCAGTTCCCAACAAGTTAGGATCCATGTGGCCCTCACTGGCCAAAGCATGGGCATTGATGACTCTGTCCCCACTGCCAGAAACATGTTTCTGCATGTGTTACTTTGAGTTCCAAATGCCAGTCTGTGCTTATCCCAAGGTTTCTCAATCAATTCATTGAGTGTTGGGGTTTTCAGGGTGATAATTGCTCTTATCCCTTAAGTCCTAACTTAGTTTTAAATCAATTGATAAGTAGAAAGAGGAATAAAACATAGGGGTCAAAACTTAAGCTTTTATTGGTAATACTAGGTTGAAAATAAGTGGTTTGTATCTATGGTCAGGACTTACCAAAAATCACACTTTTGTTTAGCTTCATTCTTGTATTTAATTTCCTTCTTTTGCCTGTGGCTCTCCAATTTTCCTGGCACCATTTATTGAAGAGGCCAAAGCACTTCTTGATCTCCCTAAGACCCCTTCTTCATTGACAAAGGGAAATGAGGACACAATACCCTTCAAAATCCTAGGGTTCAATAGTAGACCTAGTGGGAATCACCATTGGCACCTGGGTTTTATCCAATAATCAACTAGCCAACCAGCTTTTATTGAGACCTACTATATGTTTCAAGAGTCCTTCTTCCTAGACCTCAAGAAACTTTGGTTCCAATAGGAAGAGCATGCATCTCCCCCCCCCCCCACAAGCACACATATACACACAACATGTATGTACTAGAGAACATACAGCAGACCTTTAATGCAGTGGGAGAAAATGTGGGTTTTTCAAAAGCTATCAGGAAGGTTTAATGGAGGTGACAACATTGCAGTACAACACTGAATGCTTGCTAGGTGTTAGATTTGGAGAAGAGTATGAACATTACAGGCTGGGGCGTGGGGAGAGAGAGCAAAACCATAACTTGTGACCTTATTGAGAAGAGAATAAACAAGTGTATGTGTGCACGTGCAAGCACGTGTGTATTTGGTGAGGAGGGAGTTACGAAGGAGGAGTGTAAAGATACCAGGCCAGACAAACACCTATTTTCCCCATAGCTACACAATAAAGGCCTTTTTGTGCTTTCCTAAGTGACCTGTCCCTGGTGTCTGTGGTGTCGGCAATAGAATTTCCATACTTAGGGAGAACGTAAATTCCACAAATGCCTTTTCTCTGCACATGCAGACTCTCCACACCCATTCCCAACCACAGAAAATGCTGCATTAGTTTGATTCAGGAGCACCTTCCATGATATCATCTTTGAAAAACACAAACAGACAGTCTCCATCTCCTTTCCCTCCCTTTGCTGTATTAGCCTAGTGGGACTTATGGGAAAACAGATCCCTCTGCAGTCTCAAAGGCCCCTTTTCCTTTCCCTTGCCTCCTTCTCATTTAATGCCTTCCTTCTCTTCTCAAAGAGGCAATTTCAACTTTTTTCCCCCCTGTGAGAAATATAGGTGTTTGTCCTTATCTGGAGAAGGGATATCTATGTGGCAGACACATTCAAGGATGTTATGTATCTCATCCCTTCACCCCACCTCCTCCTGACACACCCCAACATCTGGCACTATGGAGGCATCTCTGCAACTCTGGCTCTGCTCTGGAGGGGGCATTGACTAGTGAGAAGCAGGACTTTGTGGCAGTGACCATAAGTGAAACAGATTTCAGAGAAAAGAGACCAGGGCAGGTAATGGCTAAGGAGAGCTACATGGGGAAGTGGGATCTGAATTGCATTTTTTAGGCTGAAGGGGATTTTGGTTAGTTGTTAGAGGGAAGAATGGAGTGCACAATGGAAGTTTTGATAAGCACTCAGGCCACTGATGATTCAATATCAGAACAGGTCAGTATTGGTTAACAATGCATTTCCCTACAAAGTCCTTGGCTCAGAGACCTTGAGTTTTAAGGGTATCTTAGATAGGACTTGTTCTCCTGTTTTCCATTCCCTATTAGACTAGACCACATCACCAACACCAGTCTTTAAAGGGATTTCTTTCAGCCAAGAAAACTCTTTCCTAATTCTACTCCTTTCTAAAAAAGCTGCTAGTGATCAGCCCCCCTCCTCTCTCTCACCTTCCCAGGGCCTCTCCCCACCCCAGGCTGTTGGATTCCCTTGACGTAAGAGGGAAAGCAGACTGCAAGAGAGTTGTGTGCTGCCTATCTTCATAGATGTCTGGGCATGTGAAAAGGGAGAGGCTGACTCAATTAAGTGGAACACTGGTGGCGGGATGGGTTTGGTACCGTCTTCAAAGATGGTGGAGCTAAACCAAGCACATAATTTCCAAAGAGTCACCAATGAAAACCATCTCTAAACAAGTCTGTGGTACGTTTTTAAGAACAACATTTTCATGATGAAATGACCATCTTTGAAATTATTTTGCAAGTAATTGAGTAAAATTCCCTAGTGAAAAATGTTTGGTGTCAAGTTCTGGACAATGCTTCCTCCTCTTTGTTCCCTAATGGACAGAAGCACAAACAGTCTCTAATCACATGAAACACAACTCTACTTCCCAGCCTGTAATTACAGTGGGGATCCAGAGAAATGCTAGTTAAGGACTCTGTCAACTTGTCCATGAAAAGACCTGGAGTTTTGTGGGGATTGTGTGCGTTTTCTTTCTTTCATTTTTCTTTCTGTTTCTCCTGAAAGAGTTCAGATCACAATCATTTCCAGTGAGGCTGAAACTTTGACATAGATTGTCAGCAGGGAAGTAAATTATCGGCAGCCAACTTCACAACACTTAAAAAGAAAACTAATGCTGCTTTGACTTGCAGGAGATCAGACTGGTTCTCTAACCTTTGTGTTTTCAAGGCACCTGCAGTCTTGGAAATTGGGTTCATGCTTGCTTCAGAGTCACCATGGAAAACAGAGGCACTTGGTCTCTTGCTTGGAGGTGACAGGGAAACAGACTCCAAGGTTTCTCTCTTTATGGAGTTAATTCACCACCACCCCACCTCCCCACCCCTTTGCTTCACTGTGCTCCTTTTTCCCATCTTGGTTTCCAACAGTCCTCAACTTGGGGGGCAATGCCAAGTTTTCAACAGAAACGTTTCTAAATTCAAGAAAAATGACAATTCGAATGCCAAGGATTATTATTCAAAAGCATTTCTCCTTCTGTTCTTTTTGATTAGAACTGCTTCTGTTTTAGACCCAAATGGGGAACTCTGGCACTTTAAGAAGAAAAGGACACAGGAGCTAGGTTACAATGGGCTTTAGAAACAGACTAAACTACTGTAGCTCAGGGCAAAGTGTCACTTCATCAAGGAGGCTAATACCAAGGCAAAAGTAAAACCCTAGAATTCTTTTAACAAGTAAAAGGACTAGATAACTCATTATGAAAGGAGGAAGACCCAGCTCAGATCCTGGGGCTTATTAGATGCCTGACTTGTTTCCTTCTCAAACTTCAAGTCACCCCATGCCAGCTGAGTGGAAGCTCCTGATCCTGGTGGGGTTCTGGAAAATCAAAGGTGTGGCCCCAGCCTGCTGTTCTAGGGTAACTTCCTACTGCTCCCCTAGTTGTGCCCTGTGTAACCACTAAGCCACAGGGTGGCAAACACAAGGCCAGTGTTTGGCCTTGAACAAATCAGGCCCCCTACCTTGTTTTATCCGGCCCAGCACCTTGTTTGTACCTGGTGGCAGTGCCGAGCTCTCGCTTAACTGTTAAGGAGTAGTTTATATTTACACAGTCCTAAAATTACACTCATCCCTTTGAAGGCAACCGTGAGGCTGATGTGGCCCCCGGTGAAAATGAGTTTGACACCCTTGAGCTAAACTAACTTCACCGTGTGTCCTGGCGCAGCTTTCCCCATCTTCATGCCTGTGTGCAGGCTGCTGTACTGGGTTAGACTGCTCTCCTGTCCACGCCTACCCAACACTTCTGTCGAATCTCCGCTGAGTTTTCATCGAATATCATCCAGATACCATCTCACGCATGGTGTGCTTCCCTGATCATCCCAACTCTAACTTCCTCTCCCTTCTCTGAAGGCTCCCGGTACTCTATTCCTCCTTCATGAACAGTATATGTGTGTGTTTGTCCTTTTTATATCACAAGGGTTCCGACTTATATTTGTGATTACAGCAGTGATTAATTCTTGAGGCTTTGTCTGATATTTCAGTGTGGGAGACCAATTCTTTTTTATCCACTTTGAGGAATGCTCTGATTTCTTCTCACTTTCAATAGGGTTCAGTTGTAATGGGTTAGTTAGAGTGGAGTAACTCTGCCTGAGAAACAGGTAGAACCAACTGCCTCCTTTGTTGTACAATTTCAGGATATAGACAGGTTTCTTCCACACAAAATTGCCCTTCTTTTTTTGCTGGTATTTTGAAAATTTTTTGAGTGGAAAACCAGACCTCTGGTTTCCCCTGACAGTGACAGTTTATATACAAATACAACTGTAAGATGCATCAGATGTAATTTAAATTCATACTAAGAGTAAATGACTGACATAAGTGATTTGTTAAAAACACATTTTGATGGTGTCCATGGCTCTGGATGTCTAAAAAAAGAAAGAAAATATGGGTACCAGAGAGGCTACAGTATCTGGGGAGGGGAGCATCACTGATGAATAAACTAGGCTACTCACAACTTAGCCTGGGGCCAGGCTGGACTGAGTCATTCCTTAAATCAGTAGGAACTTCTCATCTATCCTGCCCAGTCTCCAAATGCAGGCAAATTCTGAATTCTCTGGGCAGGGTTGGGTTGAATGTTACACAGGACCAGGAGATACTTTGTACAAGGGGTCTCTAATAGTCTACCTCTTGCTTTATTCACTTATTGGAAAGCTTTCAGGTATATTAGAGTAAAAATGCCTCAATTGTTTTTAACCTTAGTGGAAATAAAGAAGCAGCCTCTCTGGAAAGAGGTGAAAATAAGAGAAACTCTAAGGCCATTAGGCACCCACAGGGAGTGAAGAAATAAAACCTTATTTGCCTTGGGCTGAGTGAGTCCCTCCCCACCCCACACCCACAAAAATCTCATTACTCATATACCACAACCCCACTGTCTGTCTGCCTTATAGCCCTCATTGGCTATGCTTCCTTCCTTCTGTCAAGTTCCTGCTCCCAATTCAATTTCAAATTGAATCCCTCCCACTTTCTCTTATTCAGACTCAGAGGAAATGAAGAACAGCTGGTCACCATCTTCCTTATGATAACCCTTCATATGGTGTAATTTTATTTCCTTAAATTAATGACAGTGTGTTGGGTGTCTTCCATCCCAGACACATTTTAATAGATGCTTTTAACATACGGAGGGCTGAGGGAGAGAAAACAATGCCTCTGTCATGTTTGGGCACATCCTAGATTTGAACACGGCTAAATCTCAACAAAGCTGGTGTCTCTGGTTGGAGACAGAATTTAGAGGAATTTACACACCCCAGAGTCCCTGTGAACAGAGTGGTATAACCCTGTGTGCTGTGCCCTTGGGTAGGGTGTAATGGATTATACAACTTCAAAACCTACTTATTCATCTGAGATCAATCATGTACTAACTTGATAATGTTGCTGCCATAGTGGATGAGCCCAACAGTGAGAAAAATAACTCCTCATTTCCCATTTGCCAGCATTTTTTTTTTAACAAGGCAGGGAAAAATTTGTTTTGGGTGGGTTTTGGAGACCTGTTTATAATCTGTGGCAGTATTGGGGAATGGAATAATATGCTTAGGAACATACAGATTTCTAAACAATTTTCTAAGTTGGTCCCCAAGCTTGAAATCTTGGAGTTCTGCTCCCCTCCATCTTGCTGCATTCAGTTATCAAAGTATTTTAATCCATCTGCTATGGCTTGAATATTGGTGTCCCCTCCAAAATTTGTATGTTGAAACCTAATCCCCAAGACGATGGCATTACAAGATGGGGGCTAATAAGGTCATGAGAGTGGAGCCCTCCTGAATGGGATTAGTGAGTGCCCTTATAAAACGGTCTCCAGAGGCTGTGTGAGGGCGTAGCTAGACGATGGCTGTCTATGAACCAGAATGTGGGTCCTCACCAGAACCCAACTATGTTGCAACCTGGGTTTCAGACTTCCAGCCTCCAGGATTCATAGAAATAGACACACAATCTATGCCATTCTTGTATAACAACCCAAATGGACTAAGTAAGATACCATCTTTCCAGAATTATCCATTTCTGTAGCCACCACTTTTGACCAGTTTTTCATTATTTTGCTTTTAGACTTTTGAGTAGCTTCCTAAGTGATTTCCCCTCCTTTGGGAATTTTTTGGAAAGTTTTTCTTTGGATTTTTCTCTCTCTTTTTTCATCTGTCTTCCTTTCTCATTTTTCTTGCCCTCTGTCTCTTTTGCTTAAAGCACATTCTGGTCATTCAGAGCTTATATCTCAGCCCTGACAGTTACTAGCTAAGTGATCTTGGTCAAATTACTGAATCTTCCTTTGCATCAATTTTCTCATCTGTATGATGAAGAGGTTGATGGGTTACCTTCTAGGAAACCTCAGAGTTCTTGTTTTCTGAGAATAGCTTTCCTTGCATAATGCCTGCCTCTTGAAGCCTTTCAATTCTCCATGATCAAACTCAAATGTCACCTCTTTCCTAACAACTTTTCTAATGGGTCAGTTAACGA
Source organism: Desmodus rotundus (assembly GCF_022682495.2). NCBI lineage: Eukaryota > Metazoa > Chordata > Mammalia > Chiroptera > Phyllostomidae > Desmodus > Desmodus rotundus. The sequence goes on from NC_071398.1 coordinate 82,304,456, forward strand.
AACATTACCTTTCTCTGAATTGTGATGTCCTTTTTTTGGTGTGCATCTTCCAACTCTTTTCTCTTTCTGTTTATATTATATTCTGTCTTCTTGTGGGCAAGACTCTACATATTCTCCATTATATATTTTATTCCTCCCCTTCATGCCTGGTCCCATGACCTACTAGTAACTATCATTCAAAATATGATTATTGATCTTTACATGGATGCTTGGCAGTAAGCTCGGGGTTTGGGTGTAAACATCAGCAAGGGGAAGGAAGCAGAGTCCATCAAGAGCAGATTCACTGGTTTGGGCCATGGCCGGAGGCCTCCTTCATGATCGAAGTGAGTGAGGTAGTGAGTTTATCTGGGGGACCTTCAAAGAGGGGCTCCATTTGTATCAACGTAATACCCAGTATATACAATGTGCTCAACAAATGTATGAATGAATGAGGACATCAGAGATGCACAATGCCTAACATTTGTAATTCATTGTCATTGTGCATTTCCAAACAGTCTCTAGTTTTGCCCTCATACTTTATCCTCAAATACCAAATTGGATCATATAATAGGGTATATATTATTATCTCTACTTTGTAGACTTGGAAGTTGCATATCTTAGAAATTTGAACAAGGTACTGTGTAGCACTCATTTGTTGGATACTGAGGCTATGAAGAGCATAGAAATATCTCTGGCCATTTGTGAGTTCATAGTCTTGAGAGGAAGGAAAATACACAGGCAGACACGAAGCCACCATGACCACGGAGGATTACATCACACTACCTGCTATACTGGCAGTGTACCAAGGGAGGTCGGACTGGATGCATGGGTGAAGGAAGGACTCCAAGAACAGCTCTGCTTGAGGTAAGTCTTGAAGAGTGAATGGAAACAAGATCTAAAACTCAGAAATTGTCCATTCCCAGCCTAGTAATCTTTCTTTTTGAATAGAGCAGTGCCCAAACTCAAAATTGTTTTCTAATTTGTAGCTCTGCATCACCGTCCCCCCAGTAGGTTTAGTTTTTGTGTTCTAGAAAAAGGCTAGTGCCATATACTGAAATATATAAAAGCACAGGTAACTTTTCACGTAAAACTCATGGCACAGCTACAGAGATAAGAAGGTCCCTCCCAGGCCAGCCCTCCTTTGCATCCCCTCCTGCCTTTGGCGCCGCTGGTTTGGAAGCCAGCCGTTATAGGCTGGGCTGCAGATGGTGCATTTCTCTTTGCTGGGTCTGTGCTGCTGTGCTCTGGGTTGGTGACACAAAGGGATGAATGGTCTGAGGTCTGGAAAGGTGGGAAAAGGGAGGCGGGCAAAGGAGGGGCTGGGCGGCAGGGTGACTGACTAATTGCTTTGTTAGGTGGTGGAGGCCTTTCAGCAACAACAACAGCCACTTGAAGGCCCATTGCTTAAGTGCCTTTCATCATCATTACCTCCTGTCATTATTCCCATCAGCTGCCTCCATCAGCTCATTGCTAGTCAGGGGCCGTGGCATGTCGGCATGTCGCACACTCCCTCTTGTTTGTGGCTATCTCTCTGTGTCTTCATCCAGAGCCAGGCCCTGTTTCTCTAACCTCTCTTTATCTTGCCATTGGTGCTCAACCTGTTCCTATATTTCATGGGTCCATCTGTTAGGGGGCTGATGGCTGTTCCTGGACATTTGTGCTTCGACTATCAGATTGAACAAAGAGTTAGGTCTGTTACTGCCCTGCTCTGGGCCCAGTGGCCCTCTTCTGAGTGGTGACTCCCACCCTGCCCTATTACCTGGCACCACATGTTTCTCAACTTAGGCCCCTGCTGTGCCCTGCTTGGTCTCATGAGGACCAGGAGGGGCTACTTTCTTTAGGGACCCCAGAGAGAATGACCCTTTAGTCCAAGTACGCCTAGGCTGTAACAGGACTGCCACTGATTATACTGAGAGTCATTAACTGAGTGCTGATATGTGCCAGACAGTGTGCTGGTATCTCTATGTCTATTTAATCCTCTAACCACACTGAGATAATGTTATCTCCATTTTACAGATGTGAAAACTAAGCCTCAGGGAGGCTGAATAACTTAATTCAGATCACACTAACATGGCCCCAGTTTTTATGATTTCAAACTTGTATTCAGAGGTCAGTTTGTATGGCTAATTAGTTTATCCCTTAATTAAACCTGTGGAAGAGTGATATGAAAGTAGGATTTGGAATCAAACAAAATAAGTTAAATTCCTGCTTTGAGCACTTAATAGGTAAATGACATTTGGAAAATCACTTAACCTCTTAGGCTCTTGGTTTTCTTATCTATAAAATGGAGATTTAAATCTACCTCAGCATAATTGTTGAAAGGATTAAATGAGATAATGTATGAAAACCTTCTCGTACAGAGTCTTCAAAAAATGGTAGCATTATGTAGACTATAATTGCTAATAAGGATCATAGTCGGGAAATACCAGTGGGCTTATAGAAAGTTATTTCTTTGTTTTCTGTTTTTTTAATTTTTAATTGTTTTTATTGTTGTTCAAGTACAGTTTTCTGCCTTTTCCCCCCACCCAGTCCCCAAAACACCAATGCAAAGGAACCTATGCACTCCAATGTTCATAGCAGCACAATTTACAATAGCCAAGTGCTGGAAGCAACCTAAGTGCCCATCAGTAAATGAATGGATCAGAAAACTATGGTACATTTACACAATGGAATTTTACACAGCAGAAAGAAAGAAGGAGCTCCTACCCTTTGCGACAGCATGGATGGAACTGGAAAGTATTATACTAAGCGAAATAAGCCAGGCGGTGAAAGACAAATACGGTATGATCTCACCTTTAACAGGAACCTAATCAACAAAACAAACAAACAAGCAAAATACAACCAAAGACACTGAAATGGAGAACAGGCTGACAGTGACCAGAGGGGAGAGGGGAGGGAATTTCAGGAGAAAAAGGTGAAGGGTTTGCAGGAACAATTATAAAGAAAGTTACTTCATTTAAACTGTTCTACTGGAATTGCTGGCTGCTCAATTCATGTTTCTTTACTTTGTAATACTTACACATCAGTCAGAATAAACTGGGCTATATTATGGTGGTAACCAATGCCCCCCAGGTCTTCCTGGCTTACAACAATAAAGGTTGATTTCTCTGTCCCTGAGGAGCTCAACAGTGAGGGTGTGCGCAATGCTCTCACAGGAAGATGCACTGCAGGGAGGCAAAACCACAGCTGTCAGCAAAGAGTAAGATGATCTGTTCTGAATGGGGCAGCAATTGATTGTGATAGTTTCGAAACTTGGTTTGGTCTCATCTTATGTACTCTGCAGATTTGCCCAGGAATGTTTAGGTGTGTTTGTGTCAATTTTGATGAACCAATATATTGCCTAAAATAACAGAAATACATTTAGATCCTAGTGAAAACATTTTTATTGCTGAGATTCCTGGAGGAAAAATAACTGTTATTACACATTTAAAGACTCTAGTCTTTTTTTCCCTATTAGAATAAGTGTTTTTGTAATGCTATTTTTGATAATGTGGTATTTCTTAGAAAAGCAACCATTGTTTTATAGTCAAAAATTATGCATGTTTTTATTATTCAGTAATGTGAACTGGTGTCTCTTTTAGTTGACCTATGTTCCAGAAAAGGGAAGATGGGAAGCATCAACACTGCCCCCATAAATGTAATTTTCCCCGTGCACACGTCCCTTTGCTGCCATCTCTAATGTAGTGTTTATCCTGGTTCTGCTTTGTTTAGAGTGAGTTATTTATTTATTCTCTGTCTCTCTCTCTCTCTCTGTCTCTGTTTCACAGTCTGCTCCTAGATTGTCAGTTTTTGGAAGGTAGTGGCTATTTTCTTCTCGTGTGTGTCCTTTCTGGTAACTGGTCCTGCTTCACATAAGTTTTCTTGACTTGAACTAGGCCGTTTCCCTCTATTCTTCAGGTAAAAAATTGAAAGAATGTTTTATCCTCCATAGAAAATAAAGCAGGGTCTTGCTAACTATTCTTAAGGGTTGTACCTAGAACTGACCTTAAGTTGGTCTTTTGAAGCCCAATGTCAACTGTGCAAGTTAGATGCTAATGTGTTTTTCTCCCATTCTCACCCCATCAAATATTTGCCTGTGCACTCTACCTATCTGTGCTCTGCAGGGTGGGAGTTGGCGGGGATAAGAGTAAGAAGGAGGGAGGTTTGGGGGAAAGTCATGGGAACTGCAAAACAAGAAGAGAATTTTACACCTTGCTATTTGGGGAAAAAAAAAGGTAAGGAATGTGAAGTTCCAATATGATAGAGTCTGTTTTGTTAAATTGAGAGAAGAAATTTCTTTATCTGCTTTCTCTGGCTGAGTGCTAGTGTACAAAAGAGAGCATGATGTTGGCTGATAGCTGACTGAATATTAACTTTTGCCTAAACACAAGATCGAGAGACAAAGGCTAGGACAGTACTGCACAAAATGATGCTATTACCTATCTCTAAATAGCAAGATGCAAAAAAGGAGAATTCTACTTCCTTAAATGACAACGAGTTTGTTACAGTTTACCTGACTGTCTTGTTTACCTTGTTTAACAGTTCTAAGCACTCTGTGAGTACATGGCAGGTCTTTGAGGTGCCTCACCTGGGAGCTCACTTACATCTCATGCCTGGGATTCGAGGGTATTCAAGGGATCTGAGTTCTCTGCACATGTGCCCAGACGGCTGTGCTGTTTGTTAAGTACACTGGTTCTCCCGGCACCCGCCTTCAACGTTCTTCCCACGGTCATCAACACACATGCACTCTTTATATTTTTGAGTTCCTGAGCTAATAAAGTAGACAAGGACTGCTGATAAGCTTCCACATAATATAAAATTATTTTGGCAATAAGAGGCAGGTGGGAGATAAGAGGGACTCAGAAAGGTGGGGTTGGGTTAGCACATTCTACCTTCCATTCACATGGTGTTTTGTAATTACACAAAGCCCTTGTGTATTCCTGTTTATCATGATGGGATGGAAGCAAATAACTCTGCTCTGTGACCCATACACAGGCCTGAATTCCAGCACTACTTCTGACTTGTTTAAATCATTTATTAAATGTATTTTGAGTGCCTCCTACGTTCTGCAAAACTCTGGGGGATACAAGGATGAAAAAGCCCTCATTCTTGCCTTTTAGAGATTCACCATTTAGAAGAGAAACATGTAAACATGTAATGTAATAAAAGTGATAAAAGTACATAATAATGCATGTAAAGGCACAGTATATGGCTTTTCATATATGGCCAGTCAATGTGCGCTGTTATTAATATTATTGCTATTATCATTATTAAGTGCTAACAGAAGTGTGTTCAACACACTACAGGATCACTAAGGAGAGTTTGTACCTGGGGTGTTAAGTGGGGACACAAGTGAGGGCTTCATTGGAGAAACTGCTTTTGACCAGAATAGAAGACCCATAAGTGAGCAAGCTTGAGATGGGAAGCCGGGTGGGGGAGGGCAAGAGTGGAATGACAATCCGTACGGAGGAGACCATCTGCGGCATGCAGGAATGCTGGGAGAGTGGGTGTGTGCAGTGTGTGGAGTTTGGCTTGGCTAGAGTGCCGAGGGCGGTTGAGTGATGAGAAGTAAGCAAGGGGCTTTGTATGCTGCTTGAGGAATTTGGATCTCACCTTCTAGGTTACAGGAATGAAAAGCATGTCATATATTTTAATTAGATTTTCATTTCAAAAACCTAACGGTCGCTGGTTAATCGTATGCCAATTCACAACCAACAGACATGTATAGACCTCAGTTTTCTCACATGTCATGGGCATAATGACTCATGACCTGCTTACCAGTTATACATGCTACATGCATCAAGATGATTTCTCATTTAAGAGATGATAGGTCTGATTTTTTTAAAGGTGTTATCTTAAATATATCCTATCATCTGCCAAATTACTTCATGGCCTTGGCTTATATTACCTTCCTTTTTCTTTCTCCCAGCATAACTACCTCTTATCTTCTTTGAACTTCTTAAAGTTATCATCTTCTTCTGGTCTCTGCTAAAGTTATTTCTGCTTTAAGAAGCCTGTATTCATTTTTCTATTGCTGTGCTAAGAATTACCACAAACATGGTAGCTTAAAATAATACCTATTTATTATCTCACAGCCTCTGCAGGTTAGGTATCCAGGCACAGCTTATATGGGTTCTTTGTTCAAGGTCTCATAAGGCTGAAGACAAGGTGTCACTGAGGTCTCATTTTTTTTTCTGGAGCTCAGGGTTCTCAATTCAGAAGGCTGTGGGCATAATTCAGTTTCTTGCATTTGTAGGATGAAGGTCCCTACTTTCTTGCTGGCCATCAGCCAGCCAGGAGCCTCTCTCAGCTGTTAAAGGCTGTCTTCACTTTCCTGCCATGTGGCCCTTGCTACAACATAATAGTTTGCTTCTCAAAGCAAACAGGAGAGCATCCCCTGCAGCCTGGAATCTCTGACCTCTTCTGGCTCTGACTCTAAGAGCCTTTTGGAAAAGGTCTCATCTGATTAGTTCAGGCCCACACACACTCAAGAAGGATTACACAGACATGCATGCCAGGGGATGGGAATCTTGGGGGCCATCTCAGGGAGTCTACCTACAACACCTTCCTTACTATCCTATAAAAGACTTCTTTGCCTTGACATTCTTAAATTTCCCATGTGGTCTGTTACCATCTACTCTATGTAAACACTCAAATGTATTTTGCTTCACATTATAGATGAGCTATTGCTAGACTAGTTTCTTCAACTTCCAGAGCCAGGAAGATGCTCTTCTATTTTTTTTTAACTATCTACTCATACCCCTACCTATTGTTGGGGAGACTAGAAACTTAAAAGGTGCTGGCATTTTTTGTTTACTTTTTCATCTTTTCTTGAAATTTACCATACATATGTTCTTTATTGCCATGCTAATAACACACAAAACAATGACCTTGCAATGAAAGAATGCCCCAAGACCTCAGGAGAACCCACTGGAATTCCATGCCACATGATATGTTTGTGGAGGCAGTCAGTACAGTCCTGTAGATTGGAAATACTGAATTCTGGAGCCTCTAGGTAACTGGATAAACAGTCTTATTTGTGAACAGGAATAAACTTTGTTTAAAAAAATCTTATTCACTTTAAGTTAATGTGTAGCAGAAGCTTAACGTAAGCTTAGGTTCACTCTGATGGGTGATCTACCTTTGAACTCAGTTCCTGTTTTTCTTTTGCAGACTGGGTTTTAAAAGAGAGCAACTTGGTAAGCCTCAAAGCAACCTCCAAATATTTTATCTCTTGGGATAAGCCTTCCAAAGAAGATGTAGTGTGTTTGGAAAGCAAATGCATAGCAAATCCTTTTGAGTCAATCCATGTCCACCCAGCTAACTGGGCTAGACAGGTCCTAAGGGATGATTAAGCATACAAACTACTTTCCACGCAGTGAGTAGACCTTAGAGCTTCTCCTTTGTTAACAATACCTCTGGCTATTGCACAGCAAGATCACTCAATAACTTTTGATGTTGAGTTTGAAAAAAGAAAGTCTTGTCCCTGTTTATTTTGTTCACATTTGCTGTAATGGCAGGTTGTTAAGACAAGGCCACTAAATATATGTGGGTGCACGGTCTTGTCCTGGTCAGGTCCAAACTCAACCCACCCACATTGTGTATACAGACTGGTGTTTAAAGTTGGAAGATGGCTATGTATACCCAGGGCAGACAGATGTACTGTGAATAGAGGGGAAAATGTATACAATAGACTGCATTTCAATGTATACACTGAGAAATACACATTAGACATGGTTGTTGCTTGGAAGAGCAGGGCTGAGGGTGGGAGGCAGAAAATACTGGGTGGATAGAAATCTGTCAACAATTCCTCCTACACTTAATAGATGTATTATCTTCCCAGACCTCCTAATAAGAACCTAGACAACCTAAAACAGTTTGTGACCAGCTCCTAGTTGGTCATAGTTGTAATATTCACTTAGTTCAGAACCTCAGACTACATGTCACCCAGGAATGAGATTATGCACGTTGAACAAATATCAGCGTGCATATTGGTTGTCTATGGAGAGAGGTGGATAGACCATCGTTTCTTCCCATGGAGACTTTGTTAGAATTCATAGGAAGTTAGAAATAATCCTAGAGATTATTTGCAAATGAGAAAACAACGGAAGTTCAGAGAAGCTGAAAATAGTCTGTGTAAGGTCTAACCATGGAATGGTAACTAACAATAGCCTGTGACCCAGATCTTCTGATTCCTAGCTTATACTAATATTCTTCCATGATCACTCACACAGAAAAGGCCTTAGAACCTTCACTCTCACGTAGATCTTCAACACTCACTGTTTATTGAATGACTGTTGGTTGTGAGGCTATGTGCTCAGCATGTAGGAAGTAACCAACAAAGACACAAAAGACTTTTCTTGTTCCATATGGAGAAACAACTTTCATGGGCTTAATGAGGTTTCTCCTACTCCCCGGTGTTGCCAGAAATACTGCTATATTCCTTCGCTTAAAACTTAGGTATCTACTGACATGCAGTCATCTCCAGCAGGGGCAGGCATCACATTCGATCTACCCAATTTACCCTCAGGATGAATGATTCCACCAGATTCTCTTCTGATATAGAAGGGGAAGGCAAGGAATGCCTGGAGGTTGGAGAGAGAGGGGAGGCACAGAAAAAAAAGTTGGTGTGAGGATGAGGCTGAAGAACAAATTTTACTGAATCACAGTTTTTCCAGGGTATTAACCTAATAGTAAAAGTTATGTTATATGGATTTCCTTGGGGTGTGGAAGTGGGAAGGAAAATGGTTGTAAGAGATTGCAAATATGGGCTGGTTTAGTGACTTGCTTTGGTCAATAGAATGTGGCAGAAGGGATGTTGTGCTGTGTTGAGCTCAAGCCTGGAGAGGTCCTGCCTTCTCCTTTCTTCTTTCTTGGGGTGTCTGGAATTCCTGTCATGTGAGCAGATCCAGGTTAGTGTTCTGGAGGATGAGAGACCATGTGGAGTAGAGACAAGCCATCCCAGCTGAAACGTCTTAGATGACCCAGGTAACTGCCAGCTATTATGTGTTGAATTATGTTTCACTCAAAATACATATGGTGAAGTCCTGACCCCCAGAATCTCAGAATGTAACTGTGTTTGAATATCCATCTTTAAACAGGTAGTTCAGTTAAGATGAAGTCTTTAGGTTGGGCCCTAATCTAATATGACCGGTGCCCCTTATAGGAAGAGAAAATTTGGACGCAGACATGTGTGTACAGAAGAAAGACCATGTGAAAATAAGGGAAAAGATGCCCACCTAATAAGCCAAGAGGAGGGTCTTCAGAAGACATCAACCCTGTTGAAACTTTGATATCAGACTTCTAGCCTCCAAATCTGTGAGAAAATGGATTTCTGTTGCTTAAGCCACCCAGTCCATGGTACTTTGTTACAGCAGCCCCAGCAAACTAATATGGCAGTCTAGAAGCTGACCATAGATGCATGTACAAGTTTCACCAACATCAGCCAAGCCTGGCTCAGGTTAGCAGAACCAATAAACTGATCTCAGCCCCAATTACTCATCCACAGAAATGTGATATAAGCAGGTGGTTGTTCTGTTAGGTCTCTAAGTTTCAGAGTGCTTTTTCACACAGTAGTAGATAACTAATAAAACTGTTAAGAACCAACCAGACACCCTGCTGCAAATTAATGAGTGTTGATTTGGCCCAGAGAACCCATGGCATTTCCCCCATTGACCCATGTTGGGGTGGGAGTGTGTATAAAAGCCTTTTATTAGAACAAAGTTTGCTCTGTATTGATTTAGCCTGACCACTCTTCTCATCCTAAACACCTACACCATCAGCAAGAGCTGAATTATTACTGCTGCTCTACTGTTCTCTATCCTTTCTCAATTGTGCTCCTGTCATCTAGTACAAAGAGCTTCCCAACCGGGAGTCACAGCTTACTTAAGTTGTGCCAGAGCAACCAGAAGAAGCCAGGTTATTTATTACCCATGAGTGCAATGGGAAGAGTGGCATGGCATGGTAGTGCAGGAAAGAAAGGCCATGCACATTGGCACTAAATGCTTCTGGGTTGGATTTCTAGGTCTGCCAGCTTGTGTGTCTTTGGGGAAGCTCTTCAAGTTGATATTTCTTTATGTATACAATGTAGATTATAATATGTGCTTATATGGTTGTTACATACAGTAAATTCAAATGATTTCAAATAGCCCAGAATTCTCTCTATAGTAGACAGTCAATAAATGTCAGTTTTCTTTTCTTTTTTTTTTTTCCTATTCTACTCTTGTTGGGAGGTTTAGATTCATTTAATTAATGTTTTTTTAGTACTAACAAGTGAGAGGCATTATCTTAGCTTCTAATAAGACAGTGGTGAGCCAGACAGATAATGTCCCTGAACTGATGAAATTGTGTTGGGGATATAAAGGAGTTAAAAACACTCATCTATCTATCTATCTATCTATCTATCTATCTATCTATCTATCTATCTATCATCTATCTATCTATCTATCTATCTATCATTTTACTATCATTTATCTATCTATCATCATCATCTATCAACCGTGGAGAGCTCATAGGGTAGTGGATGCTCTGCTCCCATTCCATTTTCTTTAATCAGAGCAGTTTCTTTTCTATTTGTTTTAGAAATTGAGCTTCTGAGTAAGACTTGGTTTGAAGAAAGTTCTCTAGTTGAAAAAAAAGTTTGAAAACCACCCCACTGGTTCATTTACCATCAGGGAATTCCATGTTTTTCCTCACAAATGATTTTACAAGTTAACTTTAACATGAAAATGTTGCAAAAATATATAGCATATAAAAAGAAAATTTTAAAAAATATGGCACATATCTCCCTAGAATATGTTGAGCGTAGAGTATGTTAAACATAATACACACTTTTCTCAATGGTTTCAAATTCTCAACCTCTCAGAAGTATTTGACAACAGCCCACTGTTTGAAACGTTTCTAGGTGTTCACAACATGAATTCTTCAGTTTTCTTCCTATTTTTTGGATCATTTTCTTCTCAGCTCCCTTAACCTACTCTTGTTCTTCATCTTACACATTACATATCACAGAAAGTCTCCTTTTATTTTCATTGTTCTAAATCAAAATGATTCTATTTCCATGGTTTCAATGATCTTCTCCTTGTAGATTGCAGATGACCCTTGGTTCAACAACATTAAACCCATTTCCTCTGAGATAATAAAACATTTCAGCTTGTTAAGGGGCAGGCATAACTACCCAGAGGTTCCAGAGGCCTCAAAATACATGCCTAAATTCTGACTCATATATTCTTAGAAGCAGCAACTCCTCTTACCTTTTTGAGCTATGGTGTGATGTTATTAGTCTATCAGTCACCCAGTTTAGAACCTCAGGGTCATCATCATCTAAACTTGCTCCTTCATCCCTAACCTTCAACAGTTTTAAGACCTATTGATTGAGTCCCACAAATTATAACTTATTTTTATTACTTTGGTTCAAAACCTAATTTTCTCTCACTTGGATTGTTGAAATTGTCTCCTAACTGGATTCTCTTCTTTTACTATCAGGCCTTTAAAATTGTTATTTCTATTGCTTTTAACACATTTTCTAAAGCAGAGCTTTGATTCTATCAGTTGCCTATTGAAAGAACTTTATGGTTTCCCACTACTTGTAAGATAAATTCCAAATTTCTGAGCCTGTCATCTTCCTGACCAACTTGCCTATCTACAATACTGTTCCAAACACCTCTAACTCAGAATCCACCTTGTACTTAAAATATTACTTTTGTTTTCTTTTTTTATCTTTATGCTTATTTCACCTTTTCTAATTTTTCTACATTCTGCCATCTTTCCTTGAGCAATTTAGGTATTTCCTTAGGGAGAAAGGTGATTATTAAACAAGTGTTGCCTTGTAAGCCACAGGTTGGGAGAAAGTATTCATACTACACATATGTGAAAAAAGACTTGTTTGTATTCAGAAGAACTTTTAAACTTAATAAAAAGAAAGTGAGCACCCCAATATAAAAATGGCTAGAAAGTTTTATTGATAATACATACAAATGGCCAATAATCACATAAAGTACGCTCAACATTATTAAAGCTGCAACACAATACATACTATATTCCAAATAGAACAGCTAAGGTGAAAGCTGACAACCCCAAGTGTTGGTGAGGCTGTGGAACACCTTGAACTCTCAGACATTGCTGGTGGGAGTGTAAAATGATACAATAACATGGGAAAGTGGTTTGCTAGAGTCTTATTAAGTTAAACATATATTTAACTTATGGCCCAATAATTCCATTCTGAGCTCTTTTACTCCAAATAAGTTAAAACATATGTCCTTACTAAAATTTGCGCCTAAATATTCATAGCAGTTTTATGTACAATAGCCTCAAACCGATAGCAACTCAAATATCCATCAAATGATGAATGGATAAACCAACTGTGATATATATTTAAAATGGAATTCAACTAAGCATTAAAGGAATGCACTATTAATCTATATAATAACATGGATAAATCTTAAAAATATTATGCTGACTGAAATAAACCAGATATAAAAGACACATTTGATAAGACTCCCTTTACATAAAGTTCTAGAACAGTCAAAGTGATGCATAATGAAAGAAACAGATCTGTGGTTGCCTGGCTTTGGGAGTGACTGGGACTAACTACAAAGCAACATGAATGAAACTTCTTGGCTGATGGAAATAACCTGCATTTTGGGGAGGATGGTGGCTACAGGAGGTTATACATTTGTCAAAGCTCATTGAATTGCACACTTAAAATGGGTGCATTTTATTGTACACGAATTACATCTCAATAAAACTGATTAGTAAGTAAAAATATTATCATAATTAATTTGTGACATTTGCCTGTAGAGAGTCCTTTAGGCCCTCACTCAGACACTCTTTTAGATACACGAGAAAAGTATGTATTACATAATTTCCTGTCCATGACAGGATAAATGGCTGGTAGCATGCATTCAAGCCAGGCTGCTTAGACTTGCTGTTTTAATGACTCTGAAAAAATTATTTGACTTTCCTATGGCTTAGTTTTCTCACCTGCTAAGTATAGGAATAAGAATACTATCTGCCTCATTGGGTTGTCATGGGATTAAATGTATTAATATATGTAAAATACTTAATACATTGTTTGGTATATAGTAAGCACTAACTGTGTTTTTTTTCCCTTTTGTGGGGTACTCTTCTCAAAATGTTTGCATATTCTGACTTCAGTTTGAGCTCTATCTTCATGTCCTATTCATTTGATTGTACGTCTCTTGAAAGCAAGGAACATGTTTTATCTTCCTGATGTGTCCCAGAGTCTACCACAGCCTTTTGGGCAGTTGGCTGAAATTATATTTTACTAGTAAAATATGTCCAAATAATAATACTTAGGAACTAATAACTTGTGAATATCTATTGCATGTGAACACTAATCTTTGATCTTCAAAGCAACCTGACAACAGAGGCATAATTATTATTTCACTTCAGAAATGAGGATGCCAGGATCAGAGGGGTTAAATGACTTGCCCAAGACCCCATAACTAGGGAGAGAGGCTAAATGCTAATGCTTCTCAGGGCTTTGTAGTTTTATACAACCATTTGCTTCGATGCTAAAAAGATTGACATGGCTTTTTTTGCATCTCCTTGGGTCTGATTTTTATATTTTTGTTTTTTCTCTCTATTCTCTGTACCTCTTTTTTTAAATGCCAGATTTTCCACATTGTCTTGTACCTGAGACTAGTAGAATCTCCCACTTCCCTCTCCCTACATCTGATAACTTCCATTTTATGACAACTGTTGAGGGCCAAGAAATTATGTACTGCTCTTTACTTGAATTTTATCTAAAACAAGAGTAAATAAGCCTGAGGGAGGAAAAGGGAGTCTTCCTCTATATAATGTTTTGTAATTTTAGAGCAGGAAATTTTCTATAAACCTAAAAAAATTGAGATATAACAAAGTCAAGTACACAAATCATAGGTGCATAGCTCCATGAATTTTTACAAAGTAAATATCCATGCAACTATCCCATAGACGAAAATATAGTTAATCACCAGCAGCCCAGAATCTGCCTTTGTTTTGGGCAAGGACTTTTTTGACACATACCATGATTCAGAGTTCTTCTTTGCTGATGCCTGTGTTCTGGATGGTTGCACTTCTGAATAAGTAAGTTAATGTTATTCACTGATTTTAATAGTCTTATCTTTCAACTATAGCATATGCCCCTGCAGTACACAAATAATGGAACAATGCCTTAAACTTCTCTTAATTCTGAGAAGCATGCTGCACAGTGGTAGGGGTGGAGGGGATGGAAGGTGATGGGGTTGCTTGCCTCAGTGTTCCTAGAATTGGCTCTCTTCTGCAGAGCCAGCTCACTCAGGTCAATAATGGCCCAAGCTCCAGACTGCACAGTCTGTTTGCTGGCTTCTGCATCTCCCAAAGAGAGCTTCAGGCCACACTGTTTCCCAGCCTCCAAAACATCCCTGAAAGCATCTCATCTTTCTCTGTGGGTATCACATCACCTGCTCCTGCCCTGTGACTATTTCTTTCATGTTCACTATGTCCCTTTGATCTGTTGAAAATGTCCTTCTTTATGCTTCTGATGAAAATGAAATTAAACCTGGGGAGTAGGGCAGGGGAGGTTGGGGCCGGAGCAAGGCTGTGTTGTCTGAGGCCCTGACTAGGCTGTCTTCCAGCAACTGAGAGGCTGCTCTGGCCAATGGGCCTTTGGAGAGGCAGCCCCAGGAAAGGACTGACTAATGAGCCCTGAGAGAGCCCCCATCTCCCAGAGCAGCAGGGCCTGGCCATCCTGACTGCATTTAGAAGATTAGCTGCCAAGTCTACAGGACCTGAGAAAGAGGAGAGGAGCCAAGGGGGCTTCAGGGAGACTTCTATTACCTGTCCTGCCCTTCTATAGATAATGACCCTGAGGCTCCTTTCTTCATTTTTTTTTTTTCACCTGATAATTAGGTGATGAGTCAAGAAGCTCTTGGCACAATCAGGTATGTCCTACGTAAACTGTCTCTAAGAAATAGTTAAATTTACTCAGAGGTTAACTGGAGAGATATAAGCGGAAAAACCTTCCTTACAAATTCAATCTCAGCCCTTGGGGAGGGGGAGTCTTCATGCAGAAGGGGACATAGGCCAGGTGCTGACCACATGGTCATACCTAGGGTCCTCTTGCTTTGTGGTTGCCCAGGATGTTGGCCCAGTTGGCTGGCTTGCTCCACCTTTCTTCTTGGGCCCGAGCTAGGCCCAAATGCTTCCCTTGGGGCCCCTGCTTCCATATAGGCAAGATGGACCTTTGGAAAGGCTTTACTAATACTAAGAGAGAACCAGAGTAAAAGAGCCTGGGGAACACAAGACATATTTTAATATTCTGGCTCATTTCGTATTCCTGATACTACCTGCTCCAAGGGAGGCAGCTTCTACCTTCTATCACCAAAGGTCCTGCAAACCTCAGGTGGCTCTTTGCCTGGGATTTGTATTTCTTACACCTTAGCCTGTATCTGCATGTGGGTTCACTGAGGAATGAGGAGGAAATGCCTGGCCTTTGTTAACCGCTACTCTGTGCCAAGCACCCTCTAAAGTATTTGACACACAATATTTTATTTTCCCTTTCTAGCAACCCTATGTGATGGATAGTATAAAGGCCACTTTACAGGTGAAGACACTAAGGCTCAGACATTAATTAACTAGCTCAAGGCCATGTGAGTTATTAAGTACTGGAGTGAAGATTAAAATCCAGGGTTTATAGTGCCCTACCCTATCCTTCTCTATTAAACACTACCACACCTTCATGGTCAAACCTGAGAAAAGACCATTCTGTTGTCTTATAGGACTTGCAGCTCAGATCTAGTCTCTAGACTGAGACAGGGCTCTCTTCTCTTCTAGAAATTGCCCTAGGAGGTACCTGGACCCATGTGACAAGTGTATAATTTTGCTCATAGGTGCCAACAGTATAATCACATTATTATGCATTATCATACTTCAACATTAATAAAAGAACTACACAAATTAAATAATGGGGGGGTCACTACTTCACAGAGTGATTTTATGTTTTACAAAAGGCTTCTACATAAGATTCTTTTATTGAGCAAACATAGCTGTGCATTTCAAGTATCAACTGATTTGCATGCAATCACTCAGGAATACATCTACTTTGCATGAATAATTCATTATACCAGTAAGAGAAGCTACAACTTATTGACTGACTACCTACTATGTACCTTGTGCTTTATATACACATTTTCATTTACCCATCCAAGCTTGGCAAAAAGGTTCTATCATCCCCATTTTAAAATTGAAGTGATTGAGGCACTTCCCCACACTCACAGAGGTAGGGAGGGGAGGAACACAAAACCTTCAGGTGAATTGAGAGACAAGGCTGCTCACCATCTAGGTGGACATGTTAGTAAGAATGTGTCTGTACCTTAGCAACTGACTTCACCACCTTATAATTAGCATGAATAACGTTTTTCTTTCTTTTTCTGAATGGGGCACTAAAGTTCAAATACTTGTCAATCTCTGATAAAGATCTCTTATTATTTGAACTTGTTTCTTCTTCTTTTAAAAAAATATTTATTTATTTTTAGAGAGAGAAAAAGGGAAGGAGAAAGACAGGGAGAGAAACATCAATGTGTGGTTGCCTCTCACACACCCCTACTGGGGACCTGGCCTGCAATCCAGGTATGTGCCCTCACTGGGAATCGAACTAGCAACCTTTTGCTTCACAGGCCAGTACTCAATCCACTGAGCCATACCAGCCAGGGCTGAAATTGTTTCTTCTTTTGCTTTCACTATTATTCAAAGTCACCAAGCCCCCTTCAAACCTCATTTCCTCTTTAGCCAAGTCCTCTTGGTGCATCTTATCTATTGCTCTCTTTCTATTCTCCTCATTATTCTTGGTCAGGTAAATTCTTTGGCTCCACAAATACTCCTTGATGCCTTAGTCCTTTTTGGTCCCTTAGAATATAATGAGGAAGGAGAAGGACTGCCTTGGGCCTTTAGGGATCTTATATTTAATTAGGTGTCATGATTTAAATAATTGATTATATAATTATTTAGTAAATTAAAATTGTGATAAATGCTACCATAAAGAAAGGCAATATAAAAAAATAGATACAATCTCAATTTGTTTCATACCTATGGAATA
This sequence comes from Desmodus rotundus, assembly GCF_022682495.2. Taxonomy (NCBI): domain Eukaryota; kingdom Metazoa; phylum Chordata; class Mammalia; order Chiroptera; family Phyllostomidae; genus Desmodus; species Desmodus rotundus. Next base: position 82,321,491 of record NC_071398.1, read on the forward strand.
CTTGGGTCTGTTCACTGCACCTTATGCATTTTAGCTTACTTAATTTTCTGAATAATCCTTTGAGGTAGGTCCTACTGTCATCTGTGTTTAGCAGGTCAATAAACCAAAGCACAGAAAGATGAAGTAACGGTTCAAAGCCCCGTGACTAGAGAATGGTGGAGCCAGGACTTTGCTTCAAGAAATGTGGATCCAGAGCCTGGATTATTAATGGGAACAGTGGGTAAATAATAAAAGTAATAAATACAGAGAGTGTTGACCCGAGGAAGTGATGTTTCTGTGGACATTGGAATGGAGGAAAGGGGGTGATAGGAGAAGAGTGGGAAAGCACATCTGGCATCTGCCTCCACGCATTACTTACGCTCCCTGACCATGTGAAAGCCTGTTCCACTGTTCTTCTCCTTCCTCATATATTTCCCGAATTTTCCCCCTTTCTGCCACTTCACAAAGCCTATAAAAATTCTGTGTGTCTCAAAAGCAATCAAACGAAATGCAGAAGGAACAGCAGCTTTGTCTTGTATCACTTTCCATTTGTGGTCTCTGTGCCTCCCGCACACCCGAGTTCCAGAAGGACTGCTCCACCTGCTCTTTCCACTTGCTCACCCCTCCTTCATCCCTGCATGTCCTGTGACCAGGCTCTGACTTCATGTCACTCCTGAGGAAGGGCTCTCTCAAATCTCACCAGGGACCTCCTCATTTCTAAACAAAATACTCTTCACTTCTCAACTGCTTAGACCTTTGTGTAGCAGGAGACATTGTCCCTAAGCCATTCTTTCTGAATCCCTGCCCTCACCTGGCTTTGGAGTTTGCATTTTTGTTGCAAACTCCAAATACCATATGTATTCATAACCATCTTGATATGTTGTTCTTGATTGCAGTATTACATTTATCTTTTGTGTTCTCTTTCTTGGTCAACTCCTAAAACATTGGTATTCCTTAAGATTCTTACTTGACATGAAAAAGGCATCAATTTCCTGGTTTCCACCTGTTTTCTCTGTCTTGGTTCTTCATACATGTATGTCTCCAGCCTGGATCTTTGGCCTGGGCCTCACCCCAGGTCTGATGTACACCAGATATCACCACCTGGATACCTCACAGGTCTTTCAAATCCATCATGTCCCAAACTGACCAAATAACATTTCCTTGCAAAGTGGATTGTCCTTTTCTTTTCTTTGGTCCCTTTTGAATAAATCACTCCACTACCTGCTCATTAAGCTTGAAATCTAGGGCTTGTCATATACTCATTCCTCTCTTTAGCATGCCACTCTCTACATGAAAATGGACTTCTGTAGACCCCACCTTCAGCCCCTCTCTCTCTTCTTTCCTGATATTCTAAGTAGTTCTTATCCTGGTTCAGGCTGTTATTCTTTCTGATCTGGTCTTTTGTGATAGACCCCTAATTGCTCTCCCTGCCTCTGGTCTGCTCCCCACGGCCATCTCTCACATATTCTGTTGCATTCAGGGTAATTTTTCTGAAGTGTAAACCATGTTGTTCCCTTGTTAAAAACTCCAAAAATAGCTGCTACAGAATGAGGTTTAGACACCGCAGCATATCATACATGGCCTTTTATGCTCTGGCCTCCACTTTTCCTCACACAGTCCCCTTACCGTATGCCAAACTCCCTGCCATTCTCAGAACGTGCTGCATTCTTTTGTATCCCTGGGCCTCTGCTCCTGCTGCTCCTTCTGCCTGGTGAGCGCCTCCTCAACCCAGGGTCTGGTCTTCTCCCTTTCTCCTACACAAGCTTCTGTTTGAATGTGCAGCACTTCATACTTTGCAATTATTTGTTTGTCAACCTCCTTTAGTCCCACTCATGCAGTGTTTGACATGTGGCAGCTGCTTTTAAAATATTTATTGAATGAATGAATGAACAAATCTTGAATAAGTAGGGATGACATAATTTCCCCACATTACAATAGGCACTCTGATGTCAGAAGCAGGAGACTGTGACTTTTGGTAAATTAATGAACCTCTCCAACATCAGCTTTCTCATCCATAAAATTTGGATTTATATCAGCTTCAGGGTTGAGAGATGGGGTAGACAGTATTTTGAAGTGTCTCTAAGATTTAGAACACTTTTAGTGTGCTATTCACTAAAAGCATTTAAATACTGAACAGTGCTTACTGTTCAGGATATATTAGTTCAGATTCCTCTCCCTGCCTGAAAGTGTTTTATAAAATGCATTTAAATACTATTGGGATTTATTGAGTATTAGTTCCATTATGTGCTAAGTTATGAAGTGCCTTAAAAGGGTAATCGTTGTCTTATCCCGACAACAGCGCGTGGAGGGGGGATTTTCTCTATCCCCATTTCGCAGGTAAAGAGACTGAGGCCCAGGGTAACTAGCTAGTAGGTGATGGAGCCACGATTTAAACTCAGTCATTTCCATTACAGTTAACTTCTTATTTAACCCCTACTCTATACTACCTGAATTTCTGAAACCGTGGTTATAGAGTTTCATTTCATTTCCTTATAATATAGGCCAGGGCTGGCAGACTTTTTCTGTAAAGGGCTAGGCAATAAGTATTTTGTGTTTTGCTGTTGAAAATTCTTTCTTTTGGAGGGGAGGGATATCTTTTTGTGTTTCTTTTTATAATCTCTTAAAAATGTAAGAAACAATTTTTAAGCTCATGGATCATACCAAAAGAAGTCCATTGACTTTGACCTCATTAGGGTTTGCCTTTTTTTCCCCTTGAGCTTACCAAGTCAGGACAGTTTTTCCATTAGACCACTAAGACAATATGTAGAATGAACTAATGTTTGATAATTCTTCGTAGATAAAGATAAAGTAATGCAATTTCAGAGTTCCAGCCTCCCTTGTAGCAGCCTACAAGGGTTCCATTAAATGCTGACCAGCCAGATCAAAAATGTCAATTGTCTGCTCTGTGAACAGTTCTGTTTTATAGAATGTCAGATACTGTAGGGAGCAAACGGCTTAACGTCCCCATTCGGATCTTAATAATTTACATCATAGCTCTCCCCCAAAAGATCTGCGATAAAGCAGGGGAGAGGACTTAAGATCTTTGGCTGTTCTTAAATCTAAATCAATCAAGAAATTAAGTATTTATTCAATACCTCCTCCTTAATGTCTAGCATTATATCTGGGATAAAGGAACAAAAGCTCCTTCAAGAAATTCACATAGAAGAGAAGAAAAACCTGGTGGTTCTTAACCTTTTTGGGGTGAGAGAATGAGGCTCCTTTGGGTATTGAAAAAACCTGTAGATCCTATGCTCTGAAAAATGCCTGGGTGAATATACACAGCAGTTGGCATTCGTTTTCAGGGGATTCTTACTCTCCCATGAGTCTAACCACAGGCTCAGTTTAAACTGTTCTGTTTTAAACAATTAGAGAAAAATAACATGCTTAAGTCTGTGGTGCTGATTGGAAAATCAGAACTCTGCAGAACCTGGGATTGTTCTGGAAGCATGTGTTCCCAAGCTGTTCGCCCACCTGTTTCCAGGTCAAGACCGTCACTCAGTCACCAGTAAAAAAGATCCATTTCCTTGGCACTTCTGTCTGTGTCATTCAGGCTGATGAGAGACTGAGTATGGTGCCCCACAGGCATGCTCCCATCGGTCCCCTGCTCCTTATCTCTGTGTGGCATGTTTTCCACCTAGCGTGTCTAATGGGAGGTCATGGTTCCCTACCTCAGCATTTCCCTCTGAGTTGTTTTTACCACCAGTGGAGGACAGCCCTCTGGGGAGAGGGGTGCATGAGCTATCTCCTCAGACTCCTGCTCAATGGAGCATGTGTTCAAAATACATTTTATTCTCCCTTCAAACTCATGACTTCTGGAATGCACTCACCTGATCTGTCAAGAGAGGCAAAACCGGCAGGACTGACAAGTGGATAAAAGGATCCTGGGCAGCCCCCGAGTGCGTATCTGGGGGCTGTCACTGGTTATGCCTGGCATCATGGAAGTGGTGGCAGAGGTGACTGCTAACATTGGCTCTTACTTGTCTGTTTTCACCATGGTTGTTGTGGTGGGTTGGATACTGTTCTCCAAATATGAGAACCTGGAACCTCAGAATGTAATGTTTTTTTGAATAGCGTTTTTATAGATGTATTAGTTAAGGATCTCAAGATGAAATCATCTTGGGTTTTGGGTGGCCCCAAATCCAGTGAATTCTACCTTCCTCCCTGAATTCCTACCAGAATTTTAGAGATTCTGACAACTTTGTGAAGAGGACCACGGAAGTTCCTCCATGAAAGATGGAGACAGAGATTGGAGTGATTCTGCCACAAGCCAAGGAGTGCCTGGAGCCACCAGATGCTGGAAGAGACAAGGAATAATTTTTCTTTATAGGCTTCAGTGAGAGCATGGCCCTGGTGACTTCTGGCCTCTAGAGCTGTGATAGAATAAATTTCTGTTGTTTTAAGCTGCCTAGATTGTAGTACTTGTTTTAACAGCCGTAGAAAACTAATGCAGCTGACTTCTAATTGCCTTAGATAGCTGACAATCCAATTTCTTTGTGGGTGGAGATTCTGATTCCCGGTGGACCCTGAATGATGTCCATGGAGAAATTACTGTGGTCCTGGAGTCTCTGATTTGAAGGATATGTATTTCTTTGATGTGTAATTTACTGAAAGTTTCAGCAAATCACTTGTGTTGGTATCTGTAGTCTGATATGGAGCCAAATCTTCCTTACTTCTGCCTACCTGCCTGAGTTCCTACCAAAATTTCAGAAATTTTATAATAACTGAAAACTTTGTGAAGAGGACCATTCATTACAATTCAAACTTACCTCACTCTTTTCTTTCCTCTTACAATATTTTTGCTCAAAATTTCTTCTTCATTTGGGATAGTCCATTCCATATTCATTATACCACATACTAAATCCACAATGAGTTAAATACTGTCAGTCACATCTCTTTTAGTAAACCATTAATTACTTGAGATAGGGGTCATTCATGCCCACTCCATGGCCAACACTGGGTACAGCATTTTGTAAGTCCTCATTTGTAATTCACATCACACATTATCCAATATAAAGAAATAGTTTAAACCCAATGCAAATGCTAAGGCTAATGTGCTCATTTCTGGTATTTTTAAATGGCAAAGAGCCATGTTTTTCCTCATGAGATTTTTCTCATCATTCTCTTCTCAAATGTCACTGAGTTTGGTTAAAATTACAGAAGATCTGTACCATGTTTTTGGGGTAGAAGTAAGGCTTAGAAGGTAGATCAACTGGGTTTGCATCCTTGCTTCACCATCTACTTGTGAATCTATGGGTTCAGCTAATGTTTGGTATGCACATGGATTCAGAGATCATAAGACCCAGCTCACTGAGTGTTTAGAGGATGTATAATCCCTGTTAGAGAGATGGTAGCCATTAGATGGTAGCTTTTTTTTTATGCCACAATCTTTTTATTGGCTCTCTTTTTATTTCAAGATGGCAGACTGACATACATTTAATACAAAGTATTTCCTGAGATCTAGGAATAATAATAGTAAAGACATAAGTAATTTCTACCATGTGCCTGGCAATATACTAAGTGCTTACATATATTAACTCATAGAGAGGTACTATTGTCCTTCCCATTTAATAGGTGAGAGGAAACTGAGCCATGGGGAGTTTAAACAACTTGCTCAGGTCATCTCACTTAGTTAGAGGTGATGCCAGGGCTTAAATCCAGGTAGTCTGGCTCGAAAGTCTGAGATTTTAATTACTACACACTTTCAGTCAAGTTATTGAAATAAACAAGCAAAGAAACACATGGACCTCCTGAGGGGCCCAGTTGGAACCCAGTCTGCTTTTTAAGAATTTTGATCAGTGATAGAATTTTAATAGCTGACCTCACTGAGCCTTCTATATCAATAATGAGAGTAATGGCAAAAATTCAAAATAACTTAGCAGTGGTCAAAAGTCCCTTCCCTTTTGGAATCCTCTAGAAAAATAGGTACTCAAGAACAATGTTAACAGCAAGTGTTCTGGGAACAGTACTGCTTATGAAACCTCTCATTATCCCTAGGATTTAGGGCTGGACAGTTAACTTCTGTCTGCCTCAGTTTCCTCTCTGATAAACTCCCCATAGGGTTACTGAGAGGATCAAGTCAGACAGTGTACATGAACTGTCGACATAAATAACACCTGGTAAATGATGTTCTACCATCATGAAAACCAGCTATACAGCGGTTCCGAGTCTCTTGTCATGATATCCTGGTGTGCCACACTCACTTGTGAAGTATATAGTTTCTTTAAAATAATAATAAAAATAACATCACTTGTTCTTGGCAATGTTTTTGTTTTCTGTAGATTAAAGTACAATAAAGGTTATCTCTTGTTAATGTCACTCTCATTTGCATTTTTACTTGGTTTCATGAGAAGGGGTAAAGTTAATTGGTGAGAAGGGAATTGGGCACAACCTAGGTACGTGCAGGAATACGTCAGATGTCAAGTGGAAGATGGGAGAAAACCAAGTTGAGGCCCTCGCTACTCATCTGCTTCCCCACCTTAACTGGTAAAGAATCTGCCTGTGAGCTGTCGTCAGCTGGGAGGGCTGAAGATTAATCTAGATGCAGTCTGCTAAGCAGTGTTTCCAGAAGGAGTAAAAATATCTTCTTCTTATTTCTATAATTTATTTTAAAATATATATGTGTATAGATACACACAAACACACACAAGCTCTGTCTGGAAAAAGTCCAGCCACTGTTGATATAACAAGAACGGTTCGAGTGACATCGACGTAACCTGGCAGCCAAGGAGAGTGGACTGGAATGTGCATGCGTAAATAATGACGACTTCACTGTACTAGTCAGTGGGGCTGTAGATGCCATTGAATGAGCGTGTGTACTGTGTGGCTGTTGCACGAAAATGACTGAGCAAGTAAGGCAACAAATCTGCATCAAGTTTTGCATTAAGCTTGAACATTCCTCCACAGAAAATATTTGGATGATTCAGAAGGCTTTGGGGGACAATGTAATGAGTGCAGCACAAATAAAAATGTAGCACATGTCATAAACAAATCAACAAACAAGTGTTGGAGAGGTTGTGGAGAAAAGGGAACCCTAGTGCACCATTGGTGGGAAGGCAGATTGGTGCAGTCACTGTGGAAGACAGTATGGGATTTCCTCAAAAAACTAAAAATGGAACTGCCTTTTGACCTGGCAATTCCACTGCTGGATTATATCCTAAGAACCCTGAAACACCAACCCAAAAGAACCTATGCATCCCAATATTCATAGCAGCACAATTTACAATAGCCAAATGCTGGAAGCAACCTAAGTGCCCATCAGTAAATGAGTGGATCAAAAAACTATGGTACATTTACATGATGGACCACTACTCAGCAGAAATAAAGAAGGAGCTCCTAGCCTTTGCAACACCATGGATGGAACTGGAGAGCATTATGCTAAGTGAAATAAGCCAGGTGGTGAAAGACAAATATCATATGCTCTCACCTTTAAGTGGAACCTAATCAACAAAACAAACAAGGAACCAGAGACATTGAAATTAAGAACAATCTGACAATAACCAAAGGGGAGGTGGGAGGAGATAATGGGAGGAAAAGGGGGAATAGTTTTCAGTAACAACTATTAGGGACACATGAACAAAACCAATGGGGGTTGGAATCAGGGGAGGGAGGTGGGGATTGCTGAGATAGGAGGGGAGTCATGGAGGGGAAAGGCAGACAACTATACTTGAACAGAAATAAAATTTTTTTAAAAAGTGTGGCACAACTGCTTCAAAGGTGATAGAGAATCTGTTGAAAGTGAACTACTTTCTGGAAGGCCTGCAACAGGCAGAACACCTGAGAATGTTGAACATGTATGGACTGCAATCAACAAAGATCAGCAACTGACAGTACAGGAACTAGAAGCTGATCTGGGGATTCCAAAAACTACTGTGTCCAAGGTTTTTGATGCAGGATCTTGGCACGAAACATGTCATGGCAAAATTTATTCCGCAGCTTCTGATACCAGAGCAAAAGGAACATTGTGCTGCAGTTGCTAATGACTTGATTCAAACTGCTACCAACGAACCACATTTCCTCAAGGGCAAAACCAGAGATGAATTGTGGGTCTATGGCTATGATCCGGAAATGAAGGCCCAGTTGTCCCAGTGGAGGTCACCTTGTTCTCCATGCCCAAAGAAGGAGTGGCAAAATCACAGCAAGTTCAAGACCATGTTAACTGTGTTTTTTGATTGGGAAGGTGTTGTCCATCATGAGCATGCTCCCCCTCTTCCCAGGCTAAACAATTAATAAAGAGTACTACCTCAATGCTATTCGTCAATTAAGAGATGCAATACAGTGAAAACAGCCACAGCTTTGGGCAACTGGTAATGGGCAGCTTCATCACAACACACCTGCTCATGCAACATGTCTCGTGCAGTTTTTTGGTGAAACATCAAATTACCCAGGTGACTCAGCCCTGATACAGCCCAGATTTGGCACCCTGCAACTTCTGGATTTTCCCCAAACTAAAATCACCTTTGAAAGGGAAGGGATTTCAGACCACCAATGAGATTTAGGAAAATATGATGGGACAAGTGATGGCGATTTCAACAAAGGATTTCGTAGAGTGTTTTGAACAGTGGAAGAGATGTTGGGAGAACTGTGTGAGGTCCCAAGGCATCTACTTTGAAGAGGACTAAGGCATCATTGTCCTATATACAGTCTTTCTTGTATCTTCTTCAATAAAGATCTCAATTTTTCATAGTATGTGGCTGGATACTTTCTGGACAGACCTCATATGAACACACACATATATTTATATATTATATAAAATATATATTATATATTTTTATATATGCACACACACATGCTGTTGGGATTAGTCAAATAAAAGGTCTTTTAAAGACATAACTGAATTCATAGTCACTGGGAGCAATCAGGAGGCTGTGTCCTAGTATGCAGTGGGTCCTGGGAAGAGAGTCTACTCTAGACACAACTGACACTGTTTATCTGGAGAGTAGGCTCCTGCGGAATTCCAGGGTGGGCTTTCCATTTCAGAAACTAGTGGTGTTGGGTCTGCAGGAAGCCAGAGGTTACTTCTCACAGCTGGGCAGATCAAAGGCAGTCAGAAAAAAATGTATCATTTTCCCTCTCCTAACATCCTACATGGGTGGTCACCCATTCTCTGCATGTACATCTTTAGTGATACCAGTCCCTTTAGGGGTGAAGTAGGGTCACATTCCACTTAAGGGAAAATTGACCTGTTTTTTTTTTTTAATTAGATATGGAGTCCCAATGGGATGTTGCTACTTGTCCCAAATGGCCATTTGGAAGGCTGCAGGGTTATGAGGTCAAATTGCAACTTTGTGAAGTTCCAAACCTAGGACCTAATTATTTTTGCAGAAGATTTTAATTGCACATTTTAATCTAATTATTATATAGGGAGTGTGTGTGTGTGTGTGTGTGTGTGTGAGTGTGTTTGAGAGAGAGAGACAGAGAGAATCAGATAGACTAGAAAGGAGAAAAATTTCTTAAGTGTTGAAAAATATGATATCCCTTCAACATGCAGGGCCTAGAGTACAAAAGTTTCTTTTCAACTCCATATTTCTGGAATTTTCCATCTTTCTTTTTTGTTGATTTTTATGATTTTTTAAATCTATAAATCATTACATAAGTACCCTGTGTCAAACATGGAACTAAGTGATTGATATAAAACTCCTAATTCTTGTGAAGAGGTAGTATCATCCCCATTTCAGATGAGGAAAAGAGGCTCAAATTCATTAAATGACTTTCTCAAGGTCATTGGTTTATATGAGGTTGAGCAAAAGTCATACCATGTCGGGACTAATTTGAAAGCCTTGTGCATAGCCCCTAGCACATTTCTTTCTTCCTGTATTTTCCTTTACTTATTAGAGCTGAGAAGCTAGAATTAGAATCTTAGAATTACTGCTCAAACCTTCCTTCCAAATTGTGTGTAATGAGATCACAAATTTTACTTCCAACTTAACATAAATGTGCAAAAGAATAAAATATGATATTTTACTTTTGTCTGTAATTAACTTGGTCTTTCTCCTAAACTTCCACTTAATGGAAAAATAAATTAACTAAATATTCAGTCTGATATAACTTTAGTCCAATTTTAAAAGTTAAAAAGTTAAATAATGCCTTCAGGTAATTTTTAATTTCTCTTTAGGGAAAAACAAAGTCTGATATCTCATATCAGACTCTCTCTTTGGCATTTGGGCATATGGGGGAGGAGTGCATGGCTTGGTGTTGGGCAGATATATTAGTCAGGACAAATAATGCTAGCTTCTATAACAAACACCCCCATCCCCCAATCTCAGTGGCTTAAGAGACTGTTTATTTGTTTTTTTATGTCACAATTTGATGTGGGAAGGCTGGCTTTTCTCCAAGTGGTGAATTTTATTTTTTTCTTCAAAACATCTCTCTTTCTCTGTCTCCAATACATGACCTTAGTGCTTTTCTGGAATGAAAATGCATAATGTCATTGTGCATGGTGGACATTAATACTGCTTACTTTCCATTTACCGGTACCTGGTCACAAGGTCTCAGTCTAACTGCAAAGGAAGCTAGTAAATGCAGTTTTCCTATGTGTTCAAGAAGAGGAAACAAGATTGATGGGATCTAGCCAGAGTCTGGCGTGGTGAGGAATTGCTCCCCAGTCTCCTGCTAGTGCTAGCTGCCAGCTCCTTTGTCTGCCTAGTCACTGGGTTGACATGTATCTGATGCCTGAGTGGGTGGCTGGTGCAAATCAACATCATGCATCTTTTTGCTCCGCCAACAATTCCAGTGAAGCTCTAGGTGACTTGGCCTCACCTTGGCTCCCACCAGCATGTTACTCTTGAGTCTCATAGAATTTCTCTGGTTAGCCTGCTGGTCAGAAGTTTTACGCCTCAGCCCTACTGAGGGGTCATCTGGCATTGCCATAGGGGACCCAGTGACTTTCACCTCGGTAGCCATACCACCCAGAAACTCCACGTGGTTCAGTCAACCTGAACTCAGCGCTGTCTCCTGCTAGATGACACTTGAGGGATTATGTCTGGCTACGGCCCAGGTTGGTGGTACCTGCCTATTAGTAAGATTCTGCCCAGAGTACCAAAAAGTAACAACAAATGGCTCCTCCTATTAGTGTTTCTGTCTACTTATCTAATTTACCTTCTCCTTCTCCGCACCTAAATCCAGAGACAGGACGTAGGGCAACCATGCTATCATTGTGCCTCATCCCCTTACCTCTCACCATACTCAGGGTCCAACAAGGATTGGGCATTCCTTCCTCCTCCGTCTGCCACAGCCTCTCCCTCACAGAACAGGCCTTCACACCACAGAAAAAGAGCTATAATTGAGTACAGGTGTTGATTGAGACCAGGTGTTGATGTGCGAAAGGAGATAAAGAGATTTGGATAATGCTTTCTCAAGACAATAGCTTGACTTGCTAGCTATTGCACAGTTTCAACAATCTATATTTTGACTTTCAAAAGTGAATACTACCTCAGGTTTTTTTCTTTACATTCAGTCTACAACAATTTCTAATCTTCTCAGGCAGGCAGATGCCTAACGCGGAAAGTGAGGGAATATGTACTCAGACAAAAGAGAAGCCTCATTTAATTGAAAATGCCTCTGTATAATGAGGATCCTCTTAGGATTATGGTCCAGGATGCATTCATTTAACAAATATTTATTGATTATGTCCTGAACACTGTTCTAGGTAAATGGGAATACAGCAGTCAATGAAGCAAACTGCCCTTAAGAAGCCAGTATTCAAGTGGTATAGAAGGACTCAGAAATAAATGCTAAGGAACTGAATACAGAGATTATGCTACATTGTGGTAGGTGCCAAGGGAAAAAGAAATTCAGCAGAAAAGGGAATATGCAAAGCCAAGTAAAATGCCAGATGAGAGGAACAGGGAAGTCCTTACTGAGAAAGTAGCTTTTGAGTAAAGACCCGAAGGAAGTGAGAGAGTGAGCTCTGCAGATTTTTAGAGAAAGAGCATTTCAGGCAGAGAGGATTTTAAGTGCCAAGATCCTAAGCAGGAGTATTCCTGGCTCCCTGGGAGAATATGAGGAGGCAAGCTGCTGGAGCAGTGAGAGGGCAGAGTGGAAGGAAATGACACCAGAGAGTCATGGGCGTGAGCAGAAGATGTTGAGTGCTTATCTTTTACTCCAAATGAGATGGGGGATTCTGAGCAGAAGAATGATGTGATGTGACTTCATTTTTTTTTGGAACAGTTGTGAGCCAGTATTGTCACTGGGGTTAGAGCTAGAGTGGCCCATCACCCTCTGTTTGAATTCTCATGGTAGCAGGAAGGTGTTCCTCCATAGGCAAGTCCATGGAGGTTGGCCAGGCTTCACTCTTAGGAGAATCTTCTCTCTTACTCAGTTCCTATAGGACAGAGGTTGGCAAACTACAGCCTGCCAGCTGTATCTGCACCACTGGGTTTGTAAGTAGAGGTTAATTGGAACATAGCCATGCTCCTTTTGTTGCCATATTGTCTATGGCTGCTTTTGTGCTACGAAGGCAGACTTGAGCGGCTGTGACAGAAACCATATCATCTACAAAGCCTAACATATTTATTAATCAGGGCCTGTTAAGAAAATATTTACAGATCCCTGTTATAGGAAACAAATACTGGAAAAACAACTAGGAAAGAGAACCAAAGACTTATAAGCTATTGAGATAAAAAAGATTTGAAACTAAAGTATGTCAAAATGATGCAAATTCATTTATACTGAACATATGCCATAAAATGAAAGAGAATAGGACTTTAGTTGTAATACAACTTCTTGGAAGTTTGGAGATTTGGGGATGCCACAAGTGAACTCAGTAAGATTGCTATATTGTTAACAGCACTGGTGTAAGAATTTACCTGTTAAATACCTGCTTGCCTCATTTGAGAACCTGGTGGATCACAAGTTAGGCTGAAAAATTCCATCAAGTGTTACAGTGCATGTATCTGCATTTGACCTCATTTGATAATTGCCTTGCCTTTGTTTTAAGTGTGTTACTTAAGTATGTGCCAATTTAGTCTAAGAGATCATGAACCCCTTTCCATTACCAACTCCTATATATTAATGTCAGATAATAACTAGTAATATCCTTAGTACTTTTATAAGTGTGTTTAATTTTGTAAAAAATAATGGGAGCTTTCTCTTTCTCTCAGACCCTGTTCCCTGCTTCATTCCTTTCTGGTTCATATCACTAGCTCAGGTTAAGGCAGCCTCTTTTTGCTAATGTAGGACTGCCAGGCACCTGGTGGACAGCTCTTAACTCATTTCTCACCTGAGCTCTCTGCAAGCTGCCTGCCTCCTGAGTGTCTGACTTCACCAGTTTAATTGGTTCCAATCAATGCATGCATAGTCACCAAGACATTTTCCAAATTACTTATAATTAATACTCTAGTCATTACAAATGAGTTGTCTCAGGCCAACTCCAATTCCCTACTCAATGGCCCGAACAGGCAGCATAGTCAGAGATGGGGTCAAAGGTACACCATCACCCTAGAGAAGAAGCTGTTGCCCAGAGTTATGTCTGTGGCTGCTAATAAAGTCATGTTAGTAAGTGGTTTGGCATAAATAGAAGTTCCTTAAAGTATCTTCTGTAATTTTGCATAGATGAGGACTTAACAAGCTATTATACAGCTTAGGGCCACTGTCAGTATTCAAAGTGTAATATGCACTGTTACTGCAACAGCTCATAGGCCCTATACCCTGGCATCCCTTGGCTTCTGGAAAGTTAACACTATCACCCAATCCCCCAAGCACACAAGGTCCATGCAATGACTTTGTAGAATTGTTTTAGCCTTGGGAAAGTTGAGGCTGCTGGGCTATCTCTCTCCTTGACTAACCAACCTTGTAGAAGCTGTAGTGATACCATTCAAAAGCCTCCTATCTAGAGCTGAACTGAGTGAGAAACAATGAGTGGTTTCTTTCTTTAAGAGACACTGTGTCAATGTCAGGGAAGTTGGTTCCTGCTTCCTGCTCACCCTCTGGTCTTACCTGGTCTATATGCCTATAGGTTGGTAGAAGTTAGAGTTCAGGGGTAGGCTGCAGGTCCTATGAGTATTTATATATTTACCCTCCAAAACAAATAAACCAATCAGGCAGAGAGAAATACAAAATTTTCAGGGTTGTAGCCTAGTTCACATAACCCAGTGTGAAGGACTAAATCTGGCCCAGGGCACATGCCACAGTCAATATTGTAGATACCAGCTAGGATAAGAGCCTATTGTACCATTGTGGTAGTCAGGGTTCTTCAGAGAAACAGAACCAGTAGGGGGTAGACAGATAGCTAGAGAGTAGATAGATAGAGTCGAGAGATGATAGATAGATAGATAGAGAGATAGATAGAGAGATACATACATACATATTAATAGATAGATTGATAGGAGGAGGTATGTTATGAGGGATATGATCACACAATAATGGAGACTGAGAAGTTCCACTATCTGGTGTTTGCAAGTTGGAGGTCCAGGAAAGCTGGTGGTATAGGTTTAGTTCAAGCCTGAAGGCCTGAGAACCAGGGGAGTCCATATAGCACCATGGTAGCATGAGGGTTCGCTAAGGCAGTAGGCTTGTGCCCTGAGTGATGTTCTAGAAGAGATGCCATGTGCACTATAGGAGGTCCCATACTTCTAGGTATTGGGATATCTGTTTAGGGTGATTGGTGCTGTCATAGTAGGTGGCTGGAAGAAATAAGCTATAAGCTCTGATGGTTAATTTTATGCATTAACTTGAGTAAGCCATGAGGAGCTCATGTATATGGCCAAACATTATTCTGGTATATCTATGAGGGTAATTCTGAGTAATATGAACATCTGAATTGATAGACTGAGTAAAGCAGATTGCTCTCTCTCTCATATGGGCTTCATCTTATTAGTTGAAGACTAAATAAAGCAAAAAGGCTGAGTATGAGGGAACTTTCTTTACTATTTGAGCTGGAACATTGATCTTTTCAGGCTTCAAACTTAGAAACATTGGCTTTTATTGGGTCTTGAGCCAGCTGGCTTTTGGACTGGAACTTACACCATCAGCTCTCCCAGTTCTCAGGCCTTCAGACTCAGACTGGAATTACACTACTGGCTCTCCTAGGTTTCCATCTTGCCAACTGCAGATACTGGGACTTCTCAGCCTCCAAAAGTGAGTGGGCCAATTCCTTATAATAAGTCTCTCTCCCTCTCTCTCTCTCCCCTCACACAGACACACACACAATATATATACCCTATTGGTCCTGTTTCTCTGGAGAATCTTGACTAATACATAAACCCAGCTGATGTTTAAGAAGAAGACATTAGTCTTTTCAAATTCCATGGTATGGTGTGTTCTCAGCTCTGAAGAGTTTGGGGGGGGTCTCTTTCACCCTCTGCCTGGCCTGGCAGTCAGAAAAGTTCTTGTTGTAGAGAGATGAGGTGGAGGTTAAGAGGACAGGAAGTCCCCTGTTCTCTGGCTCCTCAGTCCCTTCAGCCACCTCTAAGTCTTTGGAGCCTCCTCACCTCAGGGTCCTCCCAGGGTAAAGCCATGGCTTTAATTCCTAGGGGAATTCCTAGGGGACAGGGGGTCATCTGGAAACAGGCCTTATTTTGTGGTGCTGCAGGAACAGTTGCCAGGTCCACAACACCATCGACCTGCACCAATAAAGGGGAGAACCATTACCCTTCACTTTTTCTCTTCTTCTCTCACTCACCCAAAGACTTTTGCGATTAACTAGAGATTTTTCCTTAAATGTTTTTACTTTGTACCAACCACAGTGAATGATGCTAAAAGGAAAGAAACCCACCAGGTGCAGAAGTGTCATTGGCTCCTCATATAGCTCTGGCTGTTTCTGCTGAGTCCAGCTGGCTTTGTTTATTTGCAACCCATAATGCCCATATGCCCATTGATGCCCATATACAGGTATACACAGGGAGAGATGTTTCTATAAAGTGCCAAAACATGTGGTTTTTATCCAGCACAACACAGGGGTAAGAATCCTTTGTATTTATAAATTCTTTCTGAGTCCCAGATGCTGTCCTGCATCTACTTTATCTCCTTTATCTTCCCCTAGCCCCTGAAGTCAGAGCAGTAGGATGACCTCTTCCTTTGAAATTTGAGGGAATTTAAGACTAAATGGGTTCAATGATTTGTTGTCTGTCACACTTTTCAGAAATTGGGTTAGAACTTGGTTCCTTTCTTCCTTCTTCCTCTGTCTTCCCTCCCTCTCTCTTTTCTTCCATCCCTCCTCCCTTACTTTTATCCTTCCATCTTCTTCTCTTTCCTCTTTCATCAAATGTTTGCAGGGAGCTCTCCTAGGGGCTGGTGATAGAAGGATGAGGAGCACATGGCTCCCGCCTCTCAGGAGGCATTCTCGGCGAAGCAGGAAGTACATTAACACATCAGGAGAAGGCAACTTTGGGAAGTAACACTAGACATTTAAACATGGCATTGGGGACATCTTGGGGGAGGCTAAATCCTCCTGGAGGACTCACAGGAAATTTTCTCTGGAAGTAACTTAAGTTGAGGATGGAAAGAAATATAGGAATTTTAAAGATGAAAGAAAAGATGTGGGCAGCTTGTACAAAGGTCACCCTGTGGTCAGAGAACCACAAGACTGTCAGCATTGTCGAAACATAGGAGCTACCTTCTGACCAGCCAATGCTGACTTCCAACGGGAAACACAAACCCTCTGATCATAGCACAGCCCACTCCTGAGACCAGAAGAACAGAGTCCAGGCAATGTGTCGTAAACACTGCCTGACAGAGATTAATCCACCTGTCTGTTGCCAGCCTTTGAGGGCTGTTTCTCTTCCTTCAACAATGAAAAGAGCTGTGTCAGTCTAATGACTGTCATATTACCTCCCATTAACTTCATTACTGGACACTATTTTTAGTAATAATTCATTCACTGCCAAAGACTTGGTGTCCAATTCCTGGATAATTACTGTCACAAATGTGATCAGACAGGTGCTCTGGGTTGCTTTTTCCATCTGAGATTGGGGCACAAATCAACTGAGAGTTCAGAGCTTGTAGGATATTCTTGGATTTGACAGAGGAAAGTCACCTCATAAGTGGTGGAAACAGAGATTCTGATGGGAATTCTAGAAGCCAAGATAGATTTTTCACCGCCCTCCCACTTTTGGACAGCCACGGTGTGTCTGTGCATGTGTGTGCACGTGCGTGCATGTGTGTGTGTATGATGTGCAAAGTCGTTGCTCACTGGAAACATCAGGCCTTTCTCCCACTTTAGGGACAGCAATTGACATCTGGCCAGAGCTTCTATGGATTAAATCTATAAACCATAACATGCAGAGGCCTAGAATCCAGATTACTTAAATCCTACTCTAATTATCCAATGTACTTGTGAGTAGTGATATGATGCTTGTTTGGAAGGCCAAGAAGGGAGTTTCTGAAATTGTGTGTGTTTGGAGGTACTGTTAGAAAGAGGAATGGAATCTGTCATAGAATTAATGGTCTAGGCTGATGTGAAGTATCACCGTGCCGAGGGAAGGAACCAGAATCAAACTAGGAAAGAAGCAAAGATGGACAGAGGCTAATGAAGGAAACTCGCAAGGGTCCAAAGACTTGAGGTCAGCCTGTTGAGCCCTCTATCCAGCATGGTCGAGAAAGACAATTTCTAACAGACGAACACCCTCCAAATCCTATAGGCTGAGAAACTTTCCTGGACAAATAGTTACTAAGATTTTTTTCCTGCATGGTATTTTTTTACCTCAGTTTCACAGAACTGAATTAGTCAGTTGATCAACATCCTCAACTCATGACCCAATATTAATATCAGCCTCTGTTATTCTATTGTTATTTTTTGCTGCTCTTTTCCCTCTTTTCA
This sequence comes from Desmodus rotundus, assembly GCF_022682495.2. NCBI lineage: Eukaryota > Metazoa > Chordata > Mammalia > Chiroptera > Phyllostomidae > Desmodus > Desmodus rotundus. Next base: position 82,339,222 of record NC_071398.1, read on the forward strand.
TGTCTCTACTCCTCCCCTGTAGGTGCCAACTCTTGTCAGTGTTACATATATTCTTGATGGCTTTACTGGTTTTCTACTGCTGCCTTAACAATTGCCACAAGCACAGAAACTTTAAACAACACGGACTCCTAATCTCACAGTTTCTGTAAGTCAGAAGCCCATCACACTTGGCTGGGTTCTTTGCTAAGGGTCTCATGAGGTTGTCCTTATTGGGGGACATAGGGTGCACCTTATTTTTAGCTCATTCAGGTTGTTGGTTGCATAGAGTTCCTTGCTAGTTGTTGGCGGGAGTCATTCTTTGCATCTAGAAGCCACACACCTTCCCTGGCCTGTAGCCCTTTTCATCTTCAAAGCTAGCAATGATGTCTCAAATCTTTTCAGTGCTTAGAATATCTCCTATTAGACTCTCCCCAACTTCCTCTTTTTCTTTTCTCTCTGATTTTAATGGGTCACTGATTCACTCCAACAACTAGAATAATCTCCCTACTTTAAGGTAAAGTGGTTAGAAACCTTAATTACATTTGTAAAGTCCCTTTTGCCATACAGGTCAACATATTCACAGTTCTAGGTATTAAGAGGTGAATTCTCAGAGGTCATAATTTTGCCTAGCTTTATGACCCAAATTTCACTTACTTATTGATAGGAATAACAGGCAAAGAATTAAAAAACTGTGTTACTTGCACACACTAAAAAATTACAAAAATAGTTTTATGCTATAAAACTTATTTTTCTTAAAATAATATTTTGAAATCTATTCATTATTTCTGGCCAGTATATAACCTTCTATCATGTATATATGTTAAATTAGTACCTTTTATTCATCAATTTCCCTAGCTATAAATACTGACAAACAGACCTGCAATGAATAGTTGATTCTATGAGAGACCCCCCAAGACATGAATTTTCTTATGAAAAATTGTGTATTTGTTCTTACATATTCAAACTTTAGTCACCTTCAAAGTACTCTCTATTTGATGCAATATACCTATTGAGATGTTTTTTCCATTGATCAAAACAGTTTTTGAACTCATTGATTTTGATGTCTTTTAGTGCTTCTGCCCTTTTTTGTTTCACTTCTTCCACATCAACAAAACATTTCCCTTTGAGGACTTTTTTTCATCTAGGGAAACAAAAAAATGTTACTCAGAGATCAGGTGAATAGGGAGGGTGGGGCATGGGGGTTATGCTGTTTTTGGTCCAAAACTGCTGAACACTCAGTGTGATGTGAGCAGGTGCACTGATAAATCACCCATCAGGAAAAGGTCAAATGCAGTGAAAGAGTCTTTAAAAAAATTCACTGAACCTGAATACAACCTCTCACAACAATGCCAGCTGGTACACTGATACAGATAAGTTTCTAGAACACTACCTAGCAAGGGAAGCTTGCACTAAAAGGGGTCCACCCTCCAGAAGATAATTCTGTTGTTTGGCAGGGGGGTTTCCCCCTCGCATGTGTCATTATGGACCTATGTGCAGGTTTTTGTACATCCGGAAGTGGGGTTGCTAGAAAGTAGTGTGAAGCACACCTAAATCCACTAATGGTTTACAAACTGCATTCGAGAATTTCACTCACCATTAGCAGAGCATCAGTGTCCCGCTTCCCATGTCCTTGCCAGTGCTTGATATTAAATCTTGGCTCTGTCACTTTGTTTTGCTATGTAACCTTTGGTTAAGATATTTAACAACTCTTTCTTTCAGTTTTCTCAACTGTAAAATAAAGTGATACAGCATCTTCTTGATAAAGTACTGTGAGGATTAAATGAGTTTTGCTCAAAACAAGGCCTGGCATGTAGTAGTTGCTAACATTATTATTATTATGGTTATTTTATTTGCAAATAGTTTATAATATAATAGACAAACATCCTTTTTTGATTTTGATCTATGTCTTTTGTCACTAAGGATGTAGAGCATAACTTTCTATACTCAATGAGCGGTCCCAATTTTCCTTTCCCCTTTTGTGACTTGTCTATTGTATCTTCAGTGAATAATATTTTCTATTATTTCACGGCCCATGTTCATTCCCACAAATATTATAACCAAGTTCCCCAACATGTCTAGTGTTTAAACTTGTTTACATGGTGTGGGCTGTACAGGGTGGTTCTGCCGGCAGAATAGAGTCAGTGATAAATAATAGTTCTTGTTAGGCACTTGTGTGTCTTATAAGCACCCTTACCCTGCGAGTGTTCCCCATCTTGAGCTAGTTTTGTTTATTCCCTGTCGATGGTTAGTCCCACTTCTTAGAGAATATCACTGTCATTAGGGTTGTAGATGTGGTTCTGGTCTGGTGAACCTATTTTCCTCTATCTGTACCGTAGGAGAAAGAAGCCTCACCATCGTTTGGCTCCAAAGAGGAAAAATACTGGAGGGGTGAGAATCTGACTCCTGTAACTTCCTCTTGGCCACCAGAGAAACAACTGAGGCGTGGGTGAGCCACACAGTCATTTTCATGTAGGACAAGGAGCATAACAAGTTGGCTAGTCTATCTGCAAAGTGACAAATGGAATTTTCTCATATGTAGAGAAAGCATGACTTATAACTTAAAAACAAAGAGGATTTAATTTCGTAAAACATTTTATGGAGTTGGAAATCAGTAAATTCTTTATTTCTTGTTTTTAAACCTTGCTAATTAAAAAAAGATTGTTGAAATATTATTTTAAAAAGTTGCAAATGGGCTGTAGTCTCTGTGTGGTTAGTGACATACCCAAAGGGTAAGTGTATTCTTATTGCCGTTCAGCAGTCTTTTTCATAAAGTTTTGAAGTTAATGTTCATGGCTTTGAAAATCTTTAATTAAAAATGACCACATGGCACAGTAGTCAAATCCCTGGAGGCTGGGCCCTGCAGGTCAGATTGGATGATGCTGAAACAGAAAACAGGATGTGGTTTGCTGGGATGGGGAGTCAAGTTCTGTGGTTTGAAAAGGCCAGAATAAAGAAAGAAAGAAAACAAATCTGTTGTGCTCAAGAGCAAAAAGACAGAGCCTTGCTAGACCAATTGCTCTTTGGAACCAGAGTTTTAGCTGCTTCTGGGTAATTGGTAAAGAGGGTCCCTTCTCATTGAGTATGGAGAGCACAACACTCTGCTTGGGGTTTGAATGGTCTTCATGGAACAGACTCTGACTTGAAGTTAAACAACAGAATTATTTTGACTATTGTTGTTTTTCAAACCTGTGGTATATAAGAAGAGTTTCCCTCCCAGATTATAGTATCTGGGAAAGAAATATCTACATCTATTGATCTATGGACACATCTATTAAAATAGTTATATATAATAACCAGGTACCATGGAGTGGTGGATTTTTTCTCATCTCATCCTCAAATGCCACGGTGAGTTATAAAAAGGTCAGTTTGTTTTCACCTGAACAGAGAGGAAAGGCATCTGTAGCTGGGCCCACCACAGAGTCCCCTGAAGATTTCTCTCTGTGAGCAGATAGCTAGGCTGCTGAGTTGTCTTAGCAATTAACACCTGTCCAGTATCTATGGGAGTGGGTCTTATAATCTATGTGATGACTTTTCCAATTAATTCGGGCAACACCTTGAAGTCAGGAGCCCTGTCCTGATCAAAAAACTTGATCATTTCTGCTCAGGCTCGTCGACTCTATCTTGAATTATTTCATTATACCATCATTTTGCTTACATTTCCCAGAGGCATTCTTTTAAGCAAATGTAGCAGAATATAGAAACAGAAAACTTCTGCCTTATTTGCCATAAATTCAACCCTAGTTACAATAAGTTCTGGAGTGGAATCACCGCAGTACCTCAGAAGGGTCCAGTTCAGTTCATAGGGCTGTGAGTGGCAGGCCACAACCCATCAAGGGGAGTGTCCATAAATTATAACCAAGAACAATCACAACAATGAACACTAAGTGTTACAAATATCTCTGAACATTGTGCTCAACCCTTCACATGCATTATCTTATTTAATCCTTTCACTGATCCTTTGAGGTAGAGGTTACGATCATTATTTCCACTTCACAATGAGGAAATTGTAATGTGGAGTGGATCACTAACTTGCCCTTGACTGCTATTTTGTATGATTCCTGAGCCCCAGGTATTAACCACCAATACATTAACTGCCATCCCAAGTAAGAGAGTTTAGGTTATGATCGCTCACTGTGCATACAGTGCTGTGATACAAGGAGGAGAGCACGTGTATAACAAGAGCCAAGACGGTGGTGGTCACGACTATAAGGAAACCTCTATGGCTGGAGTTGTCAGGAGAGTCATTATGGAGTAGGAAAATCCAGAAAAATGGGCAAGGATTTGAGCCTACCTTTTAGAGAAGAGGATGCTTTCCAGATAAAAAGAAAAAATTAAATCCTCCCTCCTTCTGGACTTACCTGAAAACATAAAAAAAATACACAAGAGAGCCATGTAATTAAATATCTTCTAATTCATGGTGAGGGTCTTATGTTATGAAGTCTTATGACAGCCCTTCCTTTTTCAAGAAAAGCTGTTATTTCATGAGACATGGAAAGATCTATTTATGAAAGACTTGCCCCCAAAGACCTCGATATAATGAACCTAGTCAGATACCAAGGTTCTTATTACTTTTCAACATTTGGGAGAATTCCAAAATGGAAGCTGCCTTGACAGACCCATGAAGTATTAATGAAATTTTGTGTGGAAGGGAATACTCTACTTAGGCATATCAACACAGAAGCAAGGATCGAGGAGAACTTGGGTCACTGGTAGGACCATGGCTCTCTTCTCCTGACTGAGTAGGTGTTATCATGGAAAGATGAGTTTTCCTTTGATGGTTGTGTCCTTTGGTCCTTGGCGTGGTCTACTCCGTCCTGAATTATTGGGTGATATAACCGGCACACCAGCAGAACACATTATTATTATTCAGAAGCGAATGACTTGAGATTGAAATTCTCACACAGTCGTGAACTCCAACAGTGTTAAAAATAAATCCTTTTATCTGTTCTACATTCCTGAGCTGCTACTCTTTTCCATTGGAACCCCCTTTAAAAGATGTGTGGACTGCACGTTGAACAAGAGCGAATGTGACTTTGCAAAAATAGAATGCTTGGTCTCTTCTCTTTCCCTTTCCACTCAACAATGCAAGATAAATTCACTCCACAGGAACCTTTTGTGGGTTGTACAGCTCAGGCAATTTGCAGTTTGCTGGGGGAAAGGCAGCTCACGCTACATTTATCACCCCCTGCCGCTGGCTACAATTTGAACCACTTCGAACCACTGAGCAGAGGTGCTGATGGGGGCTTTGGCATTAGAATTCCCCATCATCGTGGAAGTGCAGGGAAGCAAAAGACACATGCATCAGGGCCACTCCAGGTCTTCACTAAGGAATGGGTCAAATGTATGACACTGGGTGACGGGGACCCAAGATTAGTGTTTTGCAATAAAAATAAACATGGCTGCTTTCCTACCTCTCTTATATTTTCCTTGTGGTGATCCTTGCTCACCCAGTGAGTTTTGTATTTTATCAGAATCATCAACTCATACTATGAGTGGTAGCCTCAATTTCACTGTATAATCACTGCACACTTCAACATAGCCAAACAAATAAATAATAAAAAGATATAAACCTGCCTTCCTTTTCTTCTACTCTACCCAGAAGCTTGTTCTCTAAAGAAACAAACAAGAGGAAAAGGAGAAAATGGGTATAGCTGGGTGGATGGGTGGAGGTAAGGTATTAGTTAAGATAAGTTAGATTGTGCTACAGAAATGAACAACCCCCAAATCTCTCAGAACCAAGTGTATTTCTCACAAAAGTCAGTGACAGAGTCTGCTTTACATGGCTATGCAAGGATCCAGGCTGATGGCAACTTTGTTGCTGCACCACCTAGAACACATGGACTTGTCACTAGTCTGGCAGAAGGAGAGGATGCTGAAAGCTCTCCCACTGGCAATGAAATTCTTTGAGTCAGAAGTGAAACACATCTTTTCCACTCATAGTCTATTGGCTAGAACCAGTCACATGGTTTACCAAACTGCAAATGGTCAAGGGAGTATCAGCCTCTTGTGTGCTTTGAAGAAGAGGAGAATTGGTAATGGGTGAGCCCTAGAAGTCTGCATACTGTTGTATTATTTCTCTTCTATTGGTTGGTTTAGTGAAGTAGAACTAAATGAAATGATAGTGGTTTTCAAATTTAAATAAACCCAATATACTTATTATTTTTTTATTTCCATGAACAGTGATATTCACAAATGGTCAAAGAGTCATAGGATTTTGGCACTAAAAGGACTAAATCAACCCCCTGGTTGAAAGAATAAGAAAACTGATACCTAGAGATGTGGCGAGTTGTTTGTAGTCTTATCATTGTTAGCAGAGCCAGGTTGATTTCCAGGTCAGTGCTCCTTCTTCTCTGTCAAGTCGCCTTTCTGTTATATCCCTTGGATGGCATCAGGAGGGAGTGTGACATCATGAGGTTATGTGGCTCGAGTCTGGCCAACAACAAAAAAAGTGAGACACTATGAGAATCAATGACAGTGGACAGCATACAATTCGGTACGTGCAGTGTGAACACCCAAGGTATTCATGACTCTGTTTAGAACTGATATATTTTAACATTCTTCATCCATTTCTCTACATGTTACTATGTTTGACTTGCTAATCATAACACTAATGACAATTGTGTTTTTTAAATTCACCTCAGGCTTGTATGTGGTCCTAGGGCCAAGTGGTGATCCGTGACACTGCTGCCTAATGTTTTGACGCATGGCATACATAGAAGCTATTACTATTGGACAGACTAGTGGGGTGAAACTGTTGAGGCTGTGCAGTCCCTGAGACAACAGCTCATGAGTTCTGGCAGTGTCAAGTCCCAGCTTGACCAACACTAAGAGTTAAGGATCAGTTTCTTCACACACCAGTAACCCAGTCAGAACACATGGGTTGGGAAGCCCAGGCAATCAGAGAAGAGCATTAAGCTGGACTTAAGTTTCTTTTTCAGACTGGCTGGATTTGGTGTTAGAACTATGTACATATGTATCTATGCTGATTAAGTATTTTAAAAAGTTCTGGCAAAGATGTGGAGAAAAGGGAACCCTAGTGCACTGCTGATGAGAATGCAAACTGGTGCAGCCACTGTGGAAAACAGTATGGAATTTCTTCAAAAATTAAAAATGGAACTGCCTTTTGACCTGGCGATTCCATTGTTGGGAGTATATCCTAAGAATCCCAAATCACCAATTCGAAAGAACTGAAGCACCTCTTATGTTCATAGCAGCACTATTTACAATAGCCAAGTGCTGGAACAAGCCTAAGTACCCATCATAAAATGAGTGGATCAAAAAACTGGTACATTTACACAATGGAATATTATGCAGTAGAAAGAAAGAAGGAACTCCTACCTTTCACAACAGCATGGGTGGAACTGAAGAATGTTATGGTAAGTGATATAAGCCATTAGTGAAAGACAAATACCATATGATCTCACTTATAAGAAGAATCTAATGAACAAAATAAACTAATGAGAAAAATAGAACCAGAGGCAATGGAAACGTGGAACAGATTGACAGTGACCAGAAGGGAAGAGAGAGGGGGATAATGGTGGAAATAAGGGGAAGGGACTAATCAAAGAATATGTATGAATGACCCATGGACATGGACAACACTGTGGGAGCAGGGGGTGGGCTGGGCAGATGAAGGCAAAGTGGGGGGGAATTGGGACAACTGTAATATAATAACAATAAATTTTTTTTAAAAAAGTAATTGTTAAGAGGAAGAAAAGCCATCTACTCTTGACCCTACCTGATCAAGGAAGGCTTCTTGGAGAATTAGGTATCAGCAATGTATAGGGTGTGGGAGAGGATAGCCACACCAAGTTAGAATTCATAGACAAGCTCATAACCCTGAATTGCTGTTTGGAGCCATTCTGGAGGTATAATGAAGCCATTTTAAATAAGAGATATTTTTAGCATAAAATGCTTAACAGATCAAACGCCTCTGGGCTTCTGTGGGTTTCAGAGAAGGCAGAATGGAAAGCCACACTGATGAAACACTGCTGACAGGGAAATGTTCCTTTTTGCCATGAGGTGAGCAGCTTGCAGGGTTTAACTTAGGTGAGAACTCTTTGGTGGCTGGCTTAGGTAATGAGCATCTGCTGGGAAGACCTTCTGAGCATTATTTGTGCCAGTGTCTGTGCAAAAAACCTCTCTTCCCTTTGTGGTGTGGGGTTTGAAAGAAAAGTGTCATTCCATTGGAGAGAAAGGGTTTGATCACTGTCTAGCCCTATCTTCCAGTCCTTTATAATTCTTTTCTATGTCACTGTTTGACATCTATCATTATAATGCTTCCAGACAGTTTTCTCCCTCCCTTTTTACTACATGGAGGTCTTTTGTTAAAGGCAGGGATGCTAATGTTTCAACTGTGAGTTTATATATGTGTGTGTGTGTGCATATGTAGGGAGTATGGACATAGTCATCTATAGATCATGGACATACTTGTCTATGAAACATGGACAGAAGGCTGGGATTTCATTTTAACACATTCACTGACTCTCTGCTCAGCAACTCAAATTTTGTGAAATAGACAGAAGTAGGTCAGATGGGAATTGTCCTATCAGCATATTACAAGGTGGGTGTGACAAGTGAGTGAGCTGTCAGTTCAGAGATAGAAGTAGGAAAAACCAGAGATTGGTAGGGTGACCATATAATTTATCATCTACATTACAACACTCATGAGAATGAAAGGGGGTGCTATTAATAATTACACGGAGACAATGAGTGTAAATTGGGACTGCTCCAGGCAATCTGAGCCTGGGAATGGGCTAAGTGTCAAAATGCCAGGAGACGAACAGCCACATAATAAAACCTAGTCTTTTTATTGGAAGGAGTCAGGAGCACAACCAGTGTTACATGCTGGAATAACAATGAAAAAAATTAAAAACTGAATGGGGGGGATGAGAGAACCAAGACCTTCTATGGTTAATGCAGACTTAATAGTAAACAAGACTTGACAAGAATTATGCTTGGAGAGTGCGAGCCACGTGGAGCTGGAGTAATCCAGGGCAGTCGCTCCTTTTGAAGGCCAGCACCTGCCTCTCTTTCCCTATAGATATCATTTCTCCAGCTAAAAGGCAGAGATCCTTACACTTGACATTTGTCAGAAATGAGTAATTCACATGAGGAAGAGGCAGTCTAGCGTCACCATATGTAAGGGTGACGGGCTAAGGGTACAGGGGATTTCTGGTAGCGGACTGTCAGTAATGGATGGGGGCATTCCATTTGGGGGACACACCCCATCTTCTCTTCTGATTTGCATTCTACACACAAGACTGATATTGGAAGCAATAGAGTGAAAAATAAGAGCCAAAGAATGTCTAAAGTGAAGTCATTTTTTTCAAGATTATATATTAGACAAGTGAAGAATATTGTTGAAAATCCCAGGAACACTGAGCTTTTAGAGGAAAGCACCCGACACTCAGCAGGCCTCAGATTTATTCATTCATTCATTCACTCACTTTTTCATTGAAGATCTACTAATAACTGGGCACCATATTTGAAACGGGATACAAAGATAAATGAAACATGATCCCTGCATTAAAGGAGCATTCGTCGAGTAGGAAAATTATAAGAAATTACACTATAATAGTAAAGAGCCAAAATAGAAAGGGATAATGTGTTAAGGAGAGTCAGGAAAGTAACTTTTGGGCTGAAGCTTAAAAGGTGTGTAACAGTTTGACAAGCAGCTAAGGTAAAGAAAAAAAAAATCCAGGTGGAGAAAGTAGGTGGAAAAGGAACTGAACTATAAGAAGGACATAAAGGGTTTGGGAAAGAGATAAAAGCTTAGCCAGCCAGAAGGGCCCCATGCAGGGAGAGAAAGAGTGAGTGGCAGAAAATTACATGTGGGCCCTGTTGGGCTGCTGGGTCCAGATGTCAGAGTGCAGTGATGGTAAAGCAGGAGAAACTCTAAGGACCCGAGATGATAAAGGAAGGGCATAGGGAATTAACAATCCACAGAAAAAGAGAAAACATAGGAGAAACAGAGAGACACAGATACCAATGGGGAGAGAGGAGTCAAATTCTCAAAAGTACAGTTACAAAATCTCATAGACACACAGTCTGATTTCCCTTAACTGCCTTTCTGAGCCTGAGCTGTGGCTGAGGCTCATGGTTACAGGACCGCCGGGACACAGCACAGATGTTAGGGTAATGACAACACAAAGCCTTCCCATTAAGGGACAAACTCAGCCTACCACTTTCCTTGAAGAAGCATCTATGGGTAGACAAATCAGAGTGCTTTTTTGTTTGTTTGTTTTTTAAACCCTATTCTTCAAAGCAAAGAAAGGGACCTAGTGCATGGGGAGGGCAAACGAGGCACTGTGAGGTCTGAGGCTTTGCTGAGGGTCCAGCCCCCACCCTGGCAAGTTCCGTGGCCAGGAATGACAGGGTAGCCAAGGAAAATGCTGCTGCTGTGCTATTGTACATGCCAAGTCATCTGCTGGCACAGATTAGTCTGAACTAAGGCGACTTTTATGTTAGAAAAATGTGAGCCCCTAGATCCTGGGCCATGTACTTAATAAGAGGCAATCATCCCTACTGTGGTTCCACTCACTAATTGTCCCACCAGGCTGGCTCCCAGACGATCCAGATAAAGATGGGAACTTGGCTCCAAAGCCTAGCTCACTCCCATCATTATGGCAATGCCATACACAAACCCAGATCATCAAACAAACATGCAGGCACAAGGGTATATTTCTAATTTATTCGTTTTGCAATTCCACTTCTTTTGGGAAAGTGAAGATTATTGTTCTCAGTCCAGTAGCACATGACTGGGCTGAAGGCCACAGGGAACACCAAGCAGCTTTTTCAAGCCCTATCCAGGCCAGCAGGGGCTGAGAATGCAGGGAGGATAGTGGGAGATGTGGGGCCATAGCCCTGCAGCCCTTATTTTTGTCATTTCTCCTCCATAGAGACATGTCTATTAAGAATGGGACTCCTGTTACTCTCAGGTGTATGACTTCAAACTTGTGCTCATCCTTCATTACCAAGGTAGGGACCAGTGCCCCATACATTTGTTCAATAAATATTTATTGTATAATGATCCTCTGCCAGGGACTGTACACCAAAGGAGTCCAATGTTTGTCTAGGGGTTTATATTCTAATGGGGTATGAGCAGTGAGTGAATGACTAAACATAATAATTATAGATTGAATTTAATACTTAACACTTCTATATAGAGCTTGTTAGTGTGTGTGTGTGTGTATATATATATATATATAATTTTATAGGGATTACATACCTATGATTCTCTATAAAATGGTTTACATTTGACCATTTTTGATATCCTTCATGGAAATTTTATAGGTCAAGCCTAATGTTAAGTTAGTGAATCTTCACAAGAACCATAGGTGGTAAGTAGGATTATGACCATTTAATCAATGGGGAATGGAGGCAGGTAAAATTGAGTAGGCTGCCCAAATTCATGGAGCAAGATTGTAACAGAATCTGCATTCAAAGCTAGGCAGCTTAGCTTCAGGTTCATGTTCTTCCCTGCTATGTTTCGTACGCAAGATGAGGAGTCAGAGAGGAACTAGAGAATGCCCTTTAGAATAGATAGTGAGGAAAAATTGTTCTGGCCAAGATGGAGGTGTAAGTAGATACACTTTGCCTCCTTGCACAACCAAAAAAAGGACAAAAACAAATTTAAAAGCAAAAACAACCAGAAAATGAAACTGTATGGAAGTCAGACAATAAAGAAGTTAAAGAAGAAATATTTATCCAGATTGGCAGGAGGGGCAGAGATGGGCAGCCAGGGTGGAGAACACTCACAGCAAGGTGGCAGCTGGTGGACTGGGCAGTCCCACATTTACATGTAGATAAACCAGGAGGAAGAACTGGGGAGAGAGACAGACAGAACAACCAGGATTCCACTATGGGAAAACAAAGCCTCAAAACTTCTGACTGAAAGAATCTGTGGGAGTTGAGGCAGCAGGAGAAACTCCCAGCCTCTCAGGAGAGTTCATTGGAGAGACCCACAGGGTACTAGAACACACACAAAACCACCCACCAGGGAACCAATACCAGAAAAGGCCCAATTTGTTTGTGGTAGTGGAATAAGTCACTGAAAGTCAGCAGAGAGCTGAACAAGTGACATTGTTCCCCCGCAGACCCCTTCCCCACATACAGCACCACAATGCAGTGACTTGGGTTGCCCTGCCCTGGCGAATACCTAAGGCTCCACCCCTTACTACATGACAGATGTGCTAAGACAAAAAAATATATGGCCCAAATGAAAGAACAGATCAAAGCTCTAGAAAAAATACAACTAAGCAATGAAGAGATAGCCAATCTATCAGAAACACAGTTTAAAACACTGGTAACCAAGATGCTCACAGAAATGGTTGAGTGTGGTCACAAAATAGAGGGAGAAGTGAAGGCTACACAAAGTGAAACAAAGGAAAACGTACAGGGAACCAACAGTGAAGGGAAGGAAACCGAGATTTAAATCAATGGTTTGGAGTAGAAGGAAGAAATAAACAGTCAACCAAACAGAAAGATGAAACAAGAATTCAAAAAAATGAGGAGAAGCTGAGGAACCCCTGGGACAACTTTAAGCATTCCAACATCTGAATCACTGGGGTGCCAGAAGGAGAAGAGGAAGAGCAAGGCATTAAAAACTTATTTGAAAACATAATGAAGGAGAACTTCCCTAATCTGGCAAAGGAAATAAACTTCCAGGAAGTCCAGGAAGCTCAGAGAGTCCCAAAGAACTTGGACCCAAGGAAGCACACACCAAGGCACCTCATAATTCCATTACCCAAGTTTAAAGAGAAGGAGAGAATCTTAAAAGCAGCAAGAGAAAAGAAGATAGTTACCTACAAAGGAGTTCCCATAAGACTATCAGCTGATTTCTCAAAAGAAACCTTGCAGGCAAGAAGGGGTTAGAAAGAAGTATTCAAAGTCAGAAAAGGCAAAGACCTACATCCAACATTACTCTATCTGACCATTTAGAAGGAAAGGTCAGATAAAGTGCTTTCTAAGTAAGGTCAAGTTAAAGGAGTTCATCATCACCCAGCCCTTATTATATGAAATGTTAAAGGAACTTATCTAAGAAAAAGAAAAAGATAAAAAATACAAACAGTAAAATGACAACAAACTCACAGCTATCAACAGTTAAACCTAAAACAGAAACAAAAACAAAAAGAAAGATGAACTAAGCAAACAACTGGAACAGGAACAGAATCACATAAATGGAGATCCCATGGAGGGTTGTCAGCAGGGAGGTGGGGAGGGGAGAATGGGGGAATAGGTACAGAGAATAAGAAGCATGAATGGTGGGCACAAAATAGACAGGGGGAGGTTAAGAATAGTATGGGAAATAAAGAAATGAAAGAACTTACATGTATGACCCATGGACATGAACTAAGATGGGGAAATGATGATGGGAGAGGAGATACAGGGTGAAGGGAAATAAAGGGGGGAAATGGGACAATTGTAATAGCATAATCAATAAAATACATTTAAAAAAAAGAGAATAGATAGACAGGGAAAGTCTCTCAGAGAAAAATATTTGAACCAAGAGTTAAAGGATGAGAATGATCCACCCATAAAATGATCTTGGAAAATATGACTATCATTTGTCAAACACTTTCAAAACTACAAAGACACCTCCTAATTTTTTCATGCCAGAAATGTAGACTCCATCTCCCAAGGTGTGTCCTTCCTAGTGACTACCGCTGGTCCATGGCACTTTGTGCATCTCTCCTTGGTAAGAGTATGATCTGGGAACTGCTGCTCTCTGTGAACTGAAGCAGTTCTAAGGGTCCTCCCCCACCCCAAGCCTTCATGTCCCTGGCCCACGGCAGAAAACCCTGGTTGTGACGTAGGCCTGGCAGTCCTCCTTCTGTTGTGCATATCTTCTGTACAAAATACCACCTCTTCAAATGCTCCCAGCTTCTGTGGGTGTGAACTTGTCACCATAGCCTCATGGACTGAACTACTCTCAGTGCCTGGAGTCTTCCTTTGAGTCTTTGGCTCCATTTTCCCCCCAAGCTCTGTAACTGAGGCAAATGTCTCCAGTGAGGTTCCCAAAGTGACCATGATAGGGTACCTGGGGCAAAGAAGTCCTCAAAACCTCATTTCCACTTTTCCACAGCTGGTCTTATGTCTCTCTTCCTCTTAGCCTCATTCTGCCAAGGTTATGAGATCCTGTCCTAGAACAAGAAGGCCTTAAACCATCTCACAACATCTTATGATGGGTTTAGCTTTGAATCATTTTTCCTGTTACTCTGGCTGAGGATATAGTGCCCTGTACTGATTCTGGCTCTTCATTTTCCTCTTCCACCTGCCCCTCACCTGTGGCATACCTGTTCTGAGGAACAGGCTCTTGGCTCTATCTTGAGCCCAATTATACTTCTGTGACTAGTATTGGAAAACAATAGTTTTATTTTGATATCCATCTAAGTTTCTCTCCAGCTTGATTTTAATTTTACCATGTTTATATCAAGGAATGGAAGCCTACCCTTGAATGGCTGTCCTGTGGCTGAGGGCCTGCTTTCTATTGCACCTGGGACCACTTGGATGGGACCGCTTATAACTTCACTTACTTACTGGGATCTGAGGCTACTTATTTATATCCCTTCCTCTTCATTTCTCATTGCTTGAGTGAGTCAGAAATAAAGAAGTGACAGAGTGTCTGACTATGGATAGAATTGGACTTCTAGTGAAGATGATTTTTGGTTGGTCATGAGGTAAGCAAGCCCACAAGTATCCTGGTGTCACAAACGTAGAGAAACAAGTATTATGATGGCTTTGGTGTCACACAGATCTCAGTGTGGATCCTGAATCATTAATTTAAGACCTATGCACACTTAAACAAGTCTAACCACTCTGTCCTTCAAATTGTCTTTCTATAAAATAAGCACAATTTCAGTGCAAGCTTAGTACTTGTCAAGTGGTTGTAAAATCTGAAAGATAACCCAGTTAGAGACTACTGCTTCTGGACAGGATGGAGCCTACAAAAAGGCTACTAGAACTAGCGAGTGTGTTTAGCAAGATTGCAGGAGAGAGGAGCAGTATATAAAGATCAATTGTATGTTTATATAGTAGAATAAGTAAATGGAAATTGGAATTCACCCACTGTACCATTTACAATTGCATCAAAAGTATGAACTACTCAGTGGCAAATATGACAAAAGATGTGAAAAACCTGTACAATAAAACTATAGACATATAATTTATCACAGGTCAAAAGACTCAATATTCTTAAGATATCAATGTTCCTAAACTGATTTATAGATTTAGTACAATCCCAATCAAAATTCAAGCAGGTTTTTTTTCGGTAAAAGTTGATAAGCTGATTTTAAAATTAACTGGAAATGCCAAATAATCTATAATAGCTGAAACAACTTTAAAAATAACAAAGTTGGAGGGCTAACACTACCTGATTTCAAGGCTAATAAAACTTATAGTAATCAAGGCAGGGTGATATTGACATAAAGATAAACAAATATGTCGATGGAGAATAAGAGTCTATAGATTGATCCACAAAGCCGGACCACTTATTTGACAACACTAAAAAGGCAACTCGGTGGAGAAAGGGTAGTCTTTCCACAGATGCTGCTGAACAATTGAATACCTATATCAAAAAAAAAAATCCTTTAATCTTTAACTTGCACAATATAGAAAAGTTAACTGAAATGGATCATAGACCAAAATATAAAACCTAAGCTATAAAACTTCTAAAGGAAAACATGCTATTGAATATGTGTAACCTAGGATTAAGCAAAGGTTACAGAGATAATATGCATATACTAAAAGCATAATTTATAAATAAAAACATTAATTAATTGGACTTCATGAAAATTAAAACTTCTGTTTTTCCAAAGATACTGTTAACAGAAAGAAAAGACAACTCAAATTGGGAGAAAATATTTGCAAAGTTTATTATCTGCTAAAGGATATATCTGTAGCATACATGCATATATCTATAACCGTTAAATCTCAATAATAAGATGTCAACAAAGTTAAAACTTGTTTTCCAAAGCATACCATCATGAAAGTGAGAATACAACCCATAAAATGGAAGAAAACTTTTGCAAATTATACATGTGATAAAGAACTTGTACCTAGTGTATGTAAAGAGCACTTATAACTCAATGATAAAAAACAAATAATTAAAACTAGGCAAAGGACCTGCTGGACATTTCTCCAAAGAAGATATACAAGCAGCCAATAAGCACATGAAAAGATTCTTAACATTATTAGCCACCAGGAAAATGCAAATCAATGCCACAATAAGTTGCCACTTAATACCTACTAAGACAGCTATAATAAAAAAGAAAGATAAGTATTTTTCAGGATGTGAAGACATCAGAAACCTCAAACACTGTTGGTTGCAATTTCTGAAAAAGGTTAAACACAGAATTACCATATGGCCTAGCAATTCCTCTCCTATGTATATATACAAGAAAAATAAAACAGTTGTATTGGAAATACCCAGTCTTCCCTTCTGTGTCTGCTTTACTTTTACACAGAAGACTTTATTTCTGCCACTTCTGGTCAGCAAATGTGACCATACCAAGCAATTCTCCATGACACCAGCTAGTTGTCCTACAATTCAACTCAGCTCTCACACTGTTCTCCTAGAGAGAGCATCTGATTCTACAGGTGAAGGGCTCAATCCCAAAACATTGCTCCCACCCACATCAGATGCCTGTCACAAATAGCAGGTCCCCAGGTTACCGAGAACTTCTGCTCAACTTGGACACAAATCTGAGGCTCCATGGTCTTCTCCCTCACTGGGTTCAGTTAGTTTGCTAGAGCTGTTCACAGAACTCAGGGAAACACATGTGCTAAAGGATATGATAAAGGAAACAGATAAACAACCAGAGGAAAATATACCTAGGGTGAGGTCTGGAAGGATCTCTGTTTTCCTGGAGTTAGGGTATATCACCCTCTCAGCTTGTGGTTATGTTTACTGACCTTCTTGGAAGCTCACCAAACCTCGTACTATTGAGATTTTATGGAGGTTTTTTCACAGAGGCATGATCAATTATTACCTTCATTTCCAGTCTCTCTCCCCTCTCTGAAGAATAGAGGGTGGGGCTGAAACTTCCAAGCGTTTAATCAAGGCTTGATCTTCTGGTTACCAGACCCACCCAGAGTAAAATGAAAGATGTTCCTAGTGTTCTTATCTCTTAGGAATTCACAAGAGTTTCTAGATCTCTCTGCCAAGAACTGAAGGCAGAGATAAATATATGTATATATTTTCTATCAAATTGTTGTTGATAGAAATTTAACACACACAAAAATTTATACACAAATATACATAGAAGCATTATTGATAATTAACCAAACATAAAATTCTAAGTGCCCACCAACAGATAAGTGAATAAATAAAATGTGGTGTATCCATACAATAGAATACCATTTGGCAATAGAATGAAATCAACTACTGATATATGTGACAACATGAATGAACTTTGGAAACAGTATGCTACATGGGAGAAACCAGACACAGAAGTCTACAGAAGTCTACTTAGTGTATGAGTTAGTTACTACGAAATGTTCAGAATAGGCAAATCTATAGAGATGGAAAGTAGATTTGCAGATGGGGATGGGGAGTGTGGGGAGGGAGATGGGGAATTGGGAGTGACTAATGAGTATGAGGTTTCTTTTGAGGTGATAAAACCGCTGTAGTGTTGATTATGGTGATGGTTTCAAAATCTGTGACATCTAAAAACCACGGACTGTGTACTTTAAATGGGTGAATTGTTTTGTATGCAGATTATATCTCAATAAAGCTGTCATTTAAAAAAGAGTCAAAGTCAAGGGAGAGGGATGGGCCTTCAAAAAGGATGCAGGCCTTTATAACGTGATGGAAATGTTCTATATATTGATGGTGTGGGTAGTTACTTGTACAGACAAGCTTTTCAGGCCTCATTGAAATGTACGTGAAATCCTCATCAATAAGAAAAAAACCTAATTTAAAAATGTGCAAAAGATTCGAACACTCACCGTAAAAGATACACAGATGGCAAATAATCATATGAAAATAGACTCAACATCATTAGTCATTAGAAAAATGCAAATAAAAACCACAATTATAGCACTACCTGTTAGAATAGCTAGAATTAAAATGATTGACTGAGTCTTGGCAGGGATGTGTTGGACTGGAACTCTCGTACACAACGTAACATGGTACAAACACTTCGCAAACTGCACAGCAGTTTCTTAAATGTTCAACATACATCTACCACCTGATTGAGCTATTCCACTCCTAGGTATTTACTCAACAGAAACGAAAACACATGTTCATACCGAGTCTTGTACATAAATAATCATAGCAGTTTTATTTGTAATAGTGCAAAACTGGAAATAATCCAAATGCCCATCAACAGGTGAATGGGTAAACCCATTTGGTATGTAATACTCAGCAATATTTTGGAATGAGCTATTGAGTATAAACCATATGATTTCATTTACGTAAAAATGTTAGGAAATGCAAACAAATCTGTAGCAACAGAAAGCAGGTTTGTGGTTGCCTGGGGAGGTGGGTATGGCATGGGGAGGGGCAGAAGGGAGGACACAGGACATTTTGGCTGGGTGATGGGTATGTTCATGATCTTGATTGGAGTGATAATTTTATGGGTCTATACATATGTCAAAACTTATCAAATTGTGTACTTTAAATATGTGCAGTTTATTGGATGTCAATTATACCTTAATAAAGCTATAAAAGCAAAGATAATGCACTTACAGTCCTGGCTTGCAGTGAATCTGTCTCCTCTAATTGCCCCTTGGCTTCACACACTGAAATTATGGGCATGAGCAATCTCCTATCCTGGCCTAGATGGGCCCCTGGAACCCAGCTCTGGCTTTCAGGTTTGCCCAGGCCACTCCCAAAGGACATTTGTTAGAGGAAGGAGGTCAGCAGTGACCTCTCTCTATGCTCTCCAAGAAAGGCTGGTTTCTTCAGTCCATCACAGGTTGTTTTTTGCTCACACTAGGCCCTCCTGGTGTCCTGGCTTTAACAATTATTTCTTATTTGCTTATTTATTGGAATTTTCTTATGGCTGCCAACATGTCAAATCATCTAACTCAAATTAATTCTACCGATATTTTTTTCAACATGGGCTATGTAAGACACATGGCAGATATGTGTGAGAAAGAACCTATGTCCAGACCTCGTAGCCTAGGAGGATTAGGGGCTAATGTGAGAACACGAGTGATTTATTAAGGGGCAGAATGGGATTGGTGTAAGTGGGACCTGCAGATAAGCTGACCTGGAGGTTTACTGAGAAGAGAACATCATCTGATACTCCCTCTTTGAGTTTTGTGTGCTCCTCCTGACACCCCAAATTCCCTTTTCCTTCCACTGTGAAGAACGCTAAAGATCCATCCAACGGAAGAAAGGAAAGGGTCGCCCTGCTGACTGCCTTGCCAGCTGCCTGAGCCTAGAGCAATGGAGAACTTCTGAGCCAGCACATGACTTGGGCAGGTCTGGTAATTTCCACATTTGCCTGTCCTGCTATCTGCCACTTCCAGAGATGCACTAGCTGAGCTTGTAGATGTGATTTACAGAGGGCTCAAGACAACTTTCATCTGTGTATTTGTATGCAGCTGTGTGTGTGGGCCACTCAACAGACATTCAGATTTAGGGAGAGAAGCATATGCATCTCAGAAGGAGGCAGATGCTGCATAATCAACAGTAATTTAGAAGGAAAAGAGAAGGGAAGAAAAGAACAGACCCCATTTACAACAGCAGGAGGGTTTGTGCCACTACTGTCCCCTTTCTGGGGCTCCTGAGTGCTTTTTATGTCTCTAGAAAGTGCACCAGAAGCCACAGGCACCTTTCTGATGACTTGCTGTGAAGTACAAAAGAAGCAGACGTAAAGAGGTGTGGGTTATGGGAGTGTAGACGCTGCCAAACTCACACACTGCTGTGGAAGGGGTCATGTTGTTAGCAGATGAGGCAGAATAGGCAGTCAGAGAAGTTACCAATCCCTAGTCAGGAAACAAATGCACTGCGGCAAAGTGTGAAGATCAAGGTCTTCAGAGTCTGAACTCTGAAGATCACTCAATGTGAGATTCTACCCCACTGCTTCCTGTCCTTGGAAATGCTATGAGCTCACTAGCAGCCTCATTTTGTCAATCCTAAAATAGGGACACTAACAATAACGCCTGTCTTCTCATGTTTGTTTTAAGGATTAAATGGAATGATATGTAAAGTGGTAAACTGGGGAATATACACATACACAAAAAATAGATTCTTAGGTGGTTTTAAATATAAGAGGCAAGGTATTTGGTTGAAAAAAGAATTTTTCATTGCCAGAGATGTTTCCTTGGATCCAAGACTGATGGTCGAGCCAAGGTGGTAAATGATCAAAGCAATAGTCTCACAATGAACGGGGCCATCATTTCAGGCCAAACCACAGCTAACTGACAGTCCATCAGTGAGGGCTGGGAGGGCCGCCTCCCCTTCCTACTTCGCCTCAGTGAAAATGAAATGTTTGCTGGCTTGGAAAGAAGGGCTTGACCTCAAGCAAAATAAAAAATCACAACTTCCAGGTACACAAAATGACTGTGTTCACCAGTTCTCTATGAAATCTGAGGTTTCTGGGTACCATGGTCTTTTTAGTCAGGAGTTGGGGGTGGTGTAGAGTAAATGTCACTGGAACACCATGCTGCTCTTGTCAGGAGGTAGAACATTTTCTTTCAGTGCCAAAGAAAATGTCGCTTTACAAGACCCTGAAGGTCCTATTAGTTGGTCATGCACCTTTGCACGAAAGCAAACAACAGTTATTATTCTCTCCCTATTCAACGAATTATGGCAAGATTTAGTCCCTGAAAATCTCTACTTGAGTGGGAAAGGGGAACTCTCAGTGGTATCTTGTAAGCTGATATCTTCTCCAACTTGCTGGGGAGTTTCTAACTCCAGATACGCTGACAGGGTAAGAGTTACCCGGGTCCCTCTTCTCGCGGTTACTGCTCACTGGTTTCGTCACTGCCTAGTATCCCCTCCAGCCTTAGCCACCACCACTTGTCCTCTCGCTTGTCTGTTGAATGTGATATAGCCACTTTCACCGTTGCTGGTAGTGCTCTGACGGGTACTGCCTGTACAGTTGCTCGTTTTGGACATAGCTTTTTCCCCTTTCATTGAAAATCCAGAGGCACAGAACAAGGGACATGGTTAGATGGTAGAAAGGGTTGTAGGCCTCTCCATGTGATGGTGCTCATATTAATTTTTACTTTTAGTTTGTGTTTATTGATGAACAAAGGTTAAAGTGTCTAGGTTAATACCTGGCACAACATTGCACAAATACTTGCTATTATCACCATCATCGTTGTAACATAAAAAACAGAATTACAACCCATGCTTCACAATTTACATAAGCGATTTCATGAACTATGCCATTTCATGTTCTAGTGTTTCCAAAGCTCACCACTTTTTTTCCTTGTAGAATACAGAATGCGCCATTGGACTATTGGGGTGGCATAGACAGGACCTCCAGTGTAGATGGGGCCACTTGGTCTGTGAGTAGAGCATAGACACTCCCTTCCTTTCTAGATGCAATGCTTTGAAAGCATGCTCAGGAATGCTCCCAGCATGCCTGGAACATGGTAAGTACCTAATATAGGTTGTCAGAACTTCCTGATTTGTCCACTGCAAGAAGGAACTGAACTTGGAAGCCAGCCCCCTGGGCCACATCAAGCAGCCCTGTTCTGAGAGGCCTTTCTCTCAGCCACACTGGGGCTTCTTACCTTTATGCTCACACTCCTGGAGGCAGTGAGTGTGGTTGTGCCCAAATCAGCAAAGAGACTGTGTAATTCTCCTCTGCTTCCTGATCTTGTCCCCAGTCTACGTGGTTATTGTTTTGCTCCCTCAGCTGGCTTTCTCTCTGCTTGATAAGCAGTTTGTGCTAATACGCTCTTGTTTTCCAGATAGTGATCATGATGATAACAATCTTTCTCTCTTGTACAGTGTTTCATAGTTTTCAGATCACTGCCTCTGCCACTCTTTTATTTTTCCCTCAAAACAACTGGGGTGGGTAGGCAGGAATGTGCCATTATCATTCCTATTTTACAGACCAGGATGTGACACTCAGGGCTGCTCATGCTTTTCTAAGCTCATATAGCTGGTAAGTGGCAGAACCGAAACTAGAATCCAAGGCCTCACCTTCGGGTCCTTGGTGTTTTCATTGTTGCATAGTATTTCCTGGGGATGAATGACAGGTGTGGAAATGACTGTGAGCGGTCATTCACAGAGCTGGAAATGAGTGAGCCATAACGTGATGAACAACAGCAGTGGCTACTCTGGCTGTGTTGTAACAAAGAGCAGAGGATACCAAGGAGAAAGCCAGCATTGTCAGGCTTAAAATGGATAAGGTTAGAAATCCAGAAATGAGAATTTAAATAACCAAGAAGGTATAGCAAACATCCAGTAAGAATTCCATTAGTTGAATGAACAAAGGAATAAACAGTATCAAAGAGAAGTACATTCTTTAGCGTCTGAGGACATGCACATATGTCTACAATTGTTCCATTACCTTTAGGTAGAGGAAATGTAGTCTCCTAGAGCAGCGGTTCTCAAAGACAATAATTTTGGCTCCAGGGGACATTAGACAACATCTGGAGACATATAAGGTTGTCACAGCTGGGGAGGGAGTGCTACTGGCATCCAGTGGGTAAAGACAGGTGATGCTGCTAAGCATCCTACAATGCACAGGACAGCACCCCCTGCCCTCAGACAAAGATTATCCAGCTCCAGAAGTCAGTAGTGCCAAGGTTCAGAAATCTGCCCTAGAGGAATAACCATTTCCATACTTGTCCTAATTGCAGGATAGAGACAATCTTGGCTTTAACCTTTTTTATTCGGTCTATGACTGTTGAGTAAGGGAGTACTTCAAGGAAAGAGAAGGGCTTTAAGAATTGTATTTGATTTCAAAAACCAAGCCTTGGCTCAGCCGAATATTTATTTCCTCTCTGCAAAATTGTTCATACCCTCCTGTGTGGATAATAAAGAAGTGATGGAATAAGTGCCAAGTGATGCTTTACGGGGATATACTCCCACGAGTTGTCAAAGTAAGATCTGAACTATTGATAATTAATCTATACAGATCTTGAGGATGGAGAACTCTGTTGAGAGTTGAAAATGTCAAGAAAGAATTGATTTTTTTGAAAAAACAGTGTGAAAGGATGAGTGGTTCACGGAACGTCAGGGCTGCAGGAAGTCTTAGTGAGTCTGTACACTGTTCCTTTTCCACATGGGGAAACTGGAGTCGCACAAAGTTTGCAGTGATAACGCCATGGTGGGACCAAAGCCCATGGTTCAGAGTTACTGAACCTGGAAAAATACTTCAGTGTCATTCCACTTTGCACAGGGCCACCTCTTATGGGGATATTTCTTTGGTTTAGTCTGACAGGGAGAAATCTGAGAAATGCTACTGTGTGAGCTTTGGGTCCTTTAGTACAATGTTGATGAAATGATACTAACACTCCCACTAAAAATATGCACATCATTTTACCTTTCCTGAAGTTTCTTCATATATATGCTCTTTCTCACCTTTGGTTCTCTGCCATGTAGTCCCTTTTGTCTCGATGCTTCTTTTCCTTTTCCAATCACCTCTTTGTTAGCAGTCCATCCCCCCCTTCTTTAATCTTTTCCAACTCACCCTCTCTCCACACATACCCCGTTTATAATAAACTCTTCCACGATGCATGTGACTTCTATGCTTTGTCCGTACTTCTGCAGTATGATAATCTGTATCATGTTGGATTTTGTGAAAACCAGTAAACAATACTTCCTCATTCTATTGATTCTGAATCACTTGAGAAATAAGACAGTTGTCAAACAGATGGACATAAAAATGTAAACTTTATTGTTAAAATTTACTAGAGAACATAGCTTAAATCTGCAGCCAAGTGTGGCTCCCTCACTTCCTCCAGAGAGAAACTCAGCCATCCAGTCCCGGTCAGAATAAGAGACGTGGTGGTGGGGAGTAAGATGATGCAAAGAAAGAGGCTCCACATTTTTTCTTCCTGTAGATTGGTAATTGTTTCCTTTCTGGGGACTAAATATTTCAGAGTTGACATCAAAATACACAGCCTGTCTCCTCTGTTAGACTGTGGGCAACTTGGGGTCAAAAACACCATATGGTGTATCTTTGTTTTCTCAACTCAAAGTTTAGTGTCTGGTACATAGCAGGTCTGTTAAATAAATAATATTAGACATACTTTATGTCTCTTTCTTCTGCCTCATTTCATGTCTTTCAAACAAAATTTGCTGCTGCCGATCCAGTCCCCCACTCCAGCCAGCCTCTACCCCACCCAACATGTTATACCAACCAAATTTACAATGTCCCTGTGAGGTAGTGTTGCTCCCTCCTTCACAGAGCAGGGAAATGAAACTCAGCTCTTTTATAATCTGTTTATTAATCAAGTCAGCCAGCAAGTACATGGTAAAGCCAGGTTCAGTGCCTGGGCCTCCTTAGACCTCATGTGCTATGGGGCTGCTCACTCATTGCCTCAGAGCTGGCTCCTTTCTGAATTTTTCCCCAAATTCTTAATCAGTCCTGACTAAGGCAGGGTCTTGATAGACTTATTGTAATTTTAATCTAGTGAGCTTTTAGGCTCAAGACTTACTGGGTTCAGTGGCCCAGTTCCATAGATTCCCACCTTCCCAAACATAATGGGACCCCTCTGTTCAGAGAGGCCACTGAACTCTGTGTAATATCCCAGCCATGGCTCACCCTCAGGTCAGGAGGTCTGTTGTGAATTCAGCCGTGGTAGACAACTGTGGCTCAAGTACATGCTCCCAAATAATGACTGCCCGTTCGGCTTCACCTATAATCATGGCTAGTGTGTTCTGCTACATGATCAGGACCCCATCGTCCTCTCCTGGCAGACCCACAACCTCACCAAGATCTTAAACTCTATTTCAAGCTTTCTCAGGTGTCACTTCAGAGTTAGCATCCGGTACACAGTGTCCCCAAACCAGTATCTTCCTGTCCTCATAGTTAGAGCTCAAGTGAGATCCTGCCTGCTCTTTTTTTCTGTCAACTCCTCACACCAGGGGTAAAGCATCATGTCTTAAACTAAGACTCATCATTTGTTAGGTAGGTGGGGACAAGTAGATTTCATTAATTATCCCCATTAAAAAAAATGAAGGCACTGAGATCTACAAATGCTTAGAGGCCTGTCCAAGGTCACCTGGGCTTGACAAGCTGGGAAGGAAATGAGGACTTAGAAAATGGTCATTGTATCTTTGAATGCTCAATGTGTCTTCACTATTCAGCCACACTCTACTTCCTCATTTCCATGAGCTCCTTCTCACCTCTTCAATCAGGAAAACATAAAATGAGAGGAACAAGAGTAAAGAAAAGAAAAAAACTCTCACAATTCAGTATAGCTCTATTCTGACATGACAAGGCCAAGTCCATCTTTTGCAGTGCCAATTACTTAAAGGGCATCAATGCCATGGTACCATTAAAGTAATAGCAAAGACAGATTATAGGACATTGCGGATCAATGTGCTAAGTGTTGTTCAACTTGTTCAATGAAATAAAGCATTGGATCATTAACCTTACCAATGTCAATGTGTTGTCACTATCAAATTCAGCTAAATGAATGTCCATGGCCCTCATTAAAGAGTGCACTTAGAGGCAACTAATGTATTAATACCTTATTGGCAGATAGTAGAAGGAGAGACTCTCCGTGGCAAGGCAAAGAATTTGGACAGAGCTAAAAATATCCGATTGAGAGGGGAATAGTGACAGATACAAACACAGGAATGTGGAGTGGATCAGTAACTGAGAAGGAAGTAGAAGGATGGAGAAAGGAATGTCGGAACCTGTATGAATACTTACCCCCTTGATAGGAAGGTCTGGAGTGCACAGAAATTGATGGTGACCTGTGATGAAAATTGCAACTTCCCATTTTATTTTCTTTCAGGATATCTGTCTAGTTTAGAAGGAGTAAACTCATTTTTTTTACCTGAATTCAGCTCAGAACCTCAAAGAAATAAGAGTGCCTATGAAGAAAACAATAAGTAGATGCAGTGATTGCACTGGATGGCTAGTCTAAGAAACATCTGCTTCCTCCCCTTACCCCTCTGCCTCACTGCCCTGGAGCAGTGAGAACCCATGGAGGAACCTTGGCTCCTTGGCTAAAGCTGACTTCTTGACATGGAGGCAAGGACAGTGGGTTGGAATTCAAGATATGAGTTCTGCTCTCAGTTCCTCTGCTGTTGCCAAGAATTCTGCTAGGCCATTCCAGTCTCTGGGCCTCAGTTTCCTCAATTATAACACAAGGGGCTTGGAGGATGATAGACCAGTTGTTTTTTAAGAGTCTTGGGCATCTATGGGGTGACTTAGGGGACAGTGAAGGAAAACAAGACCAGGGAGAAGCAGGAATCTCATCCTTTCTCCTCATCTATCCAGAGCAGTTCAACTTGCATACATCATTCATTAGGCTCTGAATAATATTTCATTGGAAAAATAGACCTTATTGACAAACAAGGCAAAATAAACAAGCAAACAAACAAATTTGAAACAAAAACTCTGGACCATAGAATCCTCAACATTTAATAATTTTCAATATGAAAATGTTCTAGTTTAAAAGCAGTAAATTCAGTCCATCATTTAGTCTTTGTATCTACCAGCTGTCATTCACACTGATTTTTCCCCCCTAACAATTGCTCTGATTATCCTGGCACCATGTAGAAATAACTTTATTGTATCTCTACCATCAGTACATGCATTAATCCCTCATGTTGTGATGAGCAGCTCCAGAGTAGGTTGAGTGCATTTGAAAGGGAGCCAAGCCCAATGGGTGGAAAGGGGAGGAGTCCTCTAGGGGGACAGGAGAAAGGTGGCTGAGGAGGCAGAGATGCTAATACAGACAGGGGAGGGAGGACATTGGGCAGCCAGCATGGTGGCAATGCACATTTTACAGCCAAATAGGATTTTGATTGTCCAGTAATTTCTGAGAACTGTTTGCCCAGCTGCTCCAAGTCCTGCATTAGTGGCTGAAGCTGTGTGATTTTTTTTTTAGTCTCCATAATGTGTACTAAGTGTCTCATCTATCAAAAGCTTCTGCCGGGGTGACTGATTTTTACTTTTACTCATTCTCCAAACTGCCTACAAATGTTTCCCAGAACCCAAAGAGAATTTTTCTGTATATAAATGTTTACATTTTTGTTTCCTGAGGAGCTCTTCTCTGCCAAGAGTCCTCCAGTTGGGCCAACATTCTCAGTAGCTAGTCTGAAGTCCTCTCCTTGGTTACCTGTGCCCATCTGGAGATTTCCAAGTCAGTCCCTACAAGAAATGCTTGCCCAGAAATCACACAAATGAATACCATGGAGTTAAAAATGGAACTGTACTTGTTTTCACATGTTTTCTTTAAGTGAGTGTCCCATGAATCAGGAATAATTATTTTAAAGAATATTATTTTACTTGACTATGTACTCATTGGAGGCAGGAGCCATTATCTTTCTTTATTTTATTATTAATATTATTGTTATCATTGCTATTATTTATCTCCACCAATGTGTCCCAAACTTCTTTGATGGTATGAATTCCTTGGGGTGCTTGAAAAAAATGTAAATCCCTAGGCTTCTTCCTTATAGTTTAAGTCAGCAGATACAGAATGATTTTCCAGGAATCTTTAATTAACCAAAAGAAAAAAAAAAAGTACTTCAATGATTCTTATGATCACAGGAGTTTGGAAAACACTGATCTATAAAATCAAGTGCCCAGCTCAGTGCCTGCTACCAACAGCCTTAACAATGTTTTCAAAGAGAAAAGGACCTCCAGGATGTAGGATTAATGCCCCAGAGCTGAGGCTAGCCTAATGAGGAAAAGAAGGACACATGGATCGAGCCCAGGCAATTGTCTGTGTTTCTGAGAGCCCAGGCTGAGGACATGTCACAGAATTTTTCCACACTCCCTCCCCATCTGTATCCCCAGTCTAGCCACATGGAGCCTGGATCTGCAGTAAGCAGGTGGTCAGCTGATTCAATAGGCATAAATGTAGACCCCTGTCCTCCCCACAAAATAGTCCTTTTCAGAGAAATAAGCTGTAGACCCCAAGTAGACATCCAGACTGCTATCCATTCAGGTTGTAGCTGGCGTCTATGTTCCCCCACAGCCTCCTGCTCCCTCTCTACTTTTCTGTACAAATAGAGTCACTTTCTTCTCCCCCAGAGCGTACTTCACCCTGATGAGCATTTCCGCTTCATGAAGGACTAAGGTTGTCAGAGGCTGTGCTGTGCTCACCTTTCAGGAACACCGTTTGGCGATGAGTTTCCTACGCTATCCTGTTTTTCCAGATTGTTGATGAATTATCTGGCTTGAGCTCCTTTGCAAATATGTCCTCTTGCCCTTGTCATGCTTCCTGGATCGATGAGACTTTGCATAATTTGATGATATCTGATTGGATACTGTGCACTAGGCTAGGGGCTGGGGAAACAAAAGGGAATAAGATGCATCCTCCTTATCCTATAATCAGAGAGAGAAAAAAAGACCAGAAAACTAATGCTGGCTAATCAGTGTGAGAAGTGCTAATTTATGATTTAACAAGAATGCTATGGGAGCTTACAGAAGGGGCCTTAATTTAACCTTGAGTATATCAGGTAAGGCCTCCTGGAGTAGGTGTTCCTTGATCTGCATTATAAGGAGTCAACCAGTTAACGAATGAAGCTGGTTGGGAATTCTAGGAGGAGGTAGCAGCATCGTAGAAGCAAATATTTGGTTATTAGATTCTCTATATTACTTGAATATTATTGCATTTAGGGAAAATGCAATAATGTCTTGGACATTATTGCATTTAGGGAAAAAAGTTATGGGATCAGGAGTCAGGAAACTGTATTTTACTTACTGTTCTCTTTTTAATTAGTTGTAAGACCCCGGAAAAGTTATTTCTTTTCTCAATGTGTCAGGGTTACCTTCTGTATAGGGTTTGGAGAAAATGACCTTAAAAATCCCTTCTAGTTATTCTGCTATGAATTTTGCTGCAGGACATGCTTTGTCACTTAGCATAATGAATTGTTCTGCCCTCCATGGGACATGTGTGTGTGTGTGTGTGTATGTATTCATGGGTGCACACAGGCACTCAAGCATGTATGCATTGGTAAAGCTCATCTATGCATAGCTGCCTTTGTCATGGAATTAAACAATATGTCAGGGAGGAGGCACATCCTCTCCGCCCCCCCCCCACCCCCGCACTGGGACACAGTGCAGTCCATAAGGGTGCCACACACATCCTCTTTAAGTAGACCGCCCAGGAGGGGTAGGGGGAGAGGAGGGTGGGTGAAGGAGAGCAGAACATGGGGCTGTCACAGCCTGTGGCTTAAAAATGGCTTGAGTTGCAATTAAAAAAGGCAGAGGCCAAAGGTTACTCCCTGGCATTTCACTCAGGATGGATAATTTTAGAGGGCGATGTGTCTCAGCTTGTTGAGATATTCTTGGAGACTTGCAACAGCTTAAGTCTGGCCACCCTGAAATAAAAATCAAAGAGGCCGACACATTCAAAAACACTAGAGAGAAGCAGCATATTGGCAAACGTTAAACGGGGGAAAAAACTCCGCTTGATTGACGCTGCTCCTGGATCTTCATTTCTTTATTAATAATAGAGATTGGATAATTTTAAATTATTATTATTCCCAGGGAGCGTGCATGATATCAGGTAGTCTTAGGCAGTCCTGTCACTGGGAAGGTTAAATACTCTTTGTACTTGATAATTACCTAATCACCATTACTCTTTTACATTAATTCTGCCCCAGAATTCATTATGACTGGGTTGGGTTATTAAAGCTTGTGTGGAAAGACATAAAGCACCCCGTTGTTTGCGCTGATTTAACAGTGAATAAAACACCCTACTATACCAAACTTATTCAGGACAGCCTGGAATAGATTCTCTTGCTGGTGTGTTAAGCTCACTCAGATTCATCTTTGTGTGTCCACTAGTAAGAGTGAAAACAGAAAAGCAAATGGGCCCCCACCTAGGGAAATCTGAGGCCAGGAGGGAAATAACCTGCATGAGAGGAAGGTGAAAGCAATTAAAAAAGGGATCTCCTCTTTCCAGAATGTCCTGGGAGCTTTTGGAGAAGCTGCTGAATCCCCCTCAAACCCTCTTCATGGCCCACTGCTAGCGGGTCCCTTGAGTGAACACATCCGTTAGCTTTGTCCTTTTGGCAAAACTGTTTGCTGAATCAGTCAGTGCAGCCCAGTGAAGCCAGAAACCCCTCACGTGGCCTTGGCTAAGACAGGAATTCGTGGGAGCTGCAAAGGGGACAAATAAAATGCATTCCCAAACGTAAGCTTTGCTTTCACAAAAGCTGCCCTTGGCTGAGATTACAATGAATGATAACCCCTAGTGTGGGTAAGGGAGCAGGGAGATAGGGAAGCTTACACTCAGCCGGGGGCTATGTATATTGGTATCAGCTTTGTGGAGGGCAGTTAGGCACAATGTTTTAAACAGCCTTACCAAGGTGCATATCTTTTGACTGCATATTTTTACCTTTGAAAATGCATAATGATATGCTTCTAAGTTATTAAAATATTAGTAATAAACTTACATGTTGAACCATAGAGATTTGTTTAGGTCAAGCGTGGTTTATTTATATGCTATTCTTTGCATTAAAAAAATCAAACCGTATACTATTTATTGATATTGGAAAACGATTTTGATGTATGTCTTTTTAAAAGGAGGTTTAAAAAAGATAAAATATAGCTTTTTATTTTAAAACACACTATTTAATAGGCAATATAAAAGTATGGAAAGACATAACTTGTGATGTTACCAGTGATTATGGGTGGTGGACACTGGGTAATTTTTGTTTCCTTTGAGGTTTTGTTCTTGTTAAGGGGTTTGCAAGTTTTCTGCAATCAATGCACATTACCTTTTAAATTACAAAATACACACCAAACACTTGTCTTCAGGTTTTAAGCTTATGCCCATCAAATGCCTCAATAATCTTATAAAATATCTGTAAGAGTTAAACATAATCCCAATTATTTTGAAAGTACACAGATCCTCTGAACAACAGCAAGTCTATGGTTCTGAAGGTTCTGCTAGCATGTGCCCATTCTAGAAGTGCATCAGAAGAATTTCAAGGGCTTCTTGTTACAGAAAAAAATGTAATTGTCAGTGATTAGGGCTCATTGGCCTCCCATTTGGAGAAACTTTGAGGGGGAGAGGCTAGGGAACTGGGACTCTATTCCTCGCCCTGACTCTCAGTGGGCTTGAGTTTCTTTACTTATTAACTTGAATAATCAGCACCACATGCTTTTCCAGATTTCCACAATTCTAAAATTTAGGATACTGTGGGTTAAATCCACAATGAGACCCATGCTCAGTGGGTTGAAAGTCAACTTCCCTTTGCATTAGTAAGATGATATGTCAAAATTGAATTCTTCTAAGAAACACATAATGACAGTGCATTGTTTGAACTCAGACATGATTTTCTTTTACCCATAGAAGAATCAAGATTTTGTATTGAATTACTTTGATTCCCTGAACTAACCCCTCTAGTCTCCTCCCCCTATTTCAGTTTCAACTTAGAGATCATATTTAAATAGAAAACAAACTTGGAATATTTTTAGTTCTCTGAAATATTAAATTTTTCTAGTCTCTGAATTGCATCATAATTTCCTTTGTCATAACAGAAGACCCTATAGGTTTCTCACCCAAATCTACCTCTTCTGGTCTTGGCTGTGTAAGGAGGTGATGTTGGAAGAGCTCTACACAGGGACCATGGACAGTTAAATTCAGGGCATATGCCAGTAATCTGGAAAAGTGGAAAAAGAAGTGAATCTGAAACCTTACATCTATGAGCAGCTGTATCAACTAATTCTGGAACTGCCTGCCTATAGATTTAATATACGGGATAACGAGCACCTGCTTTCAGTAGAGTTTTCTATCACTTGAAACCCAAAGCATCTTAATTGACCTCTGCCTTGCTAATGACTTCTGGCCTAGATGGGAAAGATAGATAGTTATGGCCAAAATATTTTAAGAGGCTTCATGTTAGAGTACTAAAAAAAAAACCTACCAAAAATCAAAACACACTCTAGAGCTGCAGTATTTCAACAGTGTGGTACTGTGCATAACAGGCAATTAAAAATCCAGATACAAAGTCAAATATATATGAGAATTTGGTGCAAAGAGGATCTCAAAGAATAATGATTTGAAGTACACCATCTGGAATTATATTGCCTGGTTTTGAATCCTGGCCCCTACTAGTTATTAGCTGTGTCAACACAGGAAAGTTATTTACATTTTCTAAGTTTTAGTCACCTCATCTATAAAACATGAATACTATCTATGACATAGTGTTTTTGTCAGGGTTAAATGTGAAAATCTTACTATATCATAGAAAATGCTAAATTTGCCCTGGCTGGTGTGGTTGGAGCATTGTCCTGTAAACCGAAAGGTCATAGGTGGTATGATTCTCGGTCAGGGCACATGCTCAGGTTGCAGGTTCAGTCACCATTGGGACATGTATGAGAGGCAATGGATCGATGTTTCTCTTCCTCCCTTCCCCTTTCTCTCTCTAAAAATAAGTCAATAAATCAATAAGCATATCCTCAGGGGAGGCTTAAAAAAAAAGAAAGAAAATAGTAAATTTTATGTTGCCTATTACATCATAAAAGTTGTTCTGGCTCCACTCATACATCACTTCAAAATCTTCTTCATCTGCCTCTTATTCCAGACCCAAGATGTTCCTCAGTTTCACTAGCCACATTTTAAGAGTCGAGAACCCTATGTGTCTAGTGGCTACCACGTTGAACAGTGCAGATATAGACCATTTCTATCATTGCAGAAAGTGCTATTAGGCGGTGCTGTTAAAGAGCTTTCTGCAAAAACCAGTCATATGCATTGCAAGATTTGACTGGCTCCATACATGTGAAATCAGATAGCACTTATCTCTGGTTCCTATCAGGACGTTTTCCGCTGTGGGCCATCAAGTAGAATGTAGGTGAGAATGTGTTTTGCACTCATACATGCCCAGCCTGAAATTGTAGGGCAGTTAATACTCATGAAGCCATGCTTGACCAATGAGAAATAACATTTGAGGGGGAAGTGCTTATCCCCTACATTCCTAGTGTATTTAGTAACATTCCCATAATATGTAGTAAAGTTTCTCCAAAGATCCGAGGAAGTAGACAACACTTGCCCATGGGGTAGCTGATTTGAAAGCACATTGATGTATTGACTTACCTTCCCACCAGGTCTCAATTCCCACTTATGAATTGCTGTAATACTGGGATCACATTTTCAAATGCACACAAGCTTTTGTCTTAGGGTCTATATCCAGGGAACCAAGGTTAAAACAGAACGTATACAACCAAATATTAGCTCATTTCTCCATTGCTAACTAGCAGAAGAAAGGACAGAATAATTTGTAAGTGGTATTTAAATATCAGGAGACCATTTTTTTTTTTCAGGAGACCATTTTGAAAAAAAGATAAATTTACATGAAACACATTCAAATTCTATATGGATTATAAATTAAAATGCAAATAAAACCTACCAAAATTACAAAGTAATAGAAAAAAATATCAGAATACTTTTTATAATCTTGAGCTATGGAAAGATTTTTAAACAGATATTCAAAATAAATAAGAAAATTATAGAAAGGAGTAATTTACCTAAGTTTTTATAGTTTGTACAGGGCAGAAGATACCAAAAAACAAAATAAAAACCAAAAATCTAGGAAAAGAATTTAAGACTATTATGAAAATTAGACTAATTTCCTTATTATGAAGATACTGTCTAAAAATTATAAACCAATAAGAAAAAAACAAAACAAAAAATAATCAACAATATAGGAGCACTCTTACTGGCACATTATGGGTATTTTATAAGTATTAATTGGATGAATAAATAACTCCATGGGATAATGGGAAAACTATTAAAAAATCAGTTCACTGAATTAAAAAAAATCAAATGGATTATAAACATCTTATGCTAGGTTTCACCAGATATCAGAGACATAGCTGTGAGACAAGATACAATTTTGTTTTTACACATCAGATTGGCAGAAGTATAAAGGATTGATGACATTCAGTGATAATGAAAATGTGTGTGGGGGGAGGCACTGCTGTACACTGTTGGAGGGTGTAAACATGAATTTAATTCTATATATGACACCTTTTCAATATCTATCAAAATTTAAGGTGTATATATCCTTTGATCCAGAAATTTTACATCTAGGAATTCATTCTAAAAAAATGTAAAAGTAAGTATACAAAAATATATGGGCTATGATATAAGAATTTTTATTACAGTTTGGCATATCAGAAAATTTAAAATGACCTCATGCTCATCATTTGGGGAATGGTAAATTATACCACAATAAAACTCTGGAATATTAAGTAACAATTAAGAAATAAAGTAGATTCAGGGGGCCCGACTGCTGGTCTCTCCTTTCGGCAGCTTGAGAGCGGTGTAGAAACTGTGGTGGCCTAGTCACGGCAGGAGAGGCATTTGGAAGGTTTGTGCCCCACTTTGACTGT
Organism: Desmodus rotundus; assembly: GCF_022682495.2. NCBI lineage: Eukaryota > Metazoa > Chordata > Mammalia > Chiroptera > Phyllostomidae > Desmodus > Desmodus rotundus. Next base: position 82,373,652 of record NC_071398.1, read on the forward strand.
GTATTGGTTGAAAGGTGTGCTTCAGAAACTGTAACCAAAGGAGGCATTATGCTTCCAGAAAAATCTCAAGGAAAAGTATTGTAAGCAACCGTAGTAGCTGTTGGATGGGGCTCCAAAGGAAAGGATGGAGAGATTCAACCAGTTAGCACGAAAGTTGGAGATAAAGTTCTTCCATAATATGGAGGAGCCAAAGTAGTTCTAGATGACAAGGATTATTTCTTATTTAGAGATGGTGACATCCTTGTAAAGTATGTAAACGGAAATAAATCACTATTGAAATGGCATCATGTGATGCAGCCCACTCCTTTGAAGTCCTGAAATCTTTCATCATGTAAATAATTTCCATGTCTCTTTTATAATAAACTAATGATAAACAACAACAACAAAAGAAATAGATTCAAAAGAATGCCCATTGTTAAGGGTTGAGGTGTTCCCCTCCAAAAAAAAGACATGTTGAAGTCTTAGCCCCTAGTACCTCAAAATATGACCTTATTTGTAAATAGAATCTTTATAGAGGCAATCAATTTAAAACCAGGTCATTAGGACTGGCCCTAATCCAACATGCCTGGTGTCCTTATTTAAAAAAAAGAAAGAAGGAAAATTTATATACAAGATAGGCTCAAAGGGAAGAGGATATAAAGACACAGAGAGAAGAGAGTCATGTAAGTGGAGTGATGTGTCTGCGTGAGCCAAGGAACACCAAGGGTGGCAGGCAAACACCGGAAGCTGAAAGAAGTAAGAGCCATCAGAGGGAGTGTGACACTGTGGACATCTTGATTTTGGACTCCTGCCTCCAGAACTGCGAGAGAATACATTTCTGTTGTTGAATGCTACCCAGTTTTTATTATAGATGGACCGTGACTTACAAGGGTTTGACTTAAATTTTTTTTGACTTTACAATGGTGTAAAAGCTATATGAATTCAGCAGAAACCATACCTGGAATTTTCATCTTTTTCTTGGCCAGTGATATGTGATACAGTACTTTCTATGATCTTGGGCAGTAACAAAGATAGGATCTTTTCCACCTGCGGGCTAATGTAAGTGTTCTGAGCACACCTAAAGTAGGATAAGCTAAGCTACAGAGTTCAGTAAGTTAGGTGTATTAAATGCATTAGATATTTTTGACTTACAATATTTTCAACTTACAATGGCTTTATTGGGACACAAACCCACAATAAGTTGAAGAGTATCTTATTTTGTTGCAGCAACCCTAGGTAACAAACACACCCATGATCTATTGTGGAGCGAAATATTGAGTTGTAGACCAGTAAGTATAATGTTAACTTATTTTATTTAAAACAAATGTTGCTGGATTTATTCTCATGTACTTATGTGTACATAAAAAGCTTCTGGAAATATATCCACATGACTATTTAACAAGACTCCCCTGAGGAGGTGACCTGTTGGGTTGGGCCATTATGGAAACGATTTGCTTTTTTCCTCATAAATTCTTTATTTCATTTTTCTCCTACTGAACATGTATTACATTTGTAAATATCTTTCCCGTCCAAAAAAGCCAAGTGCCTTGAAAAATCATGGGATGTCTTCTGGAGGTGGAGAATAGAAACAAGAGCCACAGGAGGAGAAGAAACCTGGCACAGGGGGTCAAATGTGGGGCTCCAATGCCTACCCACCTGGGTCTCTGAACCTTTTCAGAGAAAGAGCTAGTTCCTAGTGAATGCCATGTGCCATTGACAGAACTCTTAATGCCTCGAAGCTGCAAAAAAGAAGAAATCAAATCTCAGCACAAGGGGCAGGACACCCTCTTCTTTACCAAGAAAGGTTGGAGCCTTGCTTTTTGGGAGCCTTTCTTTTTAGAAGCCTCTGGCTGGCAGGTTTCATCCCCCCTGCCTCTCTCCACTGAGCACAGCTGTAAGAATGCAGCTCAAATGTCAGTGTGAGCACTGTGTTAAAGTGTGTTCCCAGGCTTACTTCTGAATATCTTGTATCACCAGCAGCGCTCAGTGCTATGGATGGTGGCCATACAATCACATGATATCCCATCTCCTCCCACCACTTTCTTTCCCTCTGAGGGGCCTCTTGGGGGACAAGGCAGTGGGGACCTGGCAGGGAGGAGGAGAGGAGCATAAGGTAAGAATAGATACAGGAGTCTCTGATGGCAGATGGAAGGGGAGCTCAGTCAGTGGGACCAGAGAAGCAAATCTGTAAAATCAGTGAAGGTTTTGTGGATATCTAGGCAACTCTGTTTTGGCCCCATCTTCTCTTCCTGCTCCCAGTTTCCTTACCCTTGGTTCCTCAGTTGTTAGTACCTTTCTATTTTCTTCTCTCTTCCCTTCAAACCAATACAGAGTTTTATCTCACCAAGACAGTGAGATAATCACTGATAATCGCTAGCTAAGTAACCTTTCCCTCTGCAGCAGCAGAGACTGGAATTAAACTTCAGATGATGAAGGGATAAATCCCTCAGGTGGTAAAAGAGGATTTCAGACTATAAGAATCTCCCCAGTAGTGCCTGACACAATATACCTAGCCATTGCCCACCCTTGATGATAACAAAGAAAAAAAACACACAGGTTATATATATACAAAATCCTTTTCACAGCCTGCTAAGGTGAATTATTTTTGGTTACTCATTTTACCCATGGGGAGACAGAGTCAAAGAGTTTAAGCAACTGGTCAAGGTGTGACAGAATTGGGGTTTGAACTCAGATAGTCTGGCTGTGGGTCTGGGTGCTTAGCAACCTCTTCTACTGATCTCAGTGCTGTGGTCATGTGTGTGTACAGCACTGATCTCCTGAAACCATGAGTGAACCTCACCGGTGTGTTTTCAGAGCCAAAATATAAGATGTAAATCAGAGACATTTGGAATAGATAGAATCGAGCAATTCCCTAACCATCTGGCAGGAGGACCCATTCTCATTAGACTATTGAATATGCCGTTGATTTTGAACCAGTATGCCACAAGAATTTTTAAAACATGCAGCACCTGACCATTTAGTCTGGGTCAAATAAAAAATATGACACCAGCCAACACAATAATAGCCTTCTGGTGTGAATGCCCTGTGTTGAACCATAAATATATAGGTCATATAATAGAGTTGCATCTTTTTGGTTATGTCGCATAATAAGTTTGTGTGATTGGTTAATTCTTGGTACCAGACATTCTTATATACAAGTATAGGCACCTGATTTTTTAAAAAGTGACTCTGGAGCAAAAAAGGTAGGTAATTATCATTATTATTATCTTTTGTAAATCAATTAAATTTTTAATAATTTTTTCAGGCCTGAAAAAAATATTTTTTGGTGTGTCACAGGGCTTTAGTAATTAGTTTATGTGTGCTATGAGATGGAAAAGGTTGAAAATCACTGGAATATGCCAGTGTAGCACTGTAGAGACATGACTTGCTTGAGGGTAAGTGGAATCCCAACAGCAGGTGGAATTGAATTAGGTCTCTGGGGACAAGGAGACAGCTCTCTCTCTCATTTGGCCCAGTTCCATTCAGAATGTGATATCCAGGAAAACATTACTTTGCCCTTTAGAGAATCAGTATACCCACACACCCCACCTCAGTCCCACTCAAATTTGCATTTCATGGCTGGACAGGGCAAAGCCTGTGACCTTCATCCCAGGACCTATTGCCCTTGGATATTTCAGCCCATGATCTCCTGTTATCATAGTGTTCCAGTACATTTATTGCCTCCTAAATGCTGGTGGATGGAAAACCACTTCTACTGTGTAGTTTTTGCAAGTTAAATATTTTTACAATTTTCAACCCTGTGGCAAGGGGATCAAACAGCACAGTTGCAAAGGAAAGCTGAACAAGGAGATTTGACTCTGAAAGGTGTTTGCCTGTATTAAAATATTCCATTGTCCTCTGTCCTCTCCATAAGAGACTTTGACTCTCCAGACAGCCTGAATGAGGTTTATGGATGAGATTGATATTTAAGACGCTGGCAAAGCATGACCTACAGTTTCCCAATAAGCAGCAAGGACAAACTGCAGTGCACTGGACTTGAGACTTTAATTCCCACCAATTGCTTCTCTCTAGCCCATTATGCATGAGAAATGCAGCTGGCTCAGCTCTGGGAATCCAGGGGTGCCTCCAAATCATAGGCCGATAGAAGGTTGCAGCAGGAGATCACTTAGTGAGTCCAACCTCCCTATCTCACAGATGAGGACCTTTCTTCAGGTGTGAGCCTTGAAGGCTAGGCTGCTCTGCTCTCACCTGCTCTTTCCAGTAAACAGAGAGCACTAAGACTGTGGGATTCTCGTGCACGCTAATGTTGCTAAAGTGTGGGCTACATGGCAGAGGAGAGTGTCAGCAGCCAAGGGTAGACATTGCAGATGTGGGTTTCAATAATGCTCAGCGTGGAGTAATTGCTTGTTACTATTTAAGCGGAGGGGGAACACTACCCATGAGTGAGGGGCATATCCTAGAGAAGTTTCTTTAAAGGGGCAGGGAAGGAGAATCTTTTTGTTTGCCCTGCTTACCTCATTCTTGCTTGGAAGAAGAATCCTGAGTTCTTCACATTCCCTCCAACCCAATGAGAAGATTAGTGTCTCTAGTTTTCAGACTTCCCCCAACTATCTGGGGGTGTGATATTGACAGGTAATAGTTACTGAGCACTTACCATGTGCTGGGCCCCAGCCTAGGGGCTTTACATGTATTAGTTTATTAAATGCTCACAAAACTTCCACAAGGTACATGTGAACATTAGCTCTCTTTTATAGATGAGAAAATGGAAGGGAGGAGGGATTAAGCCACTTTCCTTAGGTCACACAGCAGTGTCACAGAAATCCTAAAGAGGGAGAAATACTTCATCAAGAAGTGCTTCCAGCAAGGACTAACTTTCTCTAGGGATTATGTGCTGATGGATAGTAAGGTAAGTTTGACTGGGAGTCTCGCTGAAGCAGAATACCCCTGTTGTATGCACATATACTCCAACTGAGGAACACTGCATTGCAGAAGCAACATGGGCTTTAAGAGTCAGATTTAAGCCACTTAGAATTCTAATTCTTGCTAGCTGGATGGCCTTGGGCAAGACACCTACTGTCTCAGAGCCTCTATTTTCATATCTGTGAAGCAAACTTAACATTGATGACGATGATTTTAAGGATTATGAAAATATATGCCTTGCAGGGTTATTGTTAAGGTTAAAGATACCATGTAGGGTCTGATGCTGTTGGGCGCTTAATCAATGGTAATCCTTTAGGAGGCCACCCCCTTTTCTCTTACTCTTGTTTCCAGGTAGATGTGTTTCCATTGGTATAACCCCTCTATCTTTTCTCTTCCTTAATCTTAGTAACTGAAGCTCCCAAAAAGTTATGTAACTTTTCAAGGTCATCCAGCTAGTAGTGGGGAGCTAGAATTTCAACCCAGCCAGTCTGGCTTCACAGCCCGCACACTTTGATGCTTCACCATGCTAACTCCTCATAAGACAAAATATACATGATATCAAATGTCTTCTCCCTCCTTGGCAGCAAGAAGACTGAAACCACCAGCTCTTTGGAAAAAGGCAACATGATTCAGAGTTGATGACTCAAACCGCTCTTTCTTTGATCTTGTTTTCTGTCCCTATACTCTTGTTAACTCTAGAAGTTGGAGGCTTGAGAGACAGTGTCTACTCACCCTCAGTTTTACCAGAAGTCTTCATTTATACCTACTTTGTTTGTGTGACTATTAGTAGCTCCCCCTTTCACTTTCAACAATTGGAGATAAATTATATGGCTGTTCTATGCATAAGATGTGGGAAATGGTTAGGCAATGGAGAGGCATAGGTCATAGGCAAGGATGTGGCATTCTTTAAGGCACATTCTCTTTTTGAGCGGTGAGCTGGTTGGTGCCACAAGAAACTAAAACCATATGCCTTCTTGGTATATAGGCTTCGTAGTCTTTGACTTGGCTGTACTCTCTTTGTTCTGGCTCTTGAATGACTCTTACTGATACATTTCAAGGGCCATCAGATCCCTAAATGACAGCTAAACATCAGGCAAGCACCTCACGCCTCCTAAGCATGGTCAGCAGCATCCCCACAGGCAACCTGTTGCAGGTTACAGGGATAGGAAACCTGAAGAAAGGAATGACCTGTGTTGCTTGGGTCCTGGAATTAAATTCACTGGTATAATTGCCAGATGTAATTTCCCTGCACCTTTTTCTGCTAAGTGCTCCTTAAGAGCAAAGCACTTAGTAAATCTAAGGAGGTAGCAACGCAAAAGTGCTTACAAATAAGAATTATGGAAACTCAGAAGCCAAATGCTCACAACAGCAATTTTTTTTTTATTTAATCAGAAACAGAGTCAGAACCATACAGGAGGGGTGAAGTCTCTCAGGCAAATGATAATATAAGCTGTTCATATATTTTAAGATTCAATCTATCATTTAAAAATTATTTTATTACAGGGCAGTTTCATTAAAAAAAGTCTGTGCTCCAATATTTCACACTGGGTACCCCAAAGGAAGCCACATGAAGGGTAATAATAGAACTGATGGGAATTAACTATACGGCATTAACCCACCAGGCTGAAAGAGCAACAGGCATAAATCGGTAGGCAGGGAATTCAACTACCAACTGGCCCATGCCAATTTTGCTTGGTAGCTGTTTCTACTGGTTTTCATTTCAGGGAAGGGAGTTAGTCACACGGAAGATGGCATCTGACCTCAGCCATAATGATGGCAGAAAGAAACAAAGCCCAGGCTTTCTGGAACCTTAGGCAATCCCACAGGAAGACTTTGAGTTTCTTAGAAACAGAGCCTGGAGGAGCCAGTCATCTATCAAAGTGATTGTGCTTTGCCGGCTCCACATCAGTCACCTCCTGGGGGCAGAACATCAAGCACTGTTGGGCACACGTTTTTTTCATGTCTCACCATCACAGCTGGAATTTGAAACATTGGGTTTGTGAAAGGATATGTTTGGGAAAACAGCAGATCAGGCACTTTGAAAACCACAGATCACGTATATAAACATGCCTTGTACAGTGCGCAGAGGACAATGGGCACAAAAAATGCAAGCCCTGGTTTCTTCTTCCCTTCCCACTATGTCTCTAGAATAGCAAGATAATGGAAGAGGCCTAGAGACAAGACTTTTGGGGGCTCTCTGGAGTTCAATTCATCTCTCCAACCCTATACAATTTACAATTAACTCACCCAACTTGGGAAGCTCAATTCTTCTCATAATGAAATTTCACCCAACTCATTTCTCTGTTTTTAGCAGCATCCACATGTGTCCCTCATGTTCCTAAGGTTAAGTTGGAATTAAACTGAGAGACTTCTATTTGACTTTTAGATGACAAGAGCTTCCTTCCTATAAAAAGTACTTTCTGCCCTGGATAATTCTTTTGCTGGTAAATCAAAGAGACAGCCAGGAGGAAGGAATGAGTCACAAAGAACAGACTATACTCTCACTACCCAACAGGATTCCTTTGTCATAAATAGGAGATTCCTAAATTGCAAGACTTTAAAGACAAGATCTCTCTCTCTCTCTCTCTCTCTCTCTCGCCAGTTGAAGATTCCTTTCCTACCTTCATTCCCAAAGTCTCAGCTGGCATTAAGTGTGTTCAGCAGCCTAATGCACAAGAAGACTCCTGATATACAGCCTACAGGTTGTGCAGTTGTAGACTGTCTACTCATCCCCCAGAGATGGACAGGCTGCTTTTAGACATAAGTGTGTTGCTGACCCCAGCTACCAGTGAGCTGTCCCTTCCCTGCCTCCATCCCCCAGGGAAAAATGCATTAAAAAGCCAGTGTGTGACAGAATCCAATTGGGAGAGAATGCTATTTGCCTACCATCCCTTCTCTCTGCATCATCAAAATTGGTCAGTTTGATAACGCTTCATATCCTTTATACAGTGTCAGGTAAGATACATTGCAAATGTATGTGGCTTAACAAATACATGGTAAATAAGCATTTTTCCTGTCCTTTCTATCGATAAAAGATTCTGTGGAAAGTTGAAGGTGGAAAGAAAGCAGCTTTGTAAAAATGATAGATATGATATAAAACTCCATAGCTTATACATCTAACTTGCTGAGTTTTAATGGGGCTGTCATCACTGGACTGTTAGCTTAACTTATGAAAATCAAGAAAATGCCTTTTTGCTGCTTCATAAATCCTGATAAACAATAGTCCGACAACAGAAAACAAGCTCTGATTTTGGAATGATTGCTTTTCTTGTATCGCCAGTAATGAAGTATGAAGGAAATTGAAGACTTATTGCTTACAGATATTAGCACAGACCCAGATGGCTCAGTTTTTTTTTACCATAATAGATAATTCTTGAATTATGTGCCTAACAAAGACAAATTCTAAAACTAACGGAAGGCATTTATTATATTAACAAGTGTGTTTTCGATTCCTTCAAAACAGACTGTAATTTAATCTTGGCTTCAGAGGCAGATTGGAGATGTTAAATGTCTGCTTTTCAGAAGTGATTTCTGTAGGGAGAAAAGTTTTCACCATCGGGTCGAGCTGTGTAACTGGAGGAAGGGATGTTTATCTTAACAACACAGAAAGGGAGAAGTTGTGGAATTTTTTTCCATTTTCTTTTTCATTTTTAAAATATAGAGCAGAATATATATATCCTAGTTCTTCCCCAGGGCAACTTCTGCCTTGCTGAACATAACATATTCCATTGCGAGAAAAAATAATTATCTGTTAGTCTGATAGTGATGGGGACCTTCCCTAGTGTTCTGTGCATATAAATGAAAACCCGAGACCTGCCCAGTAGTGTTCCCAGTCTTATTTGTTACTCCAGGGAGTCAGGTGGATGTGGCTAGGGTTAGGACAGGAGGTTTAAGATTTGGGGGAGTACCCCAATTAGTAATTATCCTGTGCAAGGGGTGTCCAACCACTGGCCCATGGGCTGCATGTGGCCCAGGATGGCTATAAATGTGGCCCAAGACAAAATCGTAAATTTACTTAAAACCTTTTTTTTTGCTCATCAGTTTTTGTTAGTGTTTGTGTATTTAATGTGTGGCCCAAGACAACTCTTCTTCTTCCAGTGTGACCCAGAGATGCCAAAAGGTTGGACACCCCTACAAAGATGGGAGAAGCTGTGAAGAGTTTGGAAACGATGCCACATGAGATATGACAGAAGGATCCAAGGTTGTTTAACTTGGAAAAAAGAGACAATCTCAGGTGGGGGAATGTGGGAGAAGAAGGTCATGGTAAAAGTTTGCTCCACATGGAGGGAGCATATGGCTTCAGAAGGCACACTAGAACTGAGTTCTAGATTTCACCAGAGAAAATAAGTAATATTCCAAGTTGCCTTTCAGAGGAGAGAGCATCCAGGGTGCTGCGTGCCATTATCAAAGGCTCAGAGACTTAAGTCTGGATATGGAGCAGGGAGGATGTGGTCAATGGAGATGTGGAAGATGGTATCTGGGGATGAATCTGGAAGTGGAAGTGGGGCAGTCAGGACTGGGCAGGAGGTGGCAATCTGACATGAGGCAGTGAGATGAAATCAGGAGGCAGCAGGTCTAAGCCAATGACTTCAGAAAGGAATCAAGTGATCCCAAGTAGGAAGATTCCCATTCATGTTGAACACAATTTGGGGGCTTATCACAAGACATCTATAACCTCACCTGTGGGTTGGAAGGGAGCAGTTAGGGCGTTGAGCCAATTAGGATGAGGAAGAACTTGGTAATAGTTAGAACTGCCAAAGGAGATCATTAATGGCCTTGTGAAGAAAGGATGTCTCCATATCTGCTCCTGTTCACATGGAAGCCACTTGCCTCCCTATGTGGGGGATGCCAGACTTGGATGGAGACACTTGTCTGGGTGACCTCTGAAGTACTGCCAATTCCAAGTTGGTACAAAAACATCTTCCTTGCCATCAAAATTTAGTCATGCAGCATCTCTTTACTGAGCATCTATTATGTTCTAGGCAAAGTGCTAGGTCTTGGAGACATGGGGGCTAATACACAGACATAAACACTGCTCCCATGGGCCATCCTGCCTGTGGGGCAGAGAGAGAGTAAACAGCAGTTATAGGTGTGCTGGTTGTTAGGAAGAAGTGCATGTGCTATGGAATGTGTCTTAGGAATATCATCTGATACAGTGAGGACAGGCTGCATGGAGGAGGTGATTTTAAGACTGACCTAAAATGTGAGCAGGAGTTTGTTTGGTAAAGGGAGGAGGAGAGATTGGGAGGGGCAGGGGGAGAAAGGAGAATAGCATGTATGAAAATATTGACTAAAGAAGTAGCACATCCCATCCCTGGAATTACTCCATAGCTTTGATGTCTGGACAAAGTAAATTATGGTACTCAGGAAAAACCTGGTGAACTTACCCGCACAGTTTAATTAGCTATGTTAAATTGAATGTTGAGGTATGGGAGGGTGGAAAAGGAGTGAACACATTTTGGTGTGGATTAGAGTGATCCGGAAGGGATTAAAGAAACCCCAAGAGATTATATTTTGAAGGCAGAGTTTGGTTCAATAAAGCAGTGGATTTTTGGGAGATGCCTAGAGAAGAATAGCTTGAGCTGGGACATGGTAGGTGATATTCAGAGGTAGCAAAGTACAAAAATGTAACAGAGTGATAAGGAGGCCTTCACTCTGCTCTCAGCCAATAAGAAGATGCCCAGACTAGATTTCCTCCCTCAAAGCTCCCTTCAGAACATAACTCTGTCTTGGGTGCCTTTCAGGTGCGAAGACCCCTAGTTTTGCCAACCTGCCTTCATGCTTAACATGGTTCTACAGTGCAAACGAATTGGGGATTTTAGGAGAATAAAAACATGCATTTTGAGGTTTTCCAGTACTTCATAACTTGCAAAGTTTTTCACATACATTTGAAGAGGCTTTGATTATCTTTGTTCTATAGAGAGGACCTGAGATTCAGAGATGGGAAGTGACTTACCCAAGATCATGGCTACATTCTGTGACAAAGCCATTATATTCTTGGTCTAAGGATTTTTACTCTTACACATGAGGGGAGACCTACTCCTGCAAAAAAACCCCCAGGGTTATCTTCTGGAGGGTGGGTCACTTGTTGTTCAGGCTTCCCCCACTAGGTGAGTGTTCTAAGAACCCATCTGTATCAGTGTACCAGCTGGCGTCATTGTGAGAGGCTGTGTTCACTTTCAGTGATATATTTTTTAAGGCTCTTTCAGCGCATTTGCACATTTCATGATGGGTGGTTTACGAGTGCACTCGTCCACATCGTGCTGAGTGTTCAGCAGTTTTTGACCCAAAACAGCATGACCCCCATACTCCACCCTCCCTATTCACCTGATCTCACCCAGAGTGGTTTTTTTTGTTTGTTTGTTTCCCTGGATAAAAAAGTTCTCAAATGGAAAATTTTGCTGATGTGGAAGAGATGACACAAAAAACAGAAGCACTAAAGGCATAAAAATTGATGAGTTCAAAAACTGCTCTGAACAGTGGGAAGAATATCTCAATAGGTGTATTGTATCAGATGGAGAGTACTTTGAAGGTGACTGAAATTTAAACATGTAAGAAAAAATTTACAATTTTTTGTAAATAAATTTTGGTTTTTGGGGGGTCTCCCCTTGTACAGTTCCCATTGATGGTGCACTAGAAACAATGGGTTCTTTCCAAGAAAGACTTCCCGATGTGGGAATAAGTAAAGAAAGAAATGGGAGGAGGTTTCTCTTCAGCACAACTGTATGCCCTTGGAGAGGGTAACAAGGATTTTTCTGAGTGAAGAAAAGCAAGGAGCCACCCGTAATAATACTTCAGAATGGTTGATAAGCATGTGTTCTATTCTGGGTATTTTTTTTCTTCCCTTTTTCTTCATTGCATTGCTTGGAGTTGAAACTGGCTGAATCAGCACTGAATCAGTTAGCAGGAAATGATGAAAACTGTCATTTTCCTCTGTCTGCACAGTAACCCACAACAGAGAGAGAGCTGAAGACGATGGAGGGGCTGCCGAACAATGCCTCCGGCCTCAAATTGGATCTTGGGTGGGAAGAGCCCACGGTCTAATCAGCAATCATTCTCTGGGGTGGGCTGGGGATTGTCAATGGGAGATTTTTCCTGCAGCAAGGACACCTCGTGACAACCACACAGAAACAGCCCTGGTGATGTGAGGAGGCAATAAGACAATTGCAGATCCAATGGGAAATTTTGACTAAATTTTCAGGGACACCCTGAAACAGACACCCTGATGACAAAACAACCTGGGACCCTTCTCATGCTCACAGTGGCTCTGTGAAGGAGTGCCAGCCAAGGGGGCTTCCTTGTTGGCCAGGGCTTCTCTTAGTTCCAGCAAGTAACATGTAACTTTGCTAAAATGCCTTCCCGTAACCTCATTTAGGGGGCAGATGCAAGGCGCTTTCAGCATTCACTCATTTGAAAATGCACTCAGCATCTGTCACAAAACAACAAGGTTCTGTAATATTTACCAAGCCACTTTTCTCTTTGAGCCTCAGTTTCCTCTTTTGTAAAATAGAGATGTTAGTACCTACAGCTCTAGCATTATTGGGCTGAATAATGACATAATGAACATGATGGCACTTTGGGAATTATGCATCATCAAATTATTCAGACTCCAGAGTCTCTGGTGCACTTTAGAGCCCTTATTCTAGCATTCATCATAAGCAAGCAAACACACAACTCTCTCTCCCCCTGCTCCTCGTCCCCGGCTTAATGGTTTTAATGCAACTCTGGACATAACCACTGACCTATGTGCTCCAATTTGGCAGAGAGATATGTGGGAATGAGACAGTCCCCCCCAAATCCTGAATAGCTTCTGCTTTCTTTTGAGCTAAGAGACTCTATAGCTATGACTGGGTATCATCTGGTATCCAAAAGAAAAGTGAGCAACATTGTTAACATCCACAGGTTTCTGAATGTCCAGAGTTTTGGCAACATTCATATGACCCCTTAGAAACAATGTTCCAGAAGTGAAGGAGGAGAGAGCAATGAAAATTTTGATTTTTTTTTAAATTGAGCAGCAGATGTACAAAGTAGCTCCTAAGAGAAATCGATGTGCCGTTAGAGAACAGGGAAGGCCGGTGGAAATTCTGGGTGCTCAGTGGGCAATTATGCAGTCGAAAGCCGTTTTTGGAGTAAAGATATATTCGCTTATGATTATCACCCCAGAGGAGTTCCACCCATCCAATTTTTTTGTCTCATTCATAATATAACAAATATTTACCCAATTTCTACTCCTTACTAGTGTTTTTAAAAATAATTTTAGTTTCTGTGTAAGAAATGAACTTTGAAGAACAGGAATAGAAGCAAGGGCCAGCTGGGATGCTACAGTCCCTGGACTCTGATGATGACTTGAGCCAGGGTGGTGGCAGTGGAAATGGAATGGAGACATCTATTTTTCACTAACAAATAGATTAGCATGATTTCCCACAGATGAAAAATGTGGAGAGAGTGAGAGAGAGAGGAGAGAGAAAAAGAGAGAGAACCAAAGTGCCTAGCTTTTGGTTTGGGTAGATAGAGTTATCATTTACTCTGATGGGGAGACCAGGCAGAACCAAGTTTTCATGGCCAAAGTAGAATCAAGAGCTTATTCTGGACTTGCTATATTGGAGATTCCTGTAAGCCATTCAAGTGGAGAAACCAAGTATGGAGTTGAGTATATAAGTTTGGAGATCAGTTGGGGGAGAAGTCATAGCTAGTCAGCATTTACATATCTGCATCTAGGGAAGTGGACAGGATTACCTAGGGAATGAGTGTTGGTACAGAAGGAGACCCAGGGCTGTCATTCCAACATTGAGAAGATGGGCAGAGAAAGGGAAATCAGAAAAAGAGTGGAGAAAAAAAGTTTGGTGTGGTAGAAAGAAAACCGAAGCAGTGTGGTGTCATGGAAAGGGGGATACTCTAAATAATTGCTAAGGTTCCTTTTAGTGCAAACACTCTGTGATTCTTGTTTCTCTTTGCATTACATTTTCTCTTCTTGATTGCACAGGGTGATAAGTCCAGGAACTTGGACTTCTGCCTGCCTCCGGAAAAGGGCCCCAGGCTGTACACAGTAACAAATTATCTGCTTATCGCAGTTGACACTACTACCATTCTACTTTATTATTTCTTGCTATTATTTTCTCTGAATTTGGGGGAGCCAGCTGCAGCCTTTTATCTAGATGCTCATGCTCCATCACCACTCCACCAATTCTTCTACTCCCCTCCCACCTTTCTGCATGGCCTCCCCCCATCTCTACCCAATGAGTCTTTATTCACTTCATCTGGTTCATCTGCTGATAGTTCTCAAGGTTCAGTTGTTTCTCTATTGCTATTTGCAATTTATCTGATTTCCAACCTGACATTATACCTTGCTGTGATATACAGTTGTCTGGCTGTTGTTTATCCTGTGTAACTATATTATTCTGCATCAACTTTTCCCTTCCTCTCTTCTAAGTTGGGGGCTGTGTTTATAATACCACAAAATCTGACATCTGCAAATCATCCCCATAACCTCAGAGATAAGACAAATTTATTTACCATCCATGTTACCTTCACTTGGGGAGAATTTGGTTCAAATTACTCTGCCCTTGGATGATGCCTCACTTTAATTTTAAATCTGTTCTCTTTCTCTTTCCCCCTCTCCCGCTCTCTTTCCTCCTACCCTGTCCCATCTTCCTTGGACTGAGGCATCTCATCCCAGCCCACTGCTTACTTCCTTGATGGGAAGACCATTTATGCTGATGGTGGGCATAGTGTAAATATTTTATTTTGGGGATTTGTTCAGCAAGGTCTGTTTAGAATGAAGCCAGAATGCCAGCTAAAGTCCTTTTGTGCAAAGAACATAGTGTTCAGCCTTTTACTCCCAAGGCAAATTATTTGCGTAAGTAAGGGTTACTTCCTTGATTACAGCTCTTATTATTGAGATCATGTCTGAATTTCCCAGGTGCATGGTGAATCTCACAATCTTGCACTGTACCCCACAGAACTAGTCTCAGAAAATATATTTGCATGTGCTCCCAGAGACAGAGTCCTTACCTAGACAAGTGGCCCTGGGAATATAGGGCTAAACAGAAACACAGTATCTGAGCATGCTAATGATTTTTCCTGGCTGAGGCCATTGGCTGGCTGTTAACTGTAATAGATACATCTATTAGGTGTCATACTGTTTGTTTTAGGAGATTGCCTTTCTTGATTTGCAAGATTCTAGAGGAGAATGAAGTGAATAGGTGAAAATGAAATTAATTACATTTGATTCATTTATCTAAGAAACACACATTGAGTACCTGTGGTGTGCCAAGCAAAGTGCTGGGCATGAGAATTCAAAGATAATCAGGAAAGTACAGTCAATCTTTAAGGAACTCTGTGTAGAGTCAGAGAGAGAGACATGTAGACAAGCAATTGTAACACTATGATAAGCTCTCTGACAGAAGTCTCTACAAAGCGCTCTGGGAGCCCCAGAGACGGAGTTGCAAATTGCTGAGGGGTACTGGGGACAGTGAGACAGAGAACAAGCTTTCTGAATACTGGGAGTGTGTCAGATAGAGAAGGTGGCACACTGCACTCCTGGCACAGGCAGCTCTCAAGTGTAGAGGAGCTCCAGGTGCTGTTGTGCAATCAGCAGAGGTGTGAGTGGGGCTGAGGGCATAGACAGGCTTCCTGGAAAGGTAGATGGGGGCTGACAGTATCAGAGCTCCTTCAGGTTCGGGGGGGCCTTCTGGTAAGACAAGGGCTGGGGAGGTCGTGGACCAAGGGGGCAGCAGCAAAATATAGCGTGTCCACATAACTGAGCCACTCCTTACACAGCCTTCTGATTTTCTCCTCTTTGCAAAGTTTATGGCTGATTGTCAGCTCAGACTTCTTTCCTGGCTTTGCCCTTCCCACTTGGCTGCCACAGATTTGGGGATTTAACGATGGGTTTGGTTATTGACGTTGCTCCACAGGGTCCCTGTTTTGCTTAGGTGACTCCTACCTGTTTTAATTAACCAACTTCTGCTGATCTACTCAGGTCCTCTCTTGTATCCTGTTCTAGTCATTTGCCACAACTAAACAGTGACCAGCTATAACTGTGTTGGGTACCCTTCCGGAGAAATCAGGTAGGACAGGAAAAGTCTTCTCTTAAAAGGGCCTATTGATATTTACACATAAAAGGAAATGGGAGGTGGCTTATTTAACTTCCTCAAAAGTCATCTTATTCTAGGATAAGGAGAGGTGAAAACAGGAACTACACCTGAAAGGCAAGTTGTAGGAACTATTGCTGCTGACAAACAGCCTGGGACAGGGGGCTATTCTAGACTATGGGAGTTTTGAAAAATTACTGGATGTAAATGGTATTGGGAAATTAAGTGGAATCATTGTGGGTAGCATGAAAGAGAAGCACCAGGTAGGGAAATAACAGGTGGTGAATTTTGATGTTTAGTTTTTTTTCCCTCGGTCGTCCCTGCTCCTCCTTCCCACCCCAGGTCATATCAAATGTGTCAAGAGCAGGTATGCAGAGTGTGGGATGGGATGGGGAGACTGGCACTCCCGCCATCTCTGGAACCCAAAGAATGTGAAAAACTGTAAACCAGTGGTTTGCTCACAGAGACAGAAACCAACTGCGAGGTGAAATTGCAATAGTAGGGGACAGAGGCTGGACTTGGGGCAATGAGGTTCCAAGGCCCTAAAATGACAGGAAAGTGGTAGATATCTCTCCATGGAAGTTGTTCGAAGAGGACAGAAAACCATCTGTCAGGAACAGAGTAAATATAGTCTTGCTTATGCCTAGGGGATAGGGTTATTATTTTTTTTCTTTTAAGCAATTTCAACTAAAAGCTTTATGTGAAAAAATATTAGTATTTATTTTCACATAGTTATAACCACAGAGTACTTGTATTATGCTTTAGCTTATTATTTTATTTTTACTTAACATTATGGCAGTAGCATTTCCTGCAGTTCTACTTGGTCTTCACAGTTTTTTAATGCTTGTGTAATATCCTAATATATTGTTGACTTGTTAATTTAACAATATATCTGGGACTTACTCAGTATGTCCCTTTTGGACTAATGTTTTAGTAGTTTGTGGTCTTCTTTAATCCTTCCATTCTATCCAAATTAGTCAACTTTTTCTTTCTTAAATATTCTTACACTGTCCCTTACAAACTGCCAGTGGAATGCCCACTAAATTTCATTTCTGCTGACCTGTAGAGAGGAAACATGAGCCAGAAATCAAATTTTCAGTTTTTGCCACTTACTACTTTGGGATCCTGTGATTTGAACAAGTTAATTACCTAGTTTTGTGAGTCCTGATTTCTTCTTCTGGAAATTGTATAGCAAATATAGGTGATATGTATCTTGAAGGGTTGGGTAAGGAGTGAACACATTTCTAAAGTGCTTGCTGCAGAGTAGATGCTGGAGCCTCTGATTGCTCAGGTCCCTGGAGCACAATCTTTCTTTGAACTTGCTGCTTGCTCCATACAGTGCTTACCACATTCTGCATTGTACTCTAAGTTATTTTATGTGAGTAAGTTCAGTTCCCTTCAATTGAAAGAACAAAGAAGGCAGGAATCTTATTTACTCCTGAGTTGTCCAATTGTGCAGAGGGCTTCACAGAATCCATGCTTATTGTTTGATTATGTAGGAGATCTTTGCTGAACATCTGACATCAAGGCCCATGCTGCTGTCTTGCTATTGGATGAATGTGGGTGGAGGAGGCAGGGCTCTCAGGCAGTGCCTTTCTCAATTCCTGAATTCTGGCCCCTCGGCCAGAGGCTACCAAGTTCCACAATGGGCCAGCCCACGGTTGCCCCTGTAGGAAAGGCAATTCATGGAGGAGGCAACTGGCAGTTCTAGCACACAACTACAGGTTATCAGAAGCAGCGTGGACACCCAGCATGAGTATTCAAAGTGTATTTCATGCTGTGACAATTTTAGAGACCAGATGCACCGGAGATGCACAGATTGATGAGAAAAGGAGAAGAGAGGGGCGGAGGAAACACACCCAACAAACAGACTCGATTTTTCTACTTCTCACAAAACATTTGCCTTTTACAAGTACACAGATAAATCCCAGAACAGGGAGTGCCAAGAGAGGGAAACTGGCATGTGGAAGGCTTGCAGTATCAGCTAATTGGTCTCAAACCTAAATCATAAGAAGACCTGTGATCACGCTGTTCAGAATTAACACAGAAGGCCATTGGGTGTGAGGTGGTGGAGAGAAGGAGGGGTAACAATAGGGGAGAGTTCATTTTTTAAGTGAATTTATACTATTATAAGTCCTGTCGCGGGTGAGTAATAAAAATGGCGATGCTAAGTTAAGCCTTGTGTTATCCTGTTTGCTCAGATGCTGCTTATGCCAGCTGTAGCTAGCAGAAAGCACTTTTCAATTTATTTTTATGACTCTTCTCTAAAAGCATTCCATTAAAGGAATATTACCCTGGATGAAGTTTTGAGGCACCAACGGCAGTTTATTTGCTTGTTGTGCAGGAAAGGGATAAACCCTTATCTGTGCTACCCATTATTTCGGTTTTGTCTTTCTCACACTCCAGTTAAGGGTCAAATGTGGACTCTGCTTTCTACTCTTCTACCGAGTGCTCCTCCCCCATCACGTGTGGCCACATCTCCACCACATTTTGGTTCAGTCTGATTATCAAAACCGCTGAGTCTCAACTTTGCAGGAGCTCGGTTAGTTTCCACCATCCCATTGATGAGAACACTCCTCAGCAGCCTTGGTTTGTATTTGGAGGGATAAGCTAAGCGAGGAGGGAGATAGCTTCCAGGTAGAGTCTGTTCTCTCTCTCCCAGATTCCCAAACTTGATTATTTAGTTCCTTTGATAACATATTCCACAGAGGCTGTAACGTGCAAATATGGGGACTGTCTCTTCCTGCCTCACAGATAAAATGGATCTAGAGGGAAAACATAGCCAGTGGTTGAGAGTAAAGGTTTTGGAGTCATATTGCCCAGTTTTGAAACTTGGCCCTGCCGTGCGGTATCTGTTCTATTAGGCAAGTTGATCAACCTCTGAGCCTCTTGAAGTCCCCTAAGTTATAAAGTGGAGATATAACAGTTCTCACCTAATAGGGTTTTTTGAGGGTTAAATAAAATAATAGATGTAAAAAGCTTACAACAGTGCATGTCCCATAATAAATACCATATATATAATTATTAGTCATTTTATTACTAATGTTATTGCTGAGATCCAAATAACTCTGAGGGGAGGCTGGATTCCTCCCTCTGACTTCACTACTAATGTGCCATATCACTTTACACTCATCTCAACCTCTCTGGGATAATAATTCAAGCCATCTTCTCATTCACGGAGGTATATAAAGACTAGGAAAAAGCAAAAGTCATGATATGTAAGTGGATTTATGACTATTTATGATGTTTTATTAAGCCAGATAAGTAAGATGCTAACTCATGGCATCAGTGTGCTTTTAATGTCTAAGCATATTTTAAAGATCTAGTGTTGGGATGTGAATTTGCTGGTATTGTAATTTTTATTTAAGTAATAGAATCTCAGAGTTGGAAGAGGTCTTAAAAGCCATGGACTTCTTATTTTTAGGCAGGAATTCCTTCTACAACAACTGCAATCTGTGGCTGGTCACAGCCTGTGCTATAATCAGCCCTGTGATGATGGGGTCACGCTCTGGCAGGCTTATCCTTCCCATCTCTAAGTGACAGAATGCTCACCTTTACAGTCATCTGAAACCTTCCTCTGCGTAACTTTCACACAATGGTGCTGGTTCTGCCCTATGAACCTTCACAGAACAAGTCTAACTCCTTTCCACATGACAGCCCCCCAGGTATTTAGTTCTTAAGCCTTTTCTATTCCTTTTCTATTCCTGGCCAAGTTCGTCCAGACATTCCTTATATGCCCTGATACCCAAACCCTTGTCATTCCGGCTCCACAGGATGAAGTGTACTCTTGACAAGATCCCTAATAAATTGTTGAACCTGAAATTGACCACAAAATTCTGATTATTTTTTCTACCTTCATCTGAGGACATTTTTTTTATTGCTTTTGGAGAGAGAGGAGGAAGGAAGAGAGAGAAACATCAACTGGTTGCCTCCCATATACACTCAGACCGGCGATCCTATATGCTGGACCAGGGATCATACCCGCAACCTTTCAGTCACAGGACTGCGCTCCAACCAACTGAGCCACACTGGCCAGGGCAGAACTCTGATTACTTTTGAAACTCTTTGTGATGTCATCCTTTAACCACTGGGACCAAAGATTTTTTTTTTGGATTGATTGATTGATTACCTTGTTAAGTTGCTGGTGCTCAGAGACTGCATCCCCTCTTCTATTTAGTGGAAACAGTAAAACTTGCCTGATGCAGTCCTCATAGTTTTGTGTGGGCCTCCAACGTGCATGGGTACATGCATGTTTGAAAGAGCATCATGAGGCATGTTTGGGTTTAATTTTACCACTATTGGGCTTACACAGTCTGCTGCAACTCTTGTTTCTTCCCATTAGTACTGCTGATAACCTGCATATCACGCTACATTTATAACTGCATAGTTGCATTTTGTTAATTTTCTAGTTGTATTTTATTTCTGTAAAATTCCAGCTCATAAAAATACTTCAGAATCTTTTTTTCATTTTTTCTCAATCCCTCCACCCCCCACCACCTCCCCCAACTCATAAGATTTCACTCATATATGGAATCTAATTAAAAAAATAAAGTAACATGCAAAATATTTCAGAATCTTGATTTTGCTAACCAGTTCCCTAGCCGCCACACCGTGCTTTGTGTCATCTACAAATTTTGGAAGCTTGGCTTCTGTGGCTTTACCTAAATGAAGAATATAGATTTTGAAAATTTCCCTTCATGGGAATTCCTTAGTTGGCTTCTCTCTACTCACAACATGCAGAGCTAAAGATAACGCTGTCTTTTCTTTTTATTGCTTATGGTACTAAATATATTTCTCTCACAGAAACAATCTCTCTTTTGTCTGAAAGATATCTGGGTAAATACCTTATTTTCTCTTATGGATGATAAACTTCTCAGGGATGAAAAGTGTCTTGCATTCACACTTGTAGCCCCCAAAGGCAATGATTCCACCTTGCACACACTTGTAGTAGGCAATCACTTGTAAGGCGAGAAGATGGAACCTGGGGCAGAGTTTTGATGTCCCCCAAAGGAGGCTACTAACTCATTAAACCATTACAAAACTCTTACTTATGTAGCTTATTTGATTAATGCCCAAGAATGTTATAATTATTATTATCTTCTATTAAGTGCAAAACTGTGATAGGCCTGAGAAGTTACCCTACTTGCAGGCTGATGAGTTAATCTGCTGTGTTGTGTAGGGGGGGTTAGGGTTGATGCCCAGAATCTTTCATGTTCCTATTTGGGGATGACATGAAACCTGCTGTTACATTATTTTTACCTTGGTAGAGGTAAATTCTTTTGCTTGGAGTGAATCACCAATAGTAATTTTTGAAGTCATCAAAATACTAATTTTGAGCAAGTGGACAAATAAAGCATCAAGTTGAGTAATATAAAAATATAGGTCAAAAATAACTAATAACAATGTAATTATGATTGACTGTAAACAGATATATTCTGAAAAATGGTATATATTACTTCATAGTATTATCTTATAATATTTCCAGTGTCTTGTCCAACATTATGTTTAGCAGATGTTGTGGGAAAAGCAAAAGAAATAGCATTACTGGGTATACAGAACTACTACAATCTAATTGGGGACATTACAGTATAACAGAGAAGGTGAAAATAAATCTATGCATGAAATAGAGATATGGAACATAATATAAAATATATAGGTTTGGAGAGGGTCAGCTAAAGAAGTTATCAGGGCTGGTTTTATATTTAATAGGAAAGAATGCATAATTGGGGACTGGAAATGGCAGGGTGCAGAAGAAACCCAAATTAGGCACCTTTTCCATTTACCGACAGAATGGAGGAGGAGTTCCTTTTTCCCATGGGCATTACATTTTCCAAAGTCTCAGGATAGATTTGTGTTCATACTTTGCCCAGGATCTTCATTTCCACACTCCAGAGCAAGCTATTGCTGAGATAGGTAAAACATGGGAAATTTGGTATGCGATTAAATGAAGGTTAAAATAAGCAGAGGTAGGGGTGATGTGAGGGTCACAGGAGAACAGTGAACCACGAGAAAAAACAAACAGAAAAAATCAGAGAGTGGAGAGAATGACTTCTTAGGCAATACAAAGTGGGGCAAAAGTATGTTTACAGTTGTTCATTTGGAAAATAATAGAATAATTACTAAATAATAATACAAGAATAAACTGCTTTTTTACTTGCAACTGTAAACCTACTTTTGCCCGCACCTCCCCCTGACCCCCCGCGGTGTTTCTTTGTTCGGATGCGGATGAAAGCGTACTTGCAATCGTCGTTGTCAGATCAAGGTTAGGAAAGCATGGAGCAAACTGTTTCTCCCAGACCTTTCAAGTCCTTCGTGCCTGATTAGCTTTTTCCCCTGCATCACCACCACTGTGTCTTCAGCTTCATATTGTTATGTAATGTTGCCCCCTAAGCCCTGGTTCCCCTCTTCCATTACCATTCAGAAACAAGATCACACAATTGGAAGACGAGTCTGGAGATTCATCTCTTCTGGTCTGTAAAGATGACAAATCTCTCTCTACTCTTTGGTTAGAAAATACAATTAAGTGGACTGGAGTGGGCTCTCTCCAAAGAAAATTGGCTGGATTGAGATGTGAGTATCCTAGAAGCTGAACCAATAAAAATCAATCATTCGCATCTCCTGGGGAAATGACACTGGGGGAAAAGCTTGCTTTGATATCTCTGTGCTGTGGATAAAAAGTGTGTGATCCTTACCCAATCAATATAAATCTCTGAAATGAAAGATTGAAGCTGTCAGGAGTTGTAACATCTCTGAGATGAGAAATGTTGGTGAGAATTGTCTCCACTCAATGCCAGCCCCTCTCCCTCAATTCTCATCTAAGTCTTTGCATAGCATGTTGTCTTTTTGCTCAAGATAAGAAGGCTCAAGGAATTTCCAAGTCTGTATGACACACTCAGAAAATGACACAACACATAGCTAAACGACCTCCGGGATCCAAAGGCAGAAAGGAGATGGCAGAGTGATGGCATCCATTCCTTGCTTTTTATCTTAGCTTAGAAGACCTGATCTTATCCTGTGCCTAAGAACTTCCAGAGAACAAGACTGCACACTCCCTAAAGCACTCAGTGCCAAGAAGAAGAACTCACACCACGAAGAAATTTATTCTTATTTTTAGTCATGCTATGTAATTTCTTAATTCCAATTATAGGTGCCTTTTCCTCTGATGTCATGCTGGGACCAGAGGTGGCTATGTACTGTACTGAAGGTGACATTTCTTGGGGGGATAAATTAATGAATTTGCCATCAAATTAATGAAATCATTTTGTAAATCCCCATGTCTTTGTTATAATGAGGTGGGTCATAGCATAAAAACCAGCAACCACATACCTATAACTTTTGTTCCCCGAATGCTGCTGGCCTCGTTAAAATGATTAGTCGGACTGCCTTTCGGGTGAATTGTAGGAGGTGAATCACACCTCCTCACAACACACCTGACACAGAGTGGTAGAACTTGCCTTCAACTTCCAACTGTGTGCTCGACCAACTACTTTTTTTAAAACTGTGGTAAAATAGACATAACATAAAATTTACCATTTTAACCATTCAAAATTGTTTTCCATTATATTTACTATGTTGAAACACAGTAGTTGTTTCCTGTTGTCATTTTAGCTACTTTTAAGTGTACAGTTCAGGGGAACTAACTAGATTCACACTGTTGTGAATACAGTCACATCCCCACCATCCATCTCTAGAACTTTTTTATTTTCCCATATCCAAACTCTGAACCCATTAAACACTTATTTTCCTTCCTCCTCCCCCAGCCCCTGGAAGCAACCATTCTACTTTCTGTCTTTATGAATTTGACTTCTCTGGGTATCTCATGTAAGTAGACTCATACGATGTCCTCTTGTATCTCATTCATTTCGCTTAGTATAACGTCTTCAAGTTCATTCATGTTATAGCATGTGACAGAATTTAATTCTTTTTAAGGCTGAATAACATTCCTTGTATATATATGTACCACATTTTGGTTATCTACGCATGTGTTGGTGGAAATTTGGGTTGTTTCCAGCTTTTGGTTATTGTGAATAATTCTGCTATAAACATTGGTATACCAATATGTTGGAGTCCCTGCTTTCAAGTCTTTGGGGTATATACCCAGAAGTGGAATTCCTGGATCATATGGTAATTCTATGTTTAATATTTTTGAGGAATGGTCATACTGTTTTCCACAGTGACCGCACCATTTCCCATTCTCATCAGCAATGCACAGAGTTCCAATTTCTCTACATACTTACCAATACTTGTTACTTTCTGTTTTGTTTTTTTTTTTAATAATAGCCAACTACTTTTTTATTTATGGGAATTCACAAATCTTGTGGCCTTTTCTTCCTCCTTTTATTTGTTATTTCTTAGATAAATTATACTTTCTTGGTCAGGTCCATGAAATATTCTCCCTAATTTGCCTTTCCAGCCTCATGCCCTTGCCTCGGAACACTGTTAAGGTGCAGCTCTCGGTGACATCTTCAGGCAACAAAGTCACTTCAGTGATACCTCAGTTAATTTTCTTTTTACCTCATTTTTCCAAATTTTATTTTCACATTTCTTTTGTGATGTTCTGATACCATCTTAACATACTTAAAACTGACCTTGTTATTCTGGCACCATCACTTACCATCCATCTGACTTTAGGCAGATGATTTACCCTAAGCCTTGGTTTTCTTGATTGTAAAAGAAAATAATAATGCCTAAAGTACAGAGCTTTTTGTGAAGATTAAATTAAGTAGGGTCTGTGGAGTACTTGATCCAATGACTGGCACATAGTGATATTTCAATAAATGATAGTTGTGATTGTTGTTAACTTTTCCCCTAACTGAATATCTGTATTTTTCATTTTAAAAAATTAATGATTACTTAGCATTCTCTAAGTAATTTAGGCTATCCACTTCAAAGTAAACTTTTTTATTGTACTCTATACCCACTCCAAAGATTTATGTCAATCACCACTTTCAACATTTCTTGCATTATAATAACATTTTTAAAATATATATTTTATTGATTTTGCTATTACAGTTGTCCCATTTTTCCCCCTTTATTCCCCTCCACCCTGTACCCACCCTCCCAACATCATTCCCCCACCTTAGTTCATGCCCAAGGGTCATACATACATGTTCTTTGGCTTTTCCATTTCCCTTACTATTCTTAACCTCCCCCTGTCTATTTTGTACCTATCATTTATGCTTCTTATTCTGTGTACCTTTTTCCCCATTCCCCACACTGATAACCCTCCATGTGATCTCCATTTCTGTGAATCTGTTCCTGTTCTAGTTGTTTGCTTAGTTTGCTTTTGTTTTTGTTTTTTAGGTTTGAGAGTTGTGAAAGTTGTGAGAGTAGTGAGTTTGTTGTCATTTTACTGACCATATTTTTGATCACCTTCTTTTTCTTAGATTAGTCCCTTTACATTTCATAAAATATAGGCTTGGTGATGGTGAACTCCTTTAACTTGACCTTATCTGGGAAGCACTTTATCTGCCGTTCCATGCTAAATAATAGCTTTGCTGGAGAGAGTCATCTTGGATATAGGACCTTGCCTTTCATGACTTGGAATACTTCTTTCCAGCCCCCCTTCTTGCATGCAAGGTGTCTTTTGAGAAATCAGCTGATAGTTTAATGGGAATTTCTTTTGTAGGTAACTGTCTCATTATTTCTTGCCACTTTTAAGATTCTCTCTTTCTCTTTAAGCTTGGGTAATGTAATTATGAGGTGCCTTGGTGTGTGCCTCCTTGGGTCCAAGTTCTTTAGGACTCTCTAAGCTTCCTAGACTTCCTGGAAGTATATTTCCTTTGCCAGATTAGGAAAGTTCTCCTTCATTATGTTTTCAAATAAGTTTTCCATTTCTTGTTCTTCCTCTTCTCCTTCTGGCATCCCTATGATTTGGGAATGAAAACATTTAAAGTTGTCCCAATGGTCCCTAAGCCTCTCCTCATTTTTTTTTTTTTTTTGAATTCTTGTTTCTTCATTCTGTTCTGGTTCAATGTTTATTTCTTCCTTCTACTCCAAACTGTTGATTTGAGTCCTGGTTTCCTTCCCTTCACTGTTGGTTTTCTGTACATTTTCTTTTATTTCACTTTTCATAGCCTTCACTTCTTCCTCTATTTTACAACCATACTCAACCATTTCTTCAAGCATCCTGATTACCAGTGTTTTGAACAGTGCATCTGATAGGTTGGCTATCTCTTCATCACTTAGTTGTATTTTTTCTGGAGTTTTGATCTGTTCTTTCATTTGGGCCATATTTGTTTGTCTCAGTGAGCCTGTAACATAGTAAGGGGCAGAGCCTTAGGTATTCACCAGGGAGGGCAACCCAAGTCACTGTGTTGTGGCACTATATGTGGGGGAAGGGTCCGAAAGGGAACAGTGCCGTTTGCTTGGCTCTTGGCTCATTTTCAGTCACTTCCTCCACTACCCACAAGCAAATTGGGCCCTCCTGGTGCTAATTCCCTGGTGGGTGGATTTGTGTACGTTCTAGGACCCTATGGGTCTCACCAATGAACTCTCCTGTGAGGCTGGGAGTTTGTCCCACTGCCACAATCCCCACAGGTTTTTTCAGTCAGAGGTTTTGAGGCTTTATTTCCCTGCACTGGAACCCTGGGTTGCGCAGTCTGTCTTGCTCCCAGTTGTTCCTCCCAGTTTATCAAGATGCAAATATGGGACTGCTTGCTCCTCCAGTCACTGCCTTCCTGAACATCCTCTCCACCCCAGCTGCCTTTCTCCGCCCCTCCTACCAGTTTGGATGAATGTTTCTTCTTTAACTCCTTGGTTTTCAGACTTCCATACTGTTTGATTTTCTGGCAAGTCTGGTTATTTTTTGTTTTTAAATTTGTTGTCATCCTTCTTTTGGTTGTGGGAGGAAGCAAAGTGTATCTATCTACACCTCCATCTTGGTGGGAAGTTCTATATAATAACATTTTAATGGACTGATACTTTAGCAAAAGTTTGCCGAATCCCCAAGGCATGGACTCCAGCTTCTTCCTTCCTGAGTTTATCCTGTACGTTACTAATAGATTCATTTTCTAAAATAGTCTTTTCAACTGATCATTCATATTTTCAAAACCATTTATTGACCTCTTCTAACCTTTATTCCCTGTAAGTTAACGCACATGCTCTGGCTCTCCAATCACAGCAGAAGCTTTTGTGTGAATCCTCCTATCTTAAGAAAGGAGATTCTCCAGTTCTTCCCCCACCGCCACCTCTCTTGCAAGTTTAATGAATTCTTAATTCTTTTCATTATTTGTGGTAGCCAATCATTCTCTTGGCTTTGTTAAACCATCATGTCAAGTGACTATCTTTTCACTTTTGCATCACCATGTCCAGGGCTCCAGGCTTAATTCACTATACCTGTAATCTCCAGGTGTCTTTGGAAACCTAGTTCTTCTGCTATTTCTGTATGGCTCCCAGGCTCCCAGGTCATTGGAGAGAGATCCTTGGCCCCGAAGAAGAAGTGAAAATAGCTTCTACTCCCTTCCTGACTGTACTGTGCTCCCAAGTAAGCCTTAAAGCAGTGGTGCTTTATTCTCTTCTTACAGAATTCTGGTTGAACAACACAGAAGAAGAGAGAAGTCATGTCACATAGTAAGAGCATTGTCTCTGCAGTTGGGTAGACCTGAGTTTTAATTCTGGTTCTGCTACTCACTGACTGTCTGAATCTGGGCAAGTTACTTAAACTTTGTGTTCCTTAGATTCTCTATCAGTAAAATTAGGTCAGGACACAAACATTTTAGAGTTGTCAGAATACAGGAAATAAAAATAAATCCTTCATTGGTTATTGGGAGTAGAAGGTGCTCAAACAAATGATGTTGTTGCTGACGTTGTTATTGGATAGATTTTTCTTCCGAGGTCTTTGGTGGTGATGTGTTTGAAGAGGACAAGAATAGCAAAATAATGTGAATGATGTGAACCCTGTGATGTCAGACGTTGTCCTTTCCTTCCAACTTTCCCTTTGTGATGGAACCCAGTTCACACTTGAACTAACTAGAGAGAAGCAGCCCCCAGCACAGGCAGTCAGTGTTGTTCTCATGGGGATATCTGGGCTCTCTTCTCCTTCTACATTTTCAGCTGCCTAGTTCATTCTGAATCCAAAGCAATAATACAACATATGCCCTTGCATGGTGAACCTCACTATATGTTTTTTTTTTTCTTTTTGGACAGTAATAGTTGATAGTTTAGTTGGGTTGATTGAAGTTTGCTTACTTCTACCTTTGGGAAAAAAATAAAGACATTATTGACTGGAAACAAAGCCACTTGACTGAGTACTTAAAAACTGGATAATTGCTCATGGTAACATGCTGGGCACTAAAAGATTAAGTATACATTCTATTTACCTGGAGTGTCGTCCTATGTAACTCAAGCCACTACTCATTTCTTCTTTGTTCAGTTAATTCTAGAACCTCACTGTTTGTAGTAGCTCTTTGGTATTTAATTGCATGATTTGTACCACTACCTATTTATTTCTCATTAAATTACTTTTGCTTATAGGCCCTCAAATAATTATAGGCTCAATGAAGATAGTAAAAGAGCCATACTCTTTTATCCCTGAAGGACCCAGGGTAGCGCTAGACACTTGAGTTCCATTCATTTGAAATATACTGAGGGCTTACAATGTGCCATGCCCTATGCTGGAGACTGAGGATGTGATGGTGAGTGATATAGAGAAATTTACATTTTAGTAGACACAGAGTAAATAATTCCTAAATTTATAATTGAGAGGGAGCTGTCAATATACCTCTGA
Organism: Desmodus rotundus; assembly: GCF_022682495.2. Taxonomy (NCBI): domain Eukaryota; kingdom Metazoa; phylum Chordata; class Mammalia; order Chiroptera; family Phyllostomidae; genus Desmodus; species Desmodus rotundus. Next base: position 82,402,332 of record NC_071398.1, read on the forward strand.
GTAGGTTTGGGAGCTGGGAGCTTTTAGGCCCAAATACGCGGAAGTATCTTGAAGCATCCTGAAGCCTTGACTTCTGCAAATTCAGCCTGAGCCCATGACTTGAATTATTTTTATAAGTGGTCTTGGTTATTCTCTTGTCTTATCATATTTGAAAAGCTTTTCTCTCCCAGCTTCATCATATATTATCACTCATAAAATATATGTGAAAATCAATGACATTAGATCACTGTGTCTTAGTCTTAAGAGTTTTCCCTGTCTCCCTAATGATGTAGTGAATCAGAAAATAATTAAAAATCATTTAGGTTGCAACCTCCCTTATTGTCCCTCTGCCCCACTCCTCCTGCCCCCTCACTTGCAAAGAACAGTGAGATTTATGTCTCAGTCTGCACCCTGATTGCTCTAGATAACTCAGGGCCACCTTCTTGGATGGGGAACTCTGCCAGAACCCAGTGCACCCAGCCTTGCCTGGACTCTCCATGAGACAGTGCATGGGTGCACAGTGGCTAGCGCTATGAATAACCTTCCACCTTTAGGGTCACTGCTTATTTTTCCTAACAGTAAGCAACAACCACAAAAAACCACAGATGATATTTTTATAGCAATTTACCATTTGCAGGATGCTTGCCCATCCATTACTTCATTTGATGCTCACAAAAGCCTTATGACACAAATATTACTCTTATCCTGCTAAATATCAGCAAACCATGACTTAGATAAAGCTGGGGATTTTCCCAAGGTTATTCTTCTTATGAGAGGGTAGAAATAGTCTTACAGTCCTAAGGCCACTTCCTTTACCTCAACCCTGTCTTCTCTGCAGAGAGAGGAGGGCGGCAGGAGAAATGGGAAGTGAGGAAAAGGTTAAGAAAAGTGGAATAGGTTTTAGGCAAATTTGGTAGACGTTTATCCATTCTTGGACAATTAGCAGGATTTTCCTACATCATCCAGTTCTATATTGTACATGAGCCAAGTGACAATATGAGTTAAGATTCCTACATCCGTGTAAGTTGGCTTCAGCAGTAAGAAATTTATGAGATCACATATACCTATAGTTAAGACTAATTTCAGGGACCTCTCCTGACATCTCATTGACTTATATTAGGTGACATGCATATTTCTCAATAACCACTGGCCACGGGGTGGGGGGTCAAATAAACTTTGGACATCTCAGACTCACACCTGGGGCTAGAAGTGGAGTCAATTTCCTGAAAGCACTTGGCCTATGTGTTTGGGTTGAAGGCTGATTTCTATACTAATTGCCCACCAAAATATCTAACACAGAGGACTGAATGCAGCCACAGAAGTAGGGTTGGTCATCAATATATATCAACTTTGATATATGTGTATATGTATATATGATTCCCAACCCTGGGGAGATTAAAAAAATACTGATGCCTGGGCCCTACCCCTAGAGATTCTAATTTAATTGGTCTGGCATGAGCTTGGCATTGGAGTTTTTAAAAGCTTCCAAAATTATTCTAATGTGAGGTCAATTTTGAGCTCCATTACAGATGTGAGCTCAAAGATCTGTTGTTACATATCTTTGCTACTCAAAGTGTGGTTCATAGTCCAACAACGCTGGCATCACATGGGAATTTGTAAGAAATGCAGAATCTCAGGCTCCCTCTGCACCTATTAAGTCAGAATCTGCATATTAACAAGCTTCCCAGTTGATTCACATGTGCACTAAAGTTTGAGATGCTCTGGTGTAGGTAATAAAGTCCAAGGCCTTGTTGCTAACCGGCTTTACTCCAGTTCTCAAGTCCAGTCTGTGAGTCTCTGTTAAATGACGTTGTTGGTGGGTAGCCCCCACATAACTGGTTTACTCCCTAGTTTTTCCCAAAGGGGACTTTGTAAATCAGTGATTATTAGTCATAGGTGTGATTCAGAATCACTTGAGATTTTATTGTAAATTTACAATCTTGGTTTCCACTGTAGAACACGTGAAATAGAATCTATGGAGATGAGTTTGAAGCATGTGTATCCTAGGCAAAAACCATTTTTGGGTTCAGATGGCTGTTGTAGTCTGGAGTATGAGAAAACATTGTGTTTTCCCAAAATGAAAACCAAAGGGAAATAAGTCAGTTGGGGATTTAATGATAATATAACAAGGAGTGTTGTTGTAACTGAACTCATATCTAGATCCTTGCTCTTTGGTGTCTGGCGAAGGGGAGAGATCAGAGGCCCCAGACCCTGGAGGCTGACCAGAAGCGTGGTGGTGGGGATGACGGATGGGATGCCAGTGCCATAGATAGTTGCTGCCTCAGCCCATCCTGCAGCTTCCCAGTGTAATAAATCCTGAAGGGGTCACCAATGCATTCTTGATAGCAGAGAGAAGTCCCTCTTAATGTGGGCCTGATAATGTCACTGAGCTCAGTCTTCCTAAATTTAAATGATCAGTAGTGACCAGGCTCACTCCTGTTTGATGCATCGCTTAACCTGGTAATCGGGAAATCTATTCCACTGGCCTACTTAGATTGATGATGTCACATACACAGAGGCTTGCTTTCTCTCCATAATGGGGAAAGACCATGTTAGGAGGCATTGGCCTTATGCATTCTGGCCTCATCCATCATGAATTTGATTAATATCACAGGCTTTATGGGCACATCTCAGAATTGCTGAATCTGGCATATCCGAAAGGACTATGTTTAGAGAGCATTGGAATGTTACTAATGGAGTCTGCATTGGATGATTCTATTCATTTTCCAACTTCTGGACTTAGTGAGAGTATCCTTTTATAAGAAAGAAAAATGCATGGATTTTGGTTAGATCCTATCAAGTAGGCAAAAAACAGGACCTATTCCCAAAAGTAGAGCTTCTCACCTATATCTACCTGTTGTGCTAGTGAGGGAATCCCTAACTAGCAGGAATGAACCTTTTTATAGGTACTTTCTGGTGAAGCTCAAAGCTGACTGTTATCATAGGTTCCTCCCCTTCCTATGCAGCTCCCCCACCCATGGGGGCATAGAAAGAACATTGTTATCTTTCTCTTCCCTTCTACCCCACCGATCCCTACACTTTCCTCTCTCCAGTGACTCCAAGGGATGTCAAAGGACTAAAACAATAGCCTTCTATCCAGAAAATTTGGGGAACTCTTTGTTAGGAAACATCCACAGGAGTCACTGGCAGACATAAGGCCAAGGCTGGAGATGGAAAGAAGGAAAGGAGTTAACTGAGAAATAATGAGAATGGAAGAAGGACTGGAGAAAAGTGCCCTAAAAGGGGAATGACGAGACCAGAAATAATAGTCTCAAAGATAAGGAAATGCCCAAACTACCATGGTGGTTGGGGGAAGGAAAATGAAAGTTGGAATGAAATTCTGCTTAAACAAATATTTATTGATTGCATGCTGTGTGTCAGGCACTGGACTGAGTGCTGAGGATACAGCACTGAATGAGTCTGCGTCTTGCCCTCAGGGACTCACATTCTGAAGGAGAAATGTGCAGTCAACCAAGAGGCGCAGTGCAGGGTGCCAAAAGCAGTGGCACGAGTAGGTGTGGGACACAGAGCAGAGAGGAAAGGCTTCTTCAGCAAAGTGATATCTGAGTTGCATTCTGGCACAGGATCAGTGTCCTAAGCAGATTTGTGGGCATGGAATGAGACATCACTGAGCATCTAGGAATAGTTCTGTAAATAAACACTATCCCCTTAAATGTGTTTCTCCCTCAGTATTGCCAGAGAAGCAAGTAGATGGTTGCATCTGTGTCTTAACTGATGTTTTCCTCCAGATCCTGGACTTCAGGCTAGGATTTGTTTATCTAGTGCTGTTTATGTAATGCTGACAACCCATGCGCACCTTGCCGCCCATTTCTCTATTAAGGCATCCATACTTGGTTCATACTGGGTCCTCTGACGGGCAGGTTAACTCACACCCAGGGATCATAGCTTGGAGTCTCTTATGCCCCAAATCTGCATGTGACTATGAGTAATAATTCTAAAATCTGAGGGGACTTGGAGCCCTCCACAGACATGGGCTAGGATTTTTTTCTTTGCCTAGAAACAGGCTATCTCTTGAGCTCCTTGATCATCCACTCATCTCTCTGCTGGCTTTTAAAAAGCCATTTGTGTTCAAACTGTGGACATTACCATCTGCAGGTGCCACGGCTCCCCACTGCTCTGCTTGCAGCCCCTTGCTGGGGTGGGGAGGCCTCTGACTACAGGAGAACTGCTCAGCTCTTCGCACGAAAACAAAGCATCCATTCTGAGTTGTGGAGAGGCACAATTCTCGGAGCAGGGGCAACCCCGCTGAGATCTCGGCACTGTAGATTGAGGTGAGCAGTGTCATGTAATAATGGAAACCACTGAAAAATACATGGAGGAGAGAAAGATATATTCCCAGGCCAGAGGAAGATTGAAGGGTTAGAACCCAGGAAAAATATCATTTTAGAGGGGAAGAGTTTTCTTGGCTCCATGAATAAATCATTGACCAGGCAGGGACCCCTCTCCTTTCCTGTCTTTATTTTGAAGTCAGCAAATTGCCCTGAGTTGGAAAGGCTGTAAGAACACCTCACAGTGGCGCCTGACGCGCAGCAGCCATTTTAACTTTTCATGAAGATGTTTATTAAGCTCTGCACTGTTCCGGTCTAATATTTCTTTGTTTGTGATGATTCATTTTTCCCCTCGTGTAAAGCGTCGAACAAGTCAGATATAGCCATTCTTACTTCGAACACTCAATTTTATTTGCAGACTGGCCCAGTCTTAACCAAGGAGACGGGTGTCTTACTGATTTTTTTAATCTTATGTTCTGAGAACAAACTGCAGCTTAGGACAGCCCCTATGCTGATGAGTGAATGTTAAGGTTGCTATTAGTGACCCAGGAGACCAGAGACCTGTCAATGCCCCCCCCATCACTGCCACCAAGACCAGCCGCAGCGCTGTCAGCTGAAAGATCCAGCCTTCTTTTCCATCCTCTCCCTTAGGTAATGTCCCTGTTTGCCATCAGGAATGAAACTCCGTCTTTGGGGGATTATATAAATTGAAATATCGTTTTAGTCAACAAATATTTGTGATACATTTTTAATACTGTGTAACAAATGTATTTGTATCCCCCTTTGTCTTTATATGTCTGGCTCATTATTAAATATTTATGGAAATTACTGGTTACATGTTTTCTGAGGCACTGAAATACAGCCCATCACATTCACTAACACATTCCTATATTTCTCTTCCTTGAAGATACTGCAGCCTTGTGTTTCTGCCACTGCTGAGCTTCCAAGGAAAAGAACCATGTCTGGATTCAAGATGCTAGGAATGTTTCCTTCTGCCAGTTTCTGGTGCTCCTTTCTATTCTTAACCATGAGGTCAGTTGTGTAGGTAACTTACTGCTCCAGCGACCAGCCAGTGTGGTCATTGCCTTTGAAGCCTCTACAGCTCTATGCTCGGTGAGGGAATAAATTGTATTTAATTATTAAATTAACCTATTACAGAATATACAGCCCAACAATCAGGCTGACATGACAATTTTTATAAACCCACCCCAAACAAAGCCACTGGGATTTATACTTGTGTAACTTACATTTTTCTCTTACAAAAAATTTCATACTTAAGTCTACTTAGGCTGAGTTGCTACCACATTAGAGTCCACTGGGTCTACACTAATGAAACTTTTGGGATCATCCTGTTTTGTGGTCAACAAATTGAAAGAAAAAAAAATTCTTCCTGATTAAGGTTTACAATGCCAAAGAGCTATGTATAGTTGGTTTTGATGAAAGTCCGTTTGAGGGTCAAAAATGGGTGTGCTGGCTCATCTGAATCAATGGATTAGCGCTTGAATGGGTTTGCTTTCTGTCCTTCAGGAACCCACTGACATCAGGGACTGGGCGTGGGCCACCACCAGGACTGCTGGGCATGGTTGTCACGTCGTAGAGTCTGCGTTTCAAGATGTGCCATTGTATAGTCTTTGTGATAAATGAAGCCCCCTCGAGCTGTGTAATATGTAACACACCTGGCCATTCATGACAATCCTAGTTAGATGGTATTTTCCTCCCCCAGTAAATGCAAATGCTATAGCTCATTCAGCTCTATAACAGGTACTTCTCCCTCTGACTTTTCATACTAGCATATGCTATTCACCATCATCTGGGGTTCTAGTCAGATGTCTCAAATTGACAGCATCTGGCTATAACCATTCCATAGACATGTTTTCCTTGGCCCACAAAAAGTTTAAAAATCAACAAATTAGGTGCCTATACTTTAAAATTAGATTCTATATAAAAATTCTAGTTTCCAGCTTCACTTGAGCAATCAGATCTGACAATGTAAGTTGGGTGGCAACTATCAGAGCTGAGAACCTGTTCTTCTCTTAAAAAGACACAGTCTCACCCCAAACATGCTCTCTATTCTCACTGGCTGGCCCAGTTCACTAACTTATGCCATTTGTCTGCCTCCTGCAGCTGTGTCAGTCTGTGACCCCTGTATGACTTACCCCCAAAGGGGTCCTCCCCGTTCTAGGCTTGGAACAATGCATTCTCATGGCTGGGGAGCATATGCAACATTTCTTTAAGCAGCTTTCTCTGTCTTCAGGATTCTAAGAATTCTTACTTGCTTTCACACGACTGTGATGGAAGTAACTGGCCCAGATCTACTGCTAATCAAACATCAGAAAGCACAGCCTCAGCCTCTGGGAAGCCTGTTGGACTCCAGGACACATTGGCTGTCACATCTCAACACTGCTGCTGGTCCATAGAACAGCCTTCCCTGTGGCTTGTCCCTCCCCTCAAAGCCTCTATTATCATCAGCTTCTATTCTGGGTGGAGTGGGGTTTTAGTTCCAAAATGAGAGTGAGAGGCATTCCCATGGAGAGTGGTGCTGTGAGGAGGAAAACCAACAATATCGTGCCTCCTGCTTTAATGAGTTTATCTTTGTGTCTCCTCTTTAGAGAATGAAACGTCCTTACCCCAAATTCCACTCAGTGTTGGCTTTGCAGGGCTCCTCTACCCTGTTCTGGGCTCATTAAATTTTTGTTGATAACCTTTGGCCAGACCCATCACAAGGAAGACTCTAATGCATGTTAATAAGGCAGACTTTAAAGGCGGCAAGATCTCCAGACCCGTGGTCCCTTTCATGCCTCAGCAGCTTCTATGGCAAAAGGATGACATGACTTTTATCAAGGCTCTGGCTACATTCATATCTCATGACATAGAATTTTTTTTAAAAGCAGAATTTCAAAGAGTCTTCTTTATCACAATATCTTTAGTCTTCCTTAACAGTTCATATGGATATTTTCTCAGAAGTTGTATAATCAAAGTCATAAAGTCATTTGTACATTTATATAATTTTTTTTTTTATCTTTAGGGACTTGCACAGTTGGGAGAATTGCTTCCTTAAAAGCAATTGCTGATATAAAGACCAACTTCAAAATAGCCCTGACCTTTTGTTCAACAGCTCCTCCTGTTATAGAACACATTCAAATAGCTATTTAGATATCGGTGGGGAGAAAAATCCATTGATTTTCCTAGTTAGAGGGGTTGGTTGTTTCTACAGAAAGGTGGGGTGCTGTGCGGGGGTCTGGGCCCAGCTTTTCGCAGACCGCAGTCTAATTGAGGTGCCAAGCCATCATGCCTGTGGCACGGCACGGGCAGCTCCGAAGCCCTTTTGGGTTTTCTCAGCTCCAGCTGAGGAGCTGGCTTGGACCAAAGTGCCCACAGGTATATAAATATGCCTGGGTGTGAAAAAAGGACGATTTGAAGAGCTCATTAGACCTGGTATTGCTGGGAAGTGGGGTGGTACAATCCAGGGATATTCTTGCATCCTCTTAGGATCCAGGCATCCCGCTCCCAGCCCCCTCCTAGAAACATCCCACTCTATGTTTCTTTGCTCTGCCGTTTAGAATGTGTAATTCAGCAAACTGTTCATTGAGTTCTTGCTGTGAACCTGGCACCATGATCTGCATTTTTACACGTATTATCTCATTTCATACTTTGCACTCAGTGAGGCAGCTGTCTTTATACCATATACTGATGAGCAAGCTGAGATTCAGAATGGTGCACACCGTTCTGAAGAAATGTACACACCGTTGGTCAGCTTGGGAGTGGCAGACCTGGCTGAGTCTGTAACCAGGTCTCTGCTAGTCCAGTCTTCTTCCCACCAGATCTTGTCTTGTCCACTTGGGAAATTAATAGGTATTCTCTCAACATCCATGACCTAGAGCCGTGGATGGCATGTGCTTCAGATTAATAGAATTTCTTTTGATTAGCTTTTCTCTGGGCTGCCCTTTGCCAGAAAATCCTTACTGACATATCTACCAGTCAACAAACTAGGAAGTATTTATAAAGTGCCTAGAAGAGTGCCCAGCCTCCTAGTTGCCACACAGGTATGGTAATTAGCACAGTGTTCATTCCGCGTTTATTGCAGGCCCTTGAACAGAAAGCTCATAGTTTCTTTAGCAACTTCAGGCAAGTCCTAAATACTGATTGCTCCATGATTCTCTGTTTCTTTTTTGCTAGTAAATTCTCATTGATTATATAAAGCTTTCTTCCACTTACTGTTTTCCAAGCTACACTGTTCACATATATTTTATTTAATGCTCAAGCAACTCCTGATAAAAGCATTCCTCAGCATCCACCCCCCGCCCCACACACCTTCATTTTACAGGGCAGAAAACTCAGAGAAGAATAATTACCCAGGGCTAAGCAGTGGTACTGGGATTCAAATCCAGGTGTGTGAATTTTAAAGACCCTACCCCTCAGTAGTCATCAGCCTTGCTAGGAACATACTTTCCCCAGATTCCAGGGTTTGCTCTGGGACTTTCATCTACCTTAGACCTTGGGTTTGGATCATGGACCAGTGATCCTTAGATTTTGATGCATGTTAGAACCAACATGGCAGGTGGAGCTTTAAAAAAAATCTCAATGCTAAGTTTATTCTTTTCTTAGTCCTTTTGGGCTGCTGTAAAACAAAACAAAATAAAACCCTAAAACAAACAAATAAAAAAGAATATAGCATAGCCTGGGTGGTTTCAACAACAGAAACTTATTTTCATAGTACTAAAGGCTGAGAAATCCTAGATCAAGGTGCTGGCCTAATCAGTGTCTGGTGAGGACCCTGGTCCTGGTTTGCAGATGTCTTCTCCTTGTATCCTCACATGGCAGAAAGAACGAACAAGGAAGCTCTCTCCTGCCTCTTCTCACAAGGGCACTAATTTCATCATGAGGACTCTACCCTCTTGACCTAATTTCCACCCCCAAGTCCCATCTGCAAATAGCATTACTTTGAGAATTAGGGTTTCAATATGAGTTTTGGGGAGGATACATTCAGCCCACAGCATAACCTCTATTGATTAAATGCTTGGGGGTGGGAAACAGAAATTAGTTCTTAAAAGATCCAGAGTTGATTCCAATGTGTAGCAAACTTTGGGAACCGCTGCCACAAATTGTCAGGGGCCCTTGACCTCTAGAACCCCAAGTCAGCTTAGGCAGTTGTGGACCAATGCACATCTTCAAAGGAGCTGGCCACCAGGGACAGAAGACCATACTGAATCAAATCAGCATCCCTCCAGTTGGAGTGCAGGCTAATGAATTCATCAGAAGTTCCCAAGCACTCGCTGTCTGTCAAAGCTTTAGCACTCTACTAGAGGTGACTCCAACTCTGTCAAGCAGAGCCCAGAGGTATAAGCAACGGCTGTCTGCCAAACAGAACCGTCCCTGTGGTTTGCATTGCAGAAGGGTAGGTCATTGCTGCCACTGGGGGTGTACATGCGAACAGGCACATCATTCACACATTCTTTGCAGCCATCTGCCCTGTGCCCATCCATCTACTCCAAATTCTCCTTTCTTTTACTGACTGTCACCATATGGCCCCTGCTAATGATTTATACATCATACCCTTCATTAACTGATGGGAAAGATCCTCGTGGTAATTTCCTTCCATCAACTCTCATTCCTCATAAGTTCCCAAATAATTTCACAAAGTGTGGCCTTTTGGTTAAGTTGTTAATGAAGCAAGCACTCATTAACATTAGGGGTGTCCTTCATACACTCTCTTAGAGACTGGCAAGATCTTAAAAACCTCCATCATCCTTAAGTTAGTAAATTATTATTGCAGAAGCCTACGTGTGTGCTAACTTTTGATTTAAAAATTATCGTAGTGAGTTGATATGTTGTGTTTATCTTCTGCTAATTGAATGCTACCTTGCATTTAATCACAGTAAATTGGCCTTCCCTTTAAATAGATCTAAGAGTTTTTAACACTTGTTAACTCTCAGCAGCTCTGAAAGTAATGGGGAAGAGTAGGGGGCAGAGAAGGAGGCTCTGAAGGAGGAGTGGGACCCAGCCTAGCACCATCAGGCCCCACTGCTCCAGGCTCACTCTGTCAGAGATGCTGCCAAATGGTCAAGTCTTTGCTTCTGGGTGAGATGCACCCAGGAAGTCCAGAAAAGGGTAGTAGTGGACTCAAAAGCACAGAGATAAATTCTTCTTTGAATTAGACAGACCCTCCTTTGAAATAGCAGGGTCCAAGGGTCTGCCAGGCATCAGAATTTCCCTTATCAGTGTCTCCTCTGGAGCTGCTGGCTTGGAGGGCCTGCCATCACTTAGGTAGTGACAAGAAATTGACTGGTAAGAGCCAGGCTGCCACATTGTGTCCAGCGGGAGATGGTTGATTATTGCTGGAATGGGAAATGGGATCAGAATGGAGTTTTCTGATGGGAGAGAAGATCAGAATGATATGTTAGTCTTTACCATGCCAAAACAGGTTTGATTTTTTATCTGTAATGCTGTCCCTTGCTGCTTTGGCTGACTCCCATCTTTCCCTGTTGGCTCTCTTTTGCTGCCATGGTTGCCATTTCCAGCATAGCCTTTCCATTCCCCAGTGTTCCTGTGTATCTTCTCTGTTGCAAGTTTTGCTTGAATCAGCTGCTGTTGACTTTGATCCTGTATAATTCTCATATAATTTCATTTTCTTGAAGAGAGTGTCATCTTTACTTTGGGCTTCAGACATAGTTAATAATGATGATGATGATGATGATGATGATGATGATAACAGCCATATTTACTCAGTTCTTACATGTGACCAGGCATGTGCTACAAGCCTTTACACATATTTTCTCATTTAGTTTTTGCTATTAACGTATGAGTTATCACTGTAATTTGGCCAAGGTCACACCTAGAGTGAGAGGAACAACTGAACTCAGCCTGCCTAATGGAAAATAACCTGCACTTAAGGACTCCTTTGTACAGCCACTTGCTACTGAAAAATGCAATTCTTCTCTGCTCTAACCTACCCTCTGGCCTAATAATTCTCCTTCCTTATCATTGTTATCACCATCATCAAATGCTTACTGTAGATTTTAAAAATAAAGAACACAAAGGGAGATGCAAAAAGTACATGACATAATCACAGAGCTCAGGAGACTTTTGCAGTTGAGAGAGAGAGAGAGAGAGAGAGAGAGAGACAGAGAAAAAGAAAGAGAGAATGACTATTACATTTTAAAATGTTAAAAAGCTGTGTACTTTGACCTCACAACTCCACTTCTAAGAATCTACCTTGAAGAAACATTGCAAACTGCAGCTTGAATTTTATGTACTAAGATTATTATCTAAGCACACTTATGGTAGTAAAAACTTTGGGAACACTCTAAATGTTTACCATAGAATAAAGGTTAAAACAGTATTTTCCGAACTTACAGAAAATGAGTTCCATGAGATGCTCGTTTTAAAAAAGAACCAGTTGTTAATACATTTAAAAATTACTACTTCCTATACTCCCTTTTTGAAGAGTCAAAATCCAAATTTTGACTTTTCAAAGACTTAGAGAGAGAATCTAGAAAAAAGAAATTATCTTAACTTGATTTAACCTGTTAATAAATCTTTCATTAACTTCCCATAGAATTATACTTGGAAAATACTAGGTAAAATTCAGATTTGCATATTCATAAATTGGAATATTATGTGGCCATTAACAATAATGCTTTCCAGGAATATTCAGTGATGTGGGTTTGTGCTCATTGTACCTGCAAAGTGACAAAAATGGGATGTCAAATTATATGTAGTCTTATTTCAGATGTGTAGGGGAGTATATGTGTGTGTATATGCGTGTGTATGTATATGTGTGTGTGTGTGTATGAGAAAGGATTTAAAGACCAACCCAAATGCTACCTGTGGTTACTTCTACACCATGCACTTATCGCTAACTTAAATTTTCCTGCCTTTCTATACTTTATAATGAGAGGAAGTTTTATAATGAGAAAAATCTTTGCTTTTAGAAACATATTAATAGCAATTCAAAGAAATGCATAGGTGTATATGGTAAGGAGTCTAGCTGAGTTTGTTCAGATCATAAAAATTAAAGAAGTTCAGAGGAGGGCAAGAACTAAGGACACTCTTATATGCATTTCAGCCAAATCTCTTCATAAACTTTACTGTAAGCCAAGCCATGCCGTGCTGCTTCTCATTTCTGTGTTTCATCCTCACTTCCCTACCTCTGCCCATTGCTCAAATGCCTCCTTTTGCCCAGCCTTTACTTCCCCAAGTCTCTAGCCTTCCCTGATGCCTTATGCCTCCTCCCCTCTCAAATTCTTTTATTGTTTTTACATTTTACCCCTTTTATGGTTGCTGATATACACTCTCCATCTCCTTACACAACCTTAAAACACCTGGAGGGCAGGAATCCCATGTTGCACTTTGTAGTAAAACAGAGGGCACAGAGCCTCATATCGGAGGGTACTCAATGCTTGTCTTGAAAAGTGACATGCCTGAAAGTTGTAACTAGAGTGAGCTTTGAAGGAAGAGTAGGACTTAGGTGGAGACAGAGTGTTTCTGGAGGAGGGTAGCATGAGCAAGACTTTCAGACAGGAGCTTGCCCATTATATTTGGGAGTCGTGAGCACACATATTGGAGTGGTTGAAGGTGTTACTGATGGAGTAGTGAAGATAACGTTGCAGAAAGGAATAGAGGACAGATTTTTCATGAAGAGTCTTGGATAGGCCAAGTATGCTGACCTTTCTGTAACAAAACCTTCCCACACTTTGAATGCCCTGCTCTGCTTTCTGGAAGTGGAGAATGCCCCACCCCTGGAAATTGCGATTCCTTGTGTGGGCAGGGCAAAGGGCTGAGCAGCTGCACTGTTGGTAATGATCACAAGAGAATCTGCCGCAGGGGCCTGAGCGCCACACCCTCTTGGCGACGCATAGTCCATCCCTCTTGGAGAAGCATGGCTCTGTTTAATGGCGGTGGGAGGAGCAGAGGGATGCCACAAAGACCTTGTTCTCAGAGGAATGGCAGAGTGGACTCCAGTGGGGAGACACAGGGCAGTGGACGAAGGGCGACTGACATGCAACAGGCCCTCGGGAGTAAGCATTACAGTTTAGACTCCCCAGATTTCTTACTCTCGGCTTCTACCTAATCCCCCTGGTGCTGGCGGACACCTCTCTAAATCAGGCAATGTGGGGGCACCATGCCCTAACTTGATCAGGCAGGACTAACTTCCAAGGAGAGAAAGTTGGTCATGTGGCATTTGGTTTTATTGCTCAGTCTTTCTTTGGGAGATTCAGCATACCCGGAGAAGCTTAGGAAGAATTTGTGTCACTTTCAGTTGAAAGAAAACGTATCAAATGGTTCTTGACTAAATATCCCCATTTCACTTATTGCAGAATTCCTACCACCTGTTTTCCCAAGACAGTCACATATGACTTCCTGGACTCCTTTTTGCCTGTGGGACATGTCCAGACAAGAAGGAGGTCTTGAAGGGTGGTCTGGAAGGGTGGGGCTTCCCTGTGTTCTTCCTGGAAGCCAGGCAGATACAGAGAGGAAAGGGAAGCCAGTAAAGAAACAGGTCAGGGGGCCGAATGATTTGTTCCAGATGAAGGTACGTGGGAAGGTGGCTGGGAGAAAGCAGTTAGTCCCGAGGAGAGGAACTCAGGGAATATGATTGGGCTGGAAAGAGAGACAAATTGAAATGACTAAAACTCAAACAGCATCTAACCCTGTGCCATGGAAGGAGTTTCTGGTTACTATTATTAGTTGATGTTTATCTTTGTTAAGGGTTTGATTACCTTTTGTGATCCTCACAATAATTGTCTCAGGTAGGAAACATTATTACTATCCTCACTGTGCAGACAAGGTGATGGGGTTCAGCGTGGTTGATAGACCTGCCCCCCAGTGTATCAGCTAGGATTTTGAGTGGAAAGGGGGGCCAGTTGGTGGACAGAACAAGAGGGGAGGTTAAAGAACCCTTTAACCAAGACCCAGTGATCTCTGGAGAAAATTATTTTTACTTGGACCTGTAACCAGGAGCATCAGGTCCAAGTAAGTGGACTGACAACCCAGCAGACAGGACCAGTCAGAGGTGCTTGTCCTCAGCACACGGCAATGGGACAGATGCAAAGAAGAGGCAGTGAAATATAACTGGAGATAGTGAAGGACCCAGATACATGAGTTGAGGTACATGCAGTTGACTGTTTGTCTGAGCTTACCTGTTTGTGTAAAGAGAGTGCTCAGGTTTTTATCACATTGTAGTAACATAGATTTTTGCATCCTGCCTGGTTGAGCCTGCTTTATGCTCAGCCATCATCCAGGAGATGAATGAAGAGGACAAGCTCAAAATTGCAGAGGTGTGGCTTAAATGGCGAACTCCTCAGCCCATTGGGAGTGAGCTTCATTTTCATCACAGTCCCTATTTTTCAGAGACCGTTGCCTCCTGCTTCCCACTCAGATCTTCCTTATGATAAGAAGGGAGGGAGGAAGACAAGGAAAGCTCTCTTCTGGGTGAAGCTGAGATCCCAGTGGAGTGTCCTAAATTGCCTTTTCAGGTTGATACTTTGCTGTTGAATGGCCTTCCAATCACATAGTGTTCTACTCTCCCTCCTTTACTGAAACCCGAGTTAGGTAAGCCTTGAGCAAAGTGGAAGACATAAAGATGCATGAAAAATAGTCCATCCCTCTTGAAGAGCCCCACACAGTGAGGCATACAGGCGGGCTGCAGATCGATGCAATAAGCATTATGATGCTACAGGATCCACAACTCTGAGGAAGGAGCAATTAGCCATGCATAGTGGGGCAGTGCCTCCAAGGAGGAGGGCACTGGGCTGGGTCTTGAGTGACAGAAGGTTGACAAGAAGAGCAGTTTCTGCAAAAGGAATGGCACACAGATGCAATGAGGTTTAAGGAAGCAGGGTATTTTCGATATAGTAAAAAGTTAGATACATCTGACTTTTTAAAATATTTTGCGTCTGCCAAATACCCAATTTGCTATCTGGGACATGCTAACTACTTACCACCCAGCAGCTGCTGCTGCTGCTGCTATTTTAACAGGGCGCCTGAGGGCCAGAGTCCCTGCAGGCCACATGGAGATTGATCCAATTGTTTTTTGGAAAGATTTTATTTATTTATTTTTAGAGAGGGGGGAGGGAGGGAGAAAGAGAGGGAGAGAAACATCAATGCGCAGTTGCCTCTCGCACATCCCCCACAGGGGATCTGGCCTGCAACCCAGGCATGTACCCTGACCGGGAATCAAACTGGCGACCCACTGGCTCATAGGCCCATGCACAATGAGGGCTGGTCCCTTGTTTTTATGGAGACAAGTGAGGGTCATTGAAATTTTTTTCCCCATGGGCTTCATGATTGCACTTAGGAGTTGAATGATCACCTTTTCTTATTTGGAAACTCAGTGGCAAAGCCACGAATGGATTTTCAAGAGCATGACTGGCATAGAAAGGCCATCTGAGAGGCGGTGCTAACCCTTTGGAAGGGGGTGATGAGGGCTGAGAGGCAGTGGGCAGGGAGAGAAGTGGGCAGGCGGACTTGTGAAAATGTTAGGAAACCAAATTAACATGACGGACTCGGTGGCCAGTTGGATAGGGAGTGAAGGAGAGAAGTCAAGGACAGCTCTCAGATATTTCAGAAGTCAGGGCTCCCATAACCTGAGGTCAGGAGGACGAACTGGTCTATTCATGGAGAGAAACCTGCCTGAGCAAGCAGAGGAAAGCAAAATGAGCCAGGAACCCCTGGCCAATAACCTTTGCATCCGCTGCCTCTGCTGGCTGGAGCGCAGTGTTTAGACAGGAAAGCTCTTTGACATTCTCCAAACCCTGGTTTCAGCAGGACCACCCGCAGGACCACCCACAGGACAGCCAAGCAAGCAAAGGAGGGAAGCTGGGTTAACAGGACACGAGATCCCAGGCGGCAGGCGGCAGCTGATTTATAGTCCAGCTTTGTCCTGGGCTTGATCTAGGTGCCACCTGCCTCTATTTAACCTGTGCCCCAATTCGACTCTGCCATGATCTCCTAGTCATCACTGACCTTTCCTCTCAGACCAGCATTGGGAGGGGCTGAGAGAGAATGAAGGTATCCCATCTACAGGAAACAACAGAGAGTAAGAGTGATTTTTTTTACATCCAGTGACAGCCTGACCAGGACCACCTAAATTGATCCCCAGTAGACTCTGAGGGCCCACTTGAGGCTGCAAATTAATTAACTGTGATGTTCAAATTGTTCTCCACCTGAATAAGTGTAACTGACAGCCTAGACAGTACAGCTCCATGGGCCCTGGGGAAGGGAGCTGAGCACAGGGTCATGGGCTCAACCTGGCATGCAGGCTCATGTTAACTGACATATGCCCACATGAGCTAGGGAGAAGGATGACCATGGGGGATGGGGGGTGGGAGCAGGTATTTTATTCTTGAAGCCTATTTGGGAGAGGGGAATTGGAAGTGGAGGGAAAAATGGGAAGCCCTTGAAAGTTGTCTTTTTAAAAAAAGATTTTATTTGTTTATTTTTAGAGAGAGGGGAAGGGGAGGGAGAAAAAGAGGGACAGAAACATTGGTTGCCTCTTGCATACCCCCAACCGGAGACCTGGCCTGGAACTCAGACATATACCTTGACCAGGAATCAAACCAGTGAGCTTTTGCCTTGCGGGATGACACCCAACCCACTGAGCTACACCAGTCATGGAAGTTTTTATGCCTGTGCATGAACTGTAACAGAGCTTGGAGTATGAAGGCAACTTCGAGAAAAATCTAGTCTAATTCTTTCATTGCACAGAGCTATAGGCTTTTAATTGTTAGAGATGGAACACAAACCAGGCTTTCTGACTCCAGTGCATTTAGACTACAAGCATTTTGCCTCCTTCCCAGACTCAGGAAGTGGAGAGTTGAGCAACAGCATGGTTGATTTCTTTAGAATCATTGTCCAACCTAAATAACAGCTTTGCAATCCCTCAGAGAAAATTATTTTCCTGTGGTAGCTGACTCTCACTCCCCAGGCCTCTGAACCTAGCTTTCCTGCTGTGAACCATTGAGATTATATTCTTTCTCAGAGGACCAAGCAAAAACATGGAAAAGGAGAGTCTTTTCGCTTCGTCATTCATCCTTACTTTCTCCCAACCAGAAGGCATTTCCCTGTCAAGTGTCAGGGTCCTGAACAGGTGAGCACCTGTCCACATCTTCCCAATTCATTCCCCAGCAACAGCCCATAGGTAGGCCCTTTCTTCTGCATACCCTGTTCATTTAAAATTTACCTGTTCAGGGGTTTCTTTTCTCTGAGATAATTGTCATAGTGGAAAAACAGTGACTAATGACTAATACCTGCCAAGATGTTAATAATGACCAGTAATATCTTAATGCAGGAACTTTCACCATTTTTTAAACAAATTTTTACTCAAAAATCAAAACATGCTCATGGTTAAACCAAAAAAAAAAAAAAAAAAAAGAGGGAGGTGATAGTACAGAAAAGAATACAGTGAAATGTTACTTACATGTATACCCCAAACTCCAAGTCCAAGTTCCAGGTAAGATGTAACGAACCTTTCCCAAAGTATTCATACATGAACAATATATATGTGTACATTTTAAACGTATTTAGAACTAGCCCATAATTTTCTCTTAACTTTTTAATGTAATGATGTATCCCTGTGTGTTTGCACATTGGAACATATCAGCCTCTCATCTTTTTTAACAGCTTCATTAACGTTTCATTGCATGGAAGCAGTATAATTTAGGATGATGGACAGTTAAGCTGTTTCCAGTTTTCTTCCATGCTTACAAATACTGTTTGACATTCTGAAGGTAAAGCGCCTTTCCTATTAATGCTCTGCATGGCAACTCCTGCATTTCTCAGGGGAAAAAATAAAAGTTCCTCTGACAAAGCTAGTGGGATCCGTGGACTGGAGGCATCGGTGAGTCTTGCCCCCCCCTGGTGGGCCTGGGAAAATGTTCAGGAGAACTGTGAGGGGTCCTGGGAACTCAGTGTGAAAACCTTTGCTGTAATTATTTACTTTGGCAATGGCATTTATTTACATTTAAAAATAAGGTTTCTAAAGAATGAATTGCAAATGGTAGAGTTTGAGGCACTACATCAAGCTGTTGTTGCAGCTGACTTTGAGTGATGGTGCCTTTCCTTATGCTTCTTGAATCAAATTATCCATTAGACAGATTGGCCCTTTAGATAGTTCTCCAATTCCCATTTCCAAACCACATCAGGGACACTCAGTTCACCAGTGGGAGACAAAATAGAAAGAACCCTGAGCAGGAATAGGGTGTCAGGGCCCATACCTCTGCCTCTCCATGCTGGTGACATGTCCTCTTCCAGCCTCTGTTGCAAGATGTTCAGAATGGCCAGCAAGCCCTCGCTCCTCTACTGCCACTCATAGCAAATATAGTAAACTTTTTAAATATTCTAGTCCATGGCACACAGATAAAAAGAGAGAGAGAGAGAGAGAGAGAGAGAGAGAGAGAGAGAGAGATTCTCATTTTCTTTCTTGATCCTTTGAAGAATAGGAATTTAGGAGGAAAGTTAATTTGGAGATGAAAAGAAAGAAAATGAATTGTACTTTTTGTATATCACGTTCTTAAGAGGATTTTTAGGTATAGTTTTTAGATTCAGGAGCAAGATTATGGTTGGGACAAAAGAAGCAGGAATCATGAAGCACTCAGTGCATAAACAAATGGCTACCTGAATGAATGGATGACAGCAAGGGAAAAATGGAGTATATTTGACTCATTTTTTTCTGAAACCTACACTGTCCCATCCAGAGTGGCTTCATTCCCTAATAGTCAAGAGCGTGGTGGATTTGCCTTGTTTTCCAAGGTTCAGACTCGTAATGATGAATTATTTAGATGCTTGGACCCAGGTCTTCCTCTGATTAACTTTCTGGGTGACTCAGTTCCTCTAGTCCTGGAGTCTTTCTTGCTGTTGCATGTCTCTCTATATTCAGTTTTTCTCAAGCGTAGTTCTCTTTTGGATGTTCTGAGACCCCATTTCCAACATGGAGGGGGCTGTTTCCTGTACCAACAAGCAATTCTTATACATCAGCATAGTGTCCAAAAATTCAGATTAATTCTGATACTACCCACCGGGGGACATAGCATGAGATTCCATAAGTTAAGAGCTCAGTCCTATAAGACTGCATTCCCCCTTCAGACTTCCGTTGAAAGTCCAGGTGTCACCAACTGGCTGTAAATGAGAGGTTTCCATGACCCCTGACTGGTTTTGAATAATTGGCTAATGTGCCTTGTAGGACTCAGAAAACATACACACCATTCTCCCTTCGCCTCCACATGTTCACCAACCTGGAAGCTCTACAAACCCTGTTCTTTGGGGTTTTTAAGGAGATTTCATTATATAGTTATATTGATGAATTCATCGGTCATTGGCAATTGATTTAACCTCCAGTTCTGTTCCCTCCCAGAGGTCAGGGGTGGGACTGAAAGGTCCAACCCTCTAATTATATCCTGGGGGCAACTGGTGACCAGCCCCTCCTTGTCCTTAGGAGCTTTCTAAAGTCACATTATTAACATAACAAAAGATACTTTTTACCACTCTCAACACTTAGGAAATTCCAAGTATTTTTGGGAACTGTGATTCAGAAACTGTGAATGACGATCAAACGTGTATAAAAATTATATTTTGGTCATTTAAATGGCCAAATATATTTCTTATAAATCAGTGTATCACAGGGCCTCAAACCATCCACATCAGAATCATCTGAATACCTTGTTAAAAATGTCCTGCCTCAGAGTTAATAATTCAAAAACTCCATTTTTAATTACACTTCATGTCATTCTTACACACATTAGAATTTAGGAATGACTATTCCATACAGTTGGGGACTGAAATCCTTATCCCTTACTCAGCCTCAAGACATTTTCATGGAGCTCTTGCTGACTTCCTGTCTACCTACCTGCTAGTTTGGATATCTGTGTGCAGCCTGGTGCTGGCTGGCTGCTGTGATTGTTTCCGGGTGGAGAGTGCTATCTACTGGGCTGCACCAGCCCTGTCTCACTGAGACCAGGAGCTTGAGGTGCCCCTCCTCCTGGGGCTGGTTCCACCTCAGTTGGCTTGCTCTCCTTAGGTTCTGACACTGTTCAGTTGGCCCATTTCCCTTCCTGCTGTTTCAGAACTTTTAAAAAACAACACTGCAGTCAACAACATGTGTTAGGTGATTATCATGTGCTATTATCTCATCTAATCATAGAAACCTAAGTTAGGTATTATTATTTTTTTACATTTGGACATATCCTTAGAAGGATTAGCATATGACCTCTAATTTGCTGAAAATGACATGTGACACAGTGATTTTTCTTGCTGTGTGTCCCCAGACGGTTAAATCTGACTCTTATCCATTCTTTCATAATCAAAAAGCCTGCTTAAAATTGATTTGTGGCTAGCTCAATAAAAAATACTTTTAGAGAGGTTTTTTCGTTTTGTTTTGTTTTTTGTAGATAGATGACTAGTGCTGGTCTGGGCAAGAGGGTTGGCATCTATGAAATCTGAAATGGGTTATGGACTAATGAGGGTCCCCAGGTCAGGATGTTGAGGAAATCAAAAGCTAGCAGGGTAGCAAGCAGGCAAACATTTGTCAAGAGGGAAGTGTCCTGAATTATAGGACTCTGATCCTGCCCCAGAATTTGAGAAGTCAGTCCCTGTTGATGGGAATGGAGGCCCAAAGCATTCCAGATTCCAAGTTCTACAGGAACTTAGTCACAGGTTACTCAGGGTAAATGGTCATAGCAGGGAATATAGCCACTGGAACAGTAGTGCATGGTGATAGAGCTTCAGAAATAAGTCTGAGTAACCAGACTTTAAGTTCAAGGATACAGCCAAACTGGTATCGAGGACAACTGAATGGGAAGCTGGAACATGAAGGTCTAGGGCTCCTTAGACCTCTACTGAGGCTGGCATTTGAGGTGGGGAAGGGGAGATGGGTTGAGGGGATGAATATAGTAGTTTCAACTATAAGGGGCTTCAAAGACTAGAACCCAGGCAGCCTAGGTCAGAGGCTTTGCAGTTGCAGCAAAGCAAGGTCCTTTGTGTTTTGTAAAAATCCACAGCAATTTCTTGACCTGCGCAGATTTAAAACCAAAATCAATTTGTATTAGATTAGCTGTATGTCAATGTAGGCCAGGCTTTCAGCCTCCACCAGTTTTAGGTAAATTGAATTGTCAATTCAGTATCCTTTTGAGGTCTGAGGGTCACACCGCTGACTCCAGGAAAAACAAAAAAGACAAACAAAAAAATAAAATACACAGATCAGACCAATAGGTAACAGAGTCAGAGGGCCATGTCTTCACTGGGGAGGACCAGTAGCTCCTTTAGATGGAGTACCCGGAGGCCCTCTTGTCCAGTCCCTTCCTTTCAGAAAGGACAGACTCACAGAGGATCTAACAGCTGTGAAGTTAAGCTGTGTTACAATTCACAGGAAGAGGGCTGCCCCTTGATGCTGATTCAGAAACTTCTTGATATAACAACTATTGTCAACCATTAGCAAGCACTATCACTGTGTGAAGTGGTATGCTACACTCTCTGACAGATATCACTTCCCGTAAGCATAACTGTGCACATGGCAGGTATGTTGTTATCACTATCAGATGAGGAAAGCAGGGTGAGGAAGGATAAGTACATTACTCAAGGTTACTCCCCAGCTGGGAAGAGGGCAGGCAGAATCTGAGAACAGTTTGAGGCCGACAGTTTATCCACAGCACTCTGAAATCTGGACACAGAAGCTTGATCTCCTTTTGCATCCCTTGCAGAGATGCTATTTTCCTAAACCTATCTTTGCCTCTCACCCCATTTTTCTAGAAATCTGGGCTGTTTTTGCTTTGTTTGTCTTGTCTAGAAAATAATATATTTTACTTGGTTTAAAGTTATTTTAACTACAACAAGTAAATATTTCCTAAACAGAATCTCTCTCATAAAATATTGCTGCATCTCATCCCCAAATCCAGGGAAAACCAGCTGACCTAATTGGAGGCCTTTGAGCAGAAATTTCTCTACAGTAAATAAGAACATGGATACATAATCCAGTGTCTCTTTCCTCTCTTTCATACCATCCCAAATCCTCAGGGAGACAGGAATTCAGCACACAGAGAATCCAGAGCCTTCTCCCCACACGTAACTGTCACGGAGCCCATCACCCATCCACAGGGACAGCTTTGCCACTAGCATCAATTATTATTTCTGAGGCACCCACGGGGTGCTTGGCATATCATAGAAGAAATGGATTGACTCTGCTGTCAACAATCACCCTACAAACAGCCAAATAATTTTGATGTTCTTCAAACATATTATAATTAAAAAATTACATGCTGGGAGAAAAATTATAAGCATTTAATCAGAAAAGAGGGTCAAGCTGATGCAATTAGGGAGGGGAGATGGGCTGCCTTTTATCAACAGAGCCAGTTTCATCACTATGCTGGTTGAAAGCAGTGGGATTTGAGGCTAAGATATTTCCATCAAGTTACTTTTGATTTGAGAAAATATGATTTTGTTTTGTTTGTTCAGAAGTGTCTTTAACCTCCATGCTCCTTTCTGAGGTCACTCTCCTCTTGCAATCCATTTACATGGCCACAGCTCGCTTCTTACTGCAGATCTCAAGCCAATTGTGGCTTAATACGTAAATGCATTAAAAAAAAAAAAAGTCCCAGTGAAAAAAATTGCAAATGCAGAGCAGCTCCCATATGGCAACCACTGAAGTATTTGCCAGAAAGGAAACCTATTGGTAAGCTGAAGTGCTTTTAAAAGAGTTCAATTATTCAATAAATCAGAAAATTGCCCAGGTCTTCAAGCCATAACTGAGAGACTCTGGGAAACCAAAAAGAAGAGAAAAGCATTTGTGAGTTTTCTTACTGCCCCCTTTAACAGATCTCTCTGGCTGGCTGTACGGCAATGAGGCGGGTAAATCACAGGTGTTCAGAGAGGTCTGATGCTTTCTTCTCTCTGGCTCAAGCTAAACACCTCTTCTGCAAGTCACTGAGATGGAGAGAAACTTAGCTGGCTGCCCTTTACTTGGCAGAGGAAGCCCAGCTCCTCAATCCAGAAACAGGAGGGCTGGGTGAGGGTGGGGAGAACTATATTTTTCCTACCCATGCCCTGGCCCTCTCTCAGTGTAGTATAGGCAGCAGGATAGGGAGGAAAAGCCCTGGAATAGGAGTCAGGAGACCTGAGTTCTGATCTTCAACAACTATCTTAATTCCTAGAATTAGGTAACATGTTACATATAATAGAAATACTTTAGTAAGGACAATCTTGATCTTTTTTGATTTTACAATGCTTCATGACTTCAAAAACTCTTTCATCTTTACTATCTTATTTGAGCCTTATCAAAACTGTGTGAGGTGGTTGGACATGTATTGTTATATATACTTAGTGTAACTTAAAAGATAGGAAAGACAGGTATTACTTATCACTAGGTTAGAGGTGGGAAAAAGAGGGTTGGGGCTATAAGTGACTTGCTTGTGGCCACACTAACAGAGAAGAACTCAAACACAAATCAGACCCAACTGGTCTTTTCAAAACCTTGATGTTTTCAGGGCATGATACCTGCCTTAAATTACCCTTGTGAGACTCACGTGAAAGAATCTTTTTGCAGTGCTTTAAAGAAAGTAAACTCACTGGATAGTTTTAAGTTTCTATGGGCATGAGAAACTCAACCTGATGGGTGTGAGACTATTCTATTTCCTATGTAGCTGGTAGGAACCAGTGGTATAAATTCCTAGCTCCACGAGACATCCTATTCTCTTTTCTGAAAGCAAATGCTAAGAACAAGGCCTCATCTAAAGATGAATGCACAGAGAGAAAAATATAATAAAAATGACAAATAGATATTGGGCAAAGACATAAATACAGCTCAAAAGCAAATTGCTGCTGCCACCCTCCTCTTAACAGAGAGGAAATGCTGAACAAAAGAAGAGAGATTGGAAGGATGGAGACAGATGCCAGAGACAGGGGTGGAATCTCAGACGACACTCTAGATTCGCATGGCTGATACTAAACACAACAGTTAGAGAGATGATGAGCTGGAACTATTGACAGCTGAAGACAACCTCTCCTAGGATTATGTTTGACACCACAGAGAAGTCTGGCCAAGGATGAACATCCAAGGAACACAGAGGGAGTCTGTGTGTGAGTTTGTGTGTGTGTGAGCTACTGTTTGCACATGTGTGTGTTTATGTGTGTATGCGTGAGCTACTCATCTATCAATTCATTTACCCATCCAGTTATTCACATTTCGTTATTCTTTCATCATTGGTTTCTGTGTGCTGGGCACTGGGCTAGGTACTGGAGATACAAAAGTTAAAGACAAGGGTCCCTGCCTTCCAGAAGCTCTGGTCTAGTGAAGAAAAGAAATAAACAAGTGATCTTTCCACATACATGCACTATAAGATAGATAAGGGCAGGGTGCTATGGGTGTTCAGAGGAAGGCCATCAAGGCCACATTGGGGTGAGAATAGGGCAGGGGATGGAGAAGGGATGAGGCCAGAAAAGGTCCTGTGCAAAGCACGGGTTATGTGCTGGTTACTCGCAGCATCTAGTGGCTTATTTCTGAATCGCTGTTGTCACCCAAGAGTATAAATGGGGAGGTTTCTCCAACTCACACTATGCTGATGGCCACTTACTTCTTGAGTAGACACTTCCTCCCTCTTTGTCCTTACCCCACAGAACTCTGCTTCACTGACATATCAAATATTCAAAATAACTTTATTATTGATAATTTCAATGATCAGATGATTGCAACAGTTTTCTCCTGGTGCTCCCCTTCACTACTGTCCATTAACTCAAGGGTCTTTTTCTAAAAACAATTATTGACCTTATGGGGTGACATTGTTAATAAAATTATATGGGTTTCAGGTGTAAAATTCTATAATACATCATCTGTATATTGTATTGCTTGCTCACCACCCAAGGTCAAATCTCCTTCCATCACCATTTATCTCCCTTTACCCTCTTCTACCTCCCCCAACCCCATTTCTCTCTGGTAATCATAATACTGTTGTCTATGTCTGTGAGGGATTTTTTTTTTTTTTTTTTGCTTAGTTACTTCATCATTTTCATCCAGCCACCCAATTCCCCTCCTCCCTGACAGCTGTCAGATTGTTTTCTGTATCTATGTGTCTGGTTTTTCTCTCTCTTTTTTTGTTAGTTTATTTTGTTCATTATGTTACCAAGCAAGTGGGGTCCTGTTGCCCACCACCACCCTCTAGGCAAAATTCCAGAGGCAAAGTTTTGGTGATAAAGGAAAGGAGTCTTTATTCAAACGCTACACAATTTTGGAATAATAGCTTTTCACATACATTAGTCACCTATAATTTAATCACTTAATTAAACCTATCAATTAAGGCTGAATTCATTAACACCTGAGTCCTATCATTCCCCCCTGTTAGTTTTACATATCTTATTTCTATAGGGTTAGTTTACAAACTAAAACAACATAAGATACAAAAGCTACACAGTGGAAGAAGAGCAGGTTTCTGCCTCAGATCTGGTCCCCTCTAGAGCACCCAAAAAAGAATAACCCTGCCACCCGCTGCCAGGCTGGCCAGATCCTAGGTGGCACCAGGGGTTTCTTCTCCCGTCCATACTACCGTCCATTGGGCAATGTGGGCAGTTGCCAAAGAGGATACCATCCAGGCATCCTCGAGGAAGAGAGCCCTTCTTTTATTTTAAATCTTCTGGCCCAGAACTCCATGCACTCTGGAGGCATTCAACTTCAGAGCCAATTAGTCCTAGACTGTTTACCATTGCCCCAGGCAACCTCCTCCTACGGCCCTTCCTACTCCTCCCAGTGATCTGATCAGATCTTTCTGTGTCAATTAGATTCCACATACAAGTGAAATCATGTGGTAATTGTCTTTCTCTGATTGGCCCATTTCACGTAGCACAATACTCTCCAGGTTCATCCATGCTGTTGCAAAAGGTAAAATTTCCTTCTGTTTTACAGTCCAGTAGCATTCCATCAAAGGTCTTCTTTTAAGACTCCAGCATTTTGGGCATCTGATCCACCCTGATCCACCTGCTCCGATCTAACCCACTCATCACAAGATCTTGATGACCACTTAAGATACCTGTTCCGGTCTTCAGGGAGAGAGGAGAATCCTTTCTGTTTGAGCTATGGACCACAATTTTGACTTCTGGTCAAAGCCATTCTAAATTTGCAGGCACGTTTCCTGCCAAATAGCTAAAGGCAGTGGGTTTTAGCTCTGCCTCTGCTTCCTAGTTTTTGTTCTTTGTATCTCACGTAAGTGATGTCTCCTTTCCCACCTGTTTCTGCTTTCTCTGATCCAGGGTATCTGATGGGCTCTGCCTCTATGTTTGGGATTTCCTATCTTAGAACCTTTTAGCTTTCCTGTTATCCTGTTAGACATTCATCCTGAATTCTTTGCTACCTGGTCCTGAACTTAACTTTTTTCTTTCTATATTCTCAATTTGATAAATAAAAAAATAATTGAATCTCAATTCTGCCCTTATCTAGCTCAGTTGAAGGACTCCTTTTCTTTCTGGCCTAGTGGTTTCTCACGCTACCTCTCCGCCTGCTACTTACGTACATAATACATTAAACTCTATTACGCATTACAAAAGCTAAAGCCCAATATTTGCAGCTTAAAGAAGTATTACTTTCTACTCGTTGAAATAGAATGATGACCAGTTTGCCTAAAATCAATTTGGCCGAAGCCAGTTCTCTTGATAATCATTTATCTAGTTTGCCTAAAATTTAACTCTTTCAAAAAGCCTCTTTATGTCTCTTAAGGATCTCACTTTATAGACATATTTCTGCCACAGGTAGTGGTTTTTGAAGTAATTTTAAACAATTTTCCAAAAAGCTGTTTCCAATTTAATTTCATTTTTTTATAAGTATGCATCACATTTCCATAATTTTTGAATGGTAAAAGTTTTTTTGAGTCCTTGAATAGAACTTTACACCAATTTTATTTTTATTTATCAGACAGATTTTAACCAGATTTCCTAAAGACTCCAAGTTTTTTCTCACAATAAATATATCCTAAATCTGCACAAAACTGATTTTACATTACTTTTTGTCACTGATAAGTGCCTGGTAAAGAACCTCTCTGTCTTGCAGTCATTAGCATCGGGGATGGGGGTGGTGAAATGTGTAATTTTCTCCAGGTACTTATTCTCAACCCAGTTTATGTTACCAGGTGTCCACTTTTCCACATGTTATATGGGGACCTGAAGTGACTTTACAAAGAGAAACAGACAGCAGGTCATGTGTGCTGGGCCACTGCTGGATTTTGGTCAGATGGACTTAGACTTCAAGTATAAGTCATTTAAGGCCTTGCAAAGCCATGAGACCCATAGAACCTGAGTTGAGATAAAAAAGAAAAAATAATTTCTCTTTAAGAGGAGTATGTTTAGATGGATTTTTAAAGCAGGTATACAAATTCTCAGGGCTAAATTGTCATCCAAATACACGTTAATGGAGTCATTTGTGTCCTACTTGTCACAAATCAGAGAAACCTTGACATTTGTTTTACTTAAAGCTCTCTTTCATTGTGTTGCTCCTTTAAATGATTCTCAACTTCCCTTAAAACATTTCCCAGATTTAGCAGCCCTCCCCTCACCCTTGTGGTTGTACACAAATCAGTCAACCTTCCACAGTCTCCTGTTTCAGTGTACAGGAAATCAAATATGGGGACTCACAAAGAACTTTCCATAATGAGCACATAAGTTGGTTGCAGAAATTAATCTTCTTACATTAGAGCAAGGTTGAATCAATAAGCTTGAAGATACAGCAGAAGAAATTGGCACAGTGATTCATGGGGAGACAAAGAGATGAAAATATGAACGAGAGGTATAAGGAGGAAAAACTGAGATAGTGTAAAATCCGTGTATCAGAAATTCTAGAAGAAAAGAATGGTAGAGATGAAATAACCTGGGAGAAATTGCTAGACTGAATAAATATGGAAATTTGAAGATAGAAGAAGAATTCAGAAACCAAAGTGAATAAATTGAACATCCCATATCCAGGTGCATCGTAAGGGAATTTCAGAACACACCCACCCACCTCTTAAAACCAAGCAAAAAATAACGTGAGCTTACCCACAGAGAAACGCTAATGATATTAACAGTGCTGTCCTATCAGCGACAAAAGATGCCTGAAGAGCGTGAAACAGTGTCTTCGAAACGCGGGTTATCTTATCAAATCCAGAAACTCACCCACGCATATGATTAAAAACATTTGCAAATTGAGAATAAAAGGGAAATTCCCAACTTGACAAAAGTGTAGCAAGCAAACATATTTAACGGAGAACTTTTAGACAACACATTTCCTTTGAGACCTGGGATTCACAGATCACTAATGGTCCTGGCTGATGCCATATGGAAAGAAAAAAAAATAGAACTTAAAGAATTAGAAAAAAGGGGTAAGATTATTCACAGACAAGATGAGAGGATTGCTTATACAGAAAATGCACAAAATTAACACAATATTTTGTAATTAAGGTGAATATAAAGCAAGATCACTGGGTAAAAGATCAGCTCATAATAGTATCTCTAAAAAATATTACAATAAAATACCATTCACAATAAAATATAAAGTAATTAACAATAAGTACATAAAATCTTGGTGAAGCAAATAGAACTATATCAAAGAACATAGAGGAAGTTCTGAAAAAATGCAGAAATCTTATATACTCTTACATGAGATGTGATAAAAATATTGTTAAGATGCTGATTCTAACTTAATTTGTAAATTTAATTCAATGACAATAACAATTCCAACTGCATTATTTAAGAAATTAGATAAACTGCCCTGGCTGATGTGGCTCAGTGGATTGAGTGCTGGCCTGCAAACCAAAGAGCTGCTGGTTCAATTCCCAGTCAGGACACATGCCTGGGTTGTGGGCCAAGTCCCCAACTGGGAGTGAGTGAGAGGCTATGGATTGATGTTTCTCTTATACTTCATTGATGTTTCCCTCTCTCCCTCTTGTCCTCTCTCTCTAAAAATGAATAAATAAAATTTAAAAAAAAGATAAATTCACTTGGAACTCTCACAAAGAGTCAAGGAAACTTTGAAAAAAAAAAAGAAACAAGGAAAAGAGATTTTCCTTGCAAGATATCTTGTAAGCACCCTACAAAGACACATCAGTAAAATCAGTGTGATTTACTCCAAGAAAAGCCACGTAGACAATGGAAGAGCATAGAGCCTCAGACGTAGAGCCTGACAGACAATAGCGGAGGCTGTGAGGGTGAAGGTGTTGACAATCTGGCTCGCATATGAAGAAAAACTGGTCCTTACCTACACACATGAACCAAGAGGGCTTCCGGATCAGTTAAAAATTTACAAGTGAAAGGCTTATCACAATTATCTTCGTGACCTAGGAGTTACTAAAAACCATTAAAATTTTAAGGTTAAGCTTTGAAGCCAAAATTGAGAGCATTGATTACACAGATTTTAACAATTTCTGTGATGCCATGTGTCCCATGCGTGAAGTTAACAGGTGATTGATTATGGAAAAAATGTCAAGGGATTAATGTCTAAAATATGTAAAAATGCTTATAAATCTACTAGAAAATTACTGAAACCCAAGGGAAATTAGATAAAAGATATGAACAGAAAATTCTTTGAAGACACAGGCATTGTAATCATATACTTGAGAATTAATAAAATGATTTATCACTTTACATATATAAGAAAGGCAAATACTAAAAAGCTGAATAATCTTGAGTGTTAGCAAGGATATGAGAACAGGCACACCTAGCCCCATGGTTAGTGCTTGAAAACACAGTCCTGAGGGAAAATATAGAATACAGAATGAAGTCTAGCACAATATCATTTATGTAAGTTAAAAATACATGTACAGTAATTATTTACCTTTTATAAAAACACAAAATCACATCCATCAAACAAATTGCTGTGAGAATGGAGGATGAGAGATAGGAATGGGGATAATGAACACATACATATATGCATCAGACAGACAGAAATAGAAAACATAGGGCCTTGCAGAGGCTAACAGCGACACTCTTCCATAAAAAAGAGGTACTATTAACACACTGCGCCTTTTTCTCCCCCTTCTTCTAATGAAGTAACAACTACATGAAAAGAAACAACAAAGTTCATCACCACTAAAAGGAGGGCTAGAATAAGAAGGACTAAGAACACTTCATAAAAGATGAGAAAGGAATGTGAAAGAACAGATGACAAAGCGTGGCAATTTGAAAGTCCAAGATAAAGCAATAAAAACATATCAGCTCAGTAAGGATAATACATATACATGGACTAAATGCTTTTGATAAAGACAGATTTTCAAAAATAAAAAGAAATCCAGTATATATTGTTTACAAGAGACATACCTCAGACTCGTAAGATATAAAAATGGAAAGTAAAAGGGGGAAAAGAGAAATATTAGGCAAAATCCTTAGGAAAGGAAAGATGGTGTAACGATTTTTAAACAGCTATATTGAGATGTAATTGGCAAACAATAAACTGCACATATTTAAGATGTATAGTATTATAAATCTGACATATGTATGTACCAATTAAACCATCACCATAACCAAGATAGTGAACCTCCAACATTTCCTTGTGCCCCAATGTAATGTCTCCCTCCAGCCCCTTCACCTCCAGACAACCATTGACTGACTTTTTATCACTCTTGATTAATCTGTATTTTTTATGGAATTTTGGGTACACGGTAAGTATATATTATGTGGGTTTTTTGTTGTTGTTTCTTTCCCTCAGCATAATTATTTCAAAGATTCATCCGTTGTTGCTGAAACTAATTTATTTTATTGCTAAATAGTATTCCACTATAGTTTATAGCCTAATTTGTCTGGTCATTCACCTGTGTATGGATATTTGAGTGTTTCCAGGTTTTAGCTGTTACATATAAACCTGCTAAGAATATTTATGTATAATTTTTTGTATAAAATATATTTCCATTTATTTTGGGTAAATCCCTAGGAGTGGAATGGCCAGAATGTTAGTAGGTGAATGTTTATCATTTTAAGAAACTGAAACGATTTTCTAAAATGCTGGTACAGCTTACATTCCCAACAGCAGTGTATGAAAGTTTCAGTTTCTCCATATTCTTGAAAACACTTGGTATAGCCAATTATTTAATTTTAGTCATTCTAATAAGTAGGTTGTGGTGTCCTATTATGGTTTTAATTTTCATTTCCCTAAGAACTAATTATGTTGAGCATTTTTCATGTGCTTATCTGCTATCTACATATTTTCTTTGGTCAAGTGTCTCTTCAATCTTTTGCTAGATTTTAAAAATTGAGTTCTTTCATTATTACTGAGTTTTGAGAGTTAATATATATTTTAATATAAGTCCTCCATGTTTGGCAAATATTTTATCCCAGTCTATGGTTTGTCTTTTCATTCTCTTCAGTGTCTTTTTTTAAAGTAGATTTTAAAACATTTGATGAAGACGAATTTATTACTTTGCTTTTATATACCATGTTTTTGATATATTTAATACATCTCTTCCTCCTTTCCTGTCTTCTTTGGCTTTCTTCCTTCCACTCTTCCTTCCTTTCTTCCCTTCCTTCCTTCCTACTTTTGAGATTGTTCTCATTATTACTGGCTTAGATAAATTTCCTTTTGATGTGCTGTAGTGTAGTTGTTTCATGTGCTTTGTGCTTGGGGTTTCTTGAGCTTCTTGGATCTGAGTTTATAGTTTTCATCAAATTTGGAAAATTTTAAGCTATTATCTCTTTAAATAGTATTTGAGGAAATCTCTTCTCCCGTCTCTCTCTTCTCCTTTGGGGAACTCCAATTAAATATATATTTAGGTGGCTTATGCTCATATTCGTTTTCTGATGCTCTATTCATTGTTAGACTTTATTCCCTTTACTCTCTGCCTTTTATTTTGGGTAGTTTCTATTACTATGTTTTTAGATTCACTAACTGTTTCTATAATTTCTAACCTGCCAATAATTTCATGCAATGTACTTGTCATTTCATTAATTGTATTTTTTATCTATATAAGTTCAATATGATTTACATATAATTTTTGTACATCTCTCATGATTCTACTTAACTTTTTGACATATGGAATACAGTTATAATTGTTTTGATGTATTTTCTTCTAATTCTAACATTTGTGTCATGTTTTTAGTTGGTTTTCATTAGACTGATTCGTCTCTTTTGGGTTGTATTTTCCTGCTTCTCAGGCTTACTGATTTCTTTATTCCTGGATGCCAGGTACTATAAATTTTACCTTCATTCTGAGATGTTGTTGCACTCCTAAAAGAGTCCTGAGCTTTGTTCTTGAATACATTAAGTTACTTTGAAACAGTTTGGTGCTCTTGGGTCTTACTTTCAACTGTTGTTAGGAGGGACCACAGCACTGCTTGGTCTGGCACTAATTATTTTTCACCACTAAGGAAAAATCCGTTATAATACTCTACCCAAAGACCCAAGAACTAGGAAATTTTCCACTCATGTTGGTGGGAAAGGGAACTATTCCCTGTCGTTCTGATTTTTGGTCACCATTTCTTCTAATTCTATCTGGGAGGTCTTTCCCAGTCTCAGGTATTTTTCTCACGTTCTAGCACATACCAGTATTCAGCTGAATACTCACGAGGAACCCTTTATGATCTGTGGAGGGATTTTTATTTTTTTGTTTAGCTCTCTTCTCTTGAGTATGCTGTACTGTGAACTCTAGCCACCTGGTTCTCCCCTGACTTGTGGCTCTGTTTGGCTTACTCATCTGCCAGGCTCTCCTTGGGTTCCTCCTCCCTGCATCACATCCTGGAATTCTCAAGTCAGTAAGCTGGATGTGTTCTCACTTCATTTCTTTCCTATCTATCAGGGACAACCATTTTTCATTACCTGTTGTATGGTGGTTTGAAAATTATCCCTTCATTTTGTTGTTGTTCTTCAGAAAGAAAGGTAAATCCAGTTATTGTTACTCCATCTTGGTTGGAAGTAGAATTTCTGATATCATATTAATAAAATTAAAAATAGACTCTAAGACCTCCCTGTTTGAAGGAGTAATTTAGGAAATGGTTTAGAAAATGAGAGGGTTTTTTTTTTTTTTTTTTTTTTTTTTTAGGAATACAATAACCATTCTCCCTCTGACTTTTCAAAAAAATTAAAAAAAATAAATAAAAATAGGCCATAAGAAAAAATACATATTATTTAGAATAAGTAAGGTCATTGAATAAAAATTTTAAAAGCAATATACCAAGAAATGTGAAATTCAGAATATTAAAGAATTGCTGTCCTAGAGCATAAGTTCTACCATACAATAGATTTTAAAATTACTGAAAAAAATAACCTCACAGAATCACCCCAAATATTGGGACATGATCTGGGAATTTGAGGATAGAGATAGTTGTTTGAGGATCAAAGGATTAATATTAAGAATATACAAAGAATTCATATAAATTGATATTAAAGCCATATACAAAAATAGGCACAGGATTTAGCATACATTTTATAAAGGAAGAAACCTAAATGACCAATAAATGTGAAAATATGCTCAGTTTCACATTAATTAAGGAAATGGAAATTAGAACAACAGTGATTCTATGGTGTATCTCTCATGTCTGACATGTAAAACTTGTAGTTTTAACACCCCCCACATAATATAATAATTCTCAGTGACAGGCATGAAATAAAGTTATATGTGGTGTTGAAGGCACTATGTATTTCAAAATAGATAGAGATGTTGATTCACTGTCCCTTCTTTGGTTGTTGTTGTTTGTTGAACTTCACAAATTCAATGTCCTTTCCTGATGCAGACACTGGCCCGCAGTGTCCACAGCATTATGGATGAGACAAGACAAGTTCACATGGACTACAGAAATCCTGTGGAGGAAAAGGGATGACACAGCCACTCTCTCAGTGAAAGAGAGAGCCGGCCCAGTGCCTTGCCTGGACAGGCTTTTACTGCTTTTCTGGTCAAATTACGTTGAGGATGGTCCTCATTTACTATGCACAGGTTCACTTTAGGTGGTTACCTTCTACAGAAAACAAAGGAGAGGATGTTGCTAACTACATCAAAAAAGAAGGATATTTGCAAATGTAAAGGGAAAAGTGGTTGAACTGGTTACACTTGTCCTTGGGAGGTTTAGCACAGATTTTAGGAAGTTACTTTAGAGATATGTAGTACACATTTGCTGCCTCAATTCAGAGTGAGGGAGTTTTAGCAAAAAGAAGCCTCATAGCAGCCTAGGTACAAGGCAGGCCCGATTCCCCACAGGAGATCCTATCCGTGGGTGTGGGTCCTGTGTGCCAGACCTCGCTTTCCACTGGCCTTTCCCACTAGGAGCTGGACTACATTTCCTATGCCACGAAGAACCGTCTACTATAGTTTCCCACTTCAAATTTCTTTGCAAAATTCAGAATAAATATAAATGAATACTGTCATTATTTCTCATTCTTTCATGTTCCTGCCAGACAACAAGAGCACTACTATTTATTCTATACTTTTATATCTACCTAATATTTTGAACTTTGATAATAGTATGACATAATAATATTTAATGTAAATAACTGTATAAGTTAATTTTATTAACCCATATTTTAGTTTTAAAACTGTTATCAATTACAATGAATACATTTCAAAGTTAAGATATTATTCAGTAAGTCATGCCATATATGAACAAAAATTTGCACTTACCAAGAAAAACTATTAGACCTTATAGTTTACACTGTTTCATTGTTTTAAATATTAAGCATAAATAAATACCCCGTGTGGTCACATAGAATAACAAAACTGAAATTACTCAAATTCTCTCTCTTTGTTTTTTCTGTCACTCTGCTATCCCTGTTTACTTCAGATACACTATTTAAACACAAAAATATGTAGCTCCACAGGGGTTGGAGATACGGTTTGTGCAGAAGCCAGTGCAAACATTCAGGCCGTTATAAACTGCTCTTGGAATGAAGGTGGGTAGCTGAATCCATGTATATTCAAGACCGACAGTATAACTGAGACTTTTCCAATTTAACTTTCATGTAAAATATGATGTTCATTGAAAGACAAGAATCAATAATGTGCCAATTCTAAGCTTACATAATATATTAGTCAATTTCAACAATAATTGTCACAGGGTAGGTTTCCTCACCTGGAAAATAGGGTGGGTATTGGTAGTTCACTGGACATGATCCAAAGTTGATGCTTCAAATGTCTGTTGATGCCAGGAGGTAGTAGATGGCTTGTCTCTCTGAGAAGACTAGTTCCATAGCCAGAAAGGGAAGGCATAGCTGGGTTTTGGGCAGTGGTGTCAGTGAGCACATGCTGTGATGAGAGAATGAATGAGGCTGCTCTGGCAGAGATCGCTGCAAAGTAGTCAGTGCATCTAAAAAGCCATTTAGGCATCTAGTTATATGACATCTCCAGATGGGGGACACCGGCATTCTGATTCTAAAGAACACATTTTAAATAGATTAAGAAAGGAAATGTTTTAAGTGTAGGGAGGTATAATTAACCCGAGGACCCTGGCTGCAGCAAAATATTGTTGAGGGCAATGACTTCAAGAAACTCAAAACACATTAAGCACATGGCTAAAAACCAGGGGAGGTCCATCTCCATGGGAGTATTGCTCTGTGCATAAATTGCAATTTGTGGCACAACAAGCCTTGTGGAGACCATGTCCAGGAAGGTGCATGCTTTTTCAGATGAGGTCTTACTAAAAGCACTACCAGTATGTGTATGCACAAGAAATGTCTATTTCTTTGCCTTAAGATATTTGAAAATAATCCTTTCCATTTAGATACTAGAGACAGGTGCCAGAGCAAGCTTTGTGTGAGCACCAGTCACAGACTTCTGTTGGAGTTCTACTGCTGGGATATGGAAAAAGCAGAGGAAACGGAACCCTTCCCTGGGGAGCTTGGGGCCATCAGATTCAAGGGGTAGGCTTAGGCATAGACTAGAAAACACAGCCAGGACAGTTGGGGACTAGAGAGACTTTGTGTGTAGGAGGGCTCAAGGGTTGGAGCAGAGTGAGAGCAGAGCAAGGAAATGGACACCAGGAAGAACACAGGATAGCACTAGGTCACCCGGGTCCAAGGATATGGACACAGCTGAGTTCAGTGATGTCCTCTTACCAAGAGCATTCTGGAGAGGATATGCAGCCAGTGAGGAGTAGCATAAACAAATAGAAATTGGGCAGGGTCCCAATAGATGGGTAGCTTCTATTTCTACTGACTACATTATGGACTTTCCTTCTCCACTGATACATTATCATTGTGCTTGTCATCACCTGACCTGTTATTTTTATCTCCTTATTTATCTAGCAAAGTGGACAGGGGTGTTTGGTCAATGTTGTTTACTGTTACATCCCCAACACCTAATGCACTAGTGCTTGGCATTTGCTGAATGAATAAGTGAACATATATTGCACTAACTGGAGATATCTAATAGCTCAGCTGGCATAGAAGCTGACCTACTAGAAGGTCAAGGGTTAGAACAGAAAATTACCAAGGCCTTTCCAATTTAATTCAATGTATTTGTGGTACAGATTCAGTTCATTTCCTTTTAGCATAAGGTGAGAATTGAATAGAGGCAGGCCAGGGGGATCAGGCCAAGAGCCACATGCTGCTCATTCTCCTTCTTGGAGATATTGCTTGAGAGAGAAAAAAAACTTGGTTAATTACAAGAAATGCTTCTTTTTCTTTTAGGTCTTCTGATGTGTTGGTACCCTTGGAGGATAGATTCTGTGAAGAAATAAATCATTAGATGGTTATGGGGATACCAATGAGAACATTCCAAACCAAAATATTTTCTCATTTTCTGGCCTGTAATTCATTGCATTAATAGAGAGTTTGTTCTCAAAAGAAAAGAAAAAATATATATATAGTTGAATAGGTGGAAATATAGTTCAGTCCAATATAGTTCACTTTTACTTTCTCTCTTTCTTATCCTCAAATAACATCAGACATGGACAAAGCCTGAAATGCTGCATTTCTGACGTTACCTCAATGTTGTTTTGAGACAAGGAAGTAGACAGTTAAAATGGGAAAAGCTCTTCTTCAGTTTACAGGAGGCATTTTTAATAGAAATCTAAGAAAATATAAAGAAAAGCTCAAAGTT
Source organism: Desmodus rotundus (assembly GCF_022682495.2). Classification (NCBI taxonomy): domain Eukaryota; kingdom Metazoa; phylum Chordata; class Mammalia; order Chiroptera; family Phyllostomidae; genus Desmodus; species Desmodus rotundus. Next base: position 82,439,548 of record NC_071398.1, read on the forward strand.
GTCTATATTTTGCATGGTAATTGAGGATACCCTCTTGTTTTGTCTTTTCCATATCCCTGACCAAAAAAAAGAAAAGAAAAGAAAAAAAAACCCAGATTAAGCAGTAAAGAATCAAAAGAAACTATAAGGAGTTTAAGAAGTGGGGGGAAGACCATATTAAGAGCACGATATGTATTAGGACTTGGCTGTCTTAGTATCTGTATTGAAGCAGCAACTTTCTCCAGAAGTAGGTAGCACAGGTTTATTCCTTTGACTTTGAATTGTTATCTCCTTGACTGGACAGGGTATCCAGTATGGTACAAGCAGTAGTGGTACAATAATTAGAATCATCAAGATACAAACCCAAGTCCCAGCTCTGCCCACTCAATAGCTGTGATATCAGGTTAGTCAAAAAGATCTCCTGGGCTTCAGTTCTTTTATTTGATATTTTAAGATTTTGCATTAATTGGCCTGTAAGCTCATCTCTTTCCCCAGTGAAGTGAAGAGAACATTGCCCTGTGTATAAGACCTGTTTTCCTTGGAGAAAATTAGATGGTAATTTAGAGGAAGTGAGATGCAGAGGAAAAATGGTAAGCTTTGGAGTCGTTGGATCTGGATTCAAATTCTGACTCTACTTCTTCCTACCTGTGTCATCTTTATAGCTGAAATAGAGATGGGAATTCTATCTAAGTCTCATGATGGTTTTAAGGACCAATTGAGATCAGATACACTGTCACAAATGAAAGTACCTAGCACAGGACTTGCCATAATGAAGGGGCTTAATGAAGAGACAAGGGCCTGGTCATGATGGAGATTCGGCATTATGTTGACACAAGCCCCCGGGCAGAGTGACCACAGTGTGACTGCAGCTCTCAAGCCAGGGGCTGGCTGATGCTGGCCTGGTTCAGGGCATATATGTGGGATGGCCTGGCAGCAGAGGTGCATTTCAGAGAGACTGTTCTGAGACCTCTGGCCAACGACTGTCACAGTCAATGAGAGGCAACTCTCTGGAGGTTTGAATTTCAAATCCAATCTTTAAATAATTCTTCAATATATCAGGAAGTGTTCTGGGGGGAGAAATGTTGGTAGGAAAAGAGATAAATGTGAAGAAGAGAGAGACAGGAAAAGCATTTTTTGAGATCATGTTGAATAAAGAATGGAATTCAAAGAAGTAGACTTCTATGAAAAACCATTTGAGAAACATGATGTGAATTGGCCACATCTTGTTTTGTTTCTTGTTCGATTGAAAAGTTGATCAGATCACTGCTTCTGTCTAATCAAAACCAAGATGTACATCTGAGAAAAACAGTCTGCTGGTGAGTGAAATGTTTTAAAATAGGGGTTTGATTTTGATTAGTTTGCCTTGTGGTGCTTCAGAGTGAGTGTATGCCTCCCCTGTACAATGGCCAGGGCTCCCCTTGGCTACCCTGGCATGACTAATATCTGAGGTCAGCTAATCTGTAGAATGCTAACCTGGTTTCATATAAGCAATTTTAAGACTTCCAGGCAAATGAATACTCACGTGCACGCAGGGGTTAGATATGCAATGAGTGCTCCAGAAATGAAGATTAAGCATAGTGGAAGAACTGATGTTCATAGCCTAAAAGTGAAGGGTACTCAAAGATAAGCCCCACAGAGCTATGGGGAGTCACAGGGCCTGCACAGGATTAAGATACATAAGAGAGCCCTCACCCAGGAATACAGAATAGCACTTTCAGTATGGGCAACTTGGGACAAATTTATGCTAGAATAAGATGATCCCAGCTGATTTTCTCCAAGCATCCTATTAAGTAGAAGATGTATTCACCTAAGTATTAACTTGTTCTGGAAGCAGCAAGTATGTCGGAGTTGCCAGTGGAGATCATTTTTTAGTCTCATAATTCAGGATATTGGTAAGAATAGACTGATAATTTCTTCTTTTTTCTGGAAATGCTTTTCTTTTTAAACAAAGCCTCTATTAATCAGAACTTCAGACCACAGATGGCAATCAATTGGAGCTGGTTAGGGCATTTATAGTAATGATCTGCTGTAAGTTCTTCACAAGTGGATTGCACTACACACACATATGTACTTTTCAAAGAATTCAAAAGCCATTAGGATGTTCTCAACTCCTATCAGATCGTCTGAGGGCCATTGACTGGATATAATCATCAGAAATAAGTTAGACTAGCAGCAGGGGGAATTTTGATTAGAAACAAAGATGTTCCTCTGAATGAGGGCTGTGTACCCTGGAAACAGTTGTTGAGGAAGGCTGAGCAAACTTCATCATCATAATCAGGGAAGTTGCCACAATGTGCCAGCTATTTCATACATAGTCATTATATCATTTAAGACTTACAAAACCAAGTAAAGGTTTTAATATTCTTCACTTTGAGATTGGGAAACTGAGGCTGAGCAGTTAAGTGTTTTGCCCAGGGTAACACAATAAAAGCTGGAATTGTGATTGGAACACATGCCCAAGTTCCAAACCCATGTGCTCCCAACAATGCCACATTGCCTTTCATCTAAGCAGATGAATGTCTGTTTCTGAAAGATTCTAGGATAGGCCTGCCATGCAAGATAAACATTTTTGATCTTTTGTCATATCTACTGTGAATTTGTAAGTCTCTTTCTGGATTGTGATGTGGGTGTCTTTGTTAAATGAAAGTATCGAGACATGAGCTGGTAGGTGCTCCTTGAAAACAGAAGTAGAGAGGTGGAGAATCTTGGTAGGCAGAAAACAGACAAAGTCATGGTGCATCCAAGTGAGTATGTATCTGTCTGGCAAGAAGAAGAATGTAAGGGAGGCATTTATCTGGATTGACTCAGAGAGCAGTGAGAACCCAGGGGGGAGTCGGCTATAGGCACTATGGGAGATACCAGTGGCTTGATCTTTTGACCTTGTTGTTATGTCCAGTATTTAGTATAAATCACTCCTGGCCACATTTCCTCGACTATTTAGAACTCCCCAGCTGAGAGACTTGTCTCCCCCACCCAGAATCAATGCTATAGCCCTGGTGCTAATCTCAGCATTGCTGATTAATTGCTCATCTAATTGAGAATCCAAAAATATAAGTAATCACCCTATGTTACAAGTTAGGATACAGAAAATGGATTCAAACTCAGGGCATCTGAGGTCAGAGCCTGAGGTTTAACTGCTCCCTCACAGAACTGGCTTTCTCTGCAATTGTGAGCTGACTGTCATAAAAGAGCAACTCCTTGAAGGGGTTAAGTCAAGTCTCTCTTTCTGCCTTGGCATCCCTGTCTCTAAAAGACAACCAATTAGAAAAGAAGCATGAAACTCAAAACAACCCAAAGGCTTAAATATATAACTTAAAACTGTAAAACATGTAGAAGAAACATAGAAAATCTGTGTGACCTTAGGTTAAACAGAGTTGTTAGATATGGCATCAAAAGCACGATTTATGGGAAAAAAAACACTGATAAATTGGACCTTATAAAAATGGAAAACTTCTGTTCTTTATGAGAAACTGTCCAAATAATGAAATCATAAGCCACAGGATGGGAAAAAATATTTGCAAAACACAAAGGTTTTTGAATGCAGAATACATAAAAGCTTTCCAAACTCAATAATATGAAAACAGACTACTCAATAAAAAAATGGGTAAAAGATTTTAAAACTTTAACAACAAGCTATGCAGGTGGCAAAAATGCAGGTAAGATGTTTAATATCATTAGTCATTAGGGAAAATAAAATCAAAGCCACAGCTGAGTAGTACACAACTATCGAGAAAATGAACCCTAAACCAAGGGGAGAGCTGGCTGTCCCTGGTGCCCGTGAGGATGCAGGGCCACTGGAACTCACATACGTCACTGTGGGAATGCCAACTGATACACTTACTGTGGAAAACACTTTCACAATTTCTTATGAAAGTAAACATACATTTACCATAGAACCCAGCAAGCCCACTTTTAGGCACTTAGCTAAGAAAAATAAAAACTTAGGTTAATATGAAAGCTTGTATGTGAATATTCATAGCAGCTTTATTCATAATCCCCTCAAACTTGAAAAGAGCCAGACACCCTGGTGAATAGTTAACTATGATACATGCATGTACTAGACTACAATTCAGCATTAAAAGGAAAAAAAAACCTACTGACACATACAACAACATGGATGAATCTCACGTGCATTATGCTAAGAGAAAGGAGTTAAAATTTAAAAGCTACCCGTGTAAGTCTAATTATTTGACATTCTGGGGGAGGCAAACCTGGAGCGACAGAGAACAGGTCAGTGGCTGGAGGGCCTGAGGTGGGATGAGGCATCGACCACAAAGGGGCATGGAGGAATTTTTTGTTCTTAAGAAAATGGTCATTATGTTGATTGTGGTGGTGGTTACACGACTGTCAAATTATAGACCAGTAGACAAAAAGTGAATTAGACCTCAGTATGAGGAGAAGGAAAAAGAGGAGGAGGAGCAGAGGCAGCAGAAGCAACAGCATGAAACCAAGAAAGATTCCGAGCAGAATGAGACATCATTGCAGGTTAGATTTGGAGTCAATTCTGCATGGTGGCTGAACCAGCAGCCCACCTGTACAAGGCAGGCTTCTTCCTCTCCCCAGGATTTTCTTTTGTCTCACTCCAAAAGCTTTAATTTATTTAAGTTGTCGATAAAAGGAATTTCAGAGAAAATGCAGAAAGAAGCCAAGCTAATTCAAGGCATTCGTGCTTCGCTCCCTGAATTAATGACTGGCCGTGGAGGGGAGAGCTACAGTCTCCCTGACGTTTCCTTTAGAGGCAGAACTGGGGTTGCTAGCGCCCACATTGGCAAGAAGAAGAAATAAATGTCCATTGGCCTGGCCTAATGGATTCCCTATAACTTAAAGCAATAACCTCTAAATGGTCCATCCTCTATGCTAGGAAAATGCCATTTCTTTTTCTTTTATAGCTTTTCTCCTTTTCTGTGTAAAGGACACTTGGCATTTTTTTCCTTCCCAGTTACCATGTGAGAAGGGGACCAAGAGAGGAGATAATTCTCAGTATTGCTGGTGGGTGAGGTGAACAGACAGGGAAACTTCTTTGCAGCCACTGGAAAGGGTGTATGCTCATAGAAATGGAGGGACACTGTGGGTGGTAAATGAAAAATGTACATTTGCTTTGGAGCTGGAGGAGAAAGTGAGCTCAGGTCTAGAGTAACATGGCCCGAGGATCATAGGTTTGCTAAGGTACTCTAATGTAAAATTCTTCGACGTACCTGCCAATTAGGTCATGTGTCATCCATGGGGGGAAAAATCACACTTTCAAAGAGGTAGAAGAAGTAGCTAAAATTTGGGTCTTTGCAGTCAGAAAGATATGAGTTCAAGTTCTGACCTCATTGCTTCCATGCTACATAACTACTCTGAGCCTTGGTTTCTTCACTGCTCGATGGGGATCCAGAGTATGTATGTTCTAAAGCTGGTGTGGGGTAGACTTTCTGAGCCTAAAAATCTTATTTTAGTACCAGGCACATGACCAGGCTCAATAGCCTTTTCAAATATTTTTAACAACTAATTTTATCTTGCCTGTGTCTACTCCTGCACATGAAATGTAAGGCTGCACCATTACCCCAGGTAACTCAGATCAAGCACGCAGCCAACCTGACTGACTTACACCACAGCTTCCTTTCATTTTCTTTGTTCTTGCATGTTTAGGGTTTAACCATCTATAGACACATGTGAGGAACAATCGGTGTCTGACTTGCCAAAGTATAAGCTATCTTCTGGTTTGATGTTTCTGGGCCTGAGCAATGAAAGAAGATACAGAAATTTCTAGTTTTCAAACCAGACTGTCCCAAGAAACTCTACTAAAGGCCAAAGGGACTGGCTTCTCTACGTTTTCTGAGAGGTCAAGGTGGACCGTAATATGACAAGTGCCCACTGAAATTCTCTTGGAGGCCGTGGAAACAGGAGGTTTAGATGTGAGTTTAGGAAATAAGACTCTAAGGCCCTAATCCCCAAAGCCTGTGCCAACGTATTCTAGAGCGCTACAGTAAACTCACAGAGATGCCACAGGGTTTCCAGTTTTCTAGGCAGATACAGTAATTCTCAACATCTGTCAGACACGGCCAAATGATGGCTTGTGGTAGTCTACAGTTCCAAAATTTTTAGTTCCTTTAGAGCATATTTAGTAAGTAAGTACTTAATAAATAGATCTTTTAGGTATTTCTTTTGGCCTATGGGTACTGTGAAAACACTGGGGCTTTCAGGATGCCATGAATAGCAAAATCTTAAGAACCTCTGCTCTAAAGTATCATAAAGGTGCTTCAGTACATTTTGGCTGATCACAGTACCTGGCCCAATGCCTGGGAACAGCTAAGTATGAGTAAGCCAGAGAACCATAGCATTCTAGAGGTAGGAGAGATCTTTAATACCATCCAGGTTAGCACCCTCATTTTACAAGTAAGCAACCTGAGACCTTGAGAGGACTTGCCCAATCCTAGTTTTCTTGTGTCTGGGTTGCGGGGGCAGGGGGGGGGAGTAGGGAAGAGCATGTATGTGTGAAGGGGGCAGTAGCGGAGAGGTATAATCTCTAAGGAAGCAAGCAGCTGACACAAGAAGAGGGTACATTGACCCATGAAAACTAAACACCTGCTCTCTCTCCTCTATCATTTGGGGGGGTGGGCAGTGGACAAAGCATAGCTTAGGGGAGCTTTAAGGACATCTTAACAGAGACACTTCTTAGTTCTTCATAAGAGACAGAGGAAGGCAAGGCGATGGTAGGAATCTGGCATGTGGAGACTATGCGGCTGTGTTCCAGCGTCTCGCTGCAAGAGGCTCTTGCCTTGTTTGTTCCTCAAGGGTAGGCTGGAACATCCATATTGCTAGAAATCATCTCTATCTAAATTAAATCTCCTCCAGTCTCAAAAAGGCAGGGCTGGGATCTGAGAGGGGAGTGGTTTGGCCTTTGTATTCCTGCGTGCTTCGAATGAAGTCAGCATCAACATCATCAGTGCTTCCCTGAACACAAGCAAGAAAGGGGAGGTGAGCAGGGTATGTGGCAAACAAAGCAAAGGATTCAGAGCCCTGGAACAGGTGGTCCAAGTCAGGTGTGGAGGCTCTGCAATTTACCTAAATGTTATAAGATGGGCTACCTTTCAAGACTATATTTTCAGGGATCATTTCTATAGTTTGTTACTAGAGAAGTTTCTCTGAACGTGAAGATGGGCTACTTTTCAGATACTGCAAACTCCATTATTTTGGAAGGGATTCTAGAGGTCAATTGAGCTTGGGCTTGTTATCTGTTTGCAAGATAAAAAGCAACATCCACATAAATTACTAATGGAAAGGAGCTATGTAGATTTCTACCCAGTCACCTAGAGATGAGTACATGGAAAAGAAGCACTTATGGAAGTTCAGGGCTTAACGGTAGTAGCCTGGTGTGGCAGAAATAGTGCTGGATTAGGCATTAGGCATTCTGGGGGTTAGTCTTGCCTGGCCAGTAATTAGCTGTGTGGCCTCTGGTAACTCATTTTGCTTTTCTAGAAGTCAGTTCCCCATCCACCCATGTACAGGGCTGCCAAGAGGCCAGTGTGACATAATAAATGCAACCATTTATCAAGGGCTTTCTAAGTGCCAAAAACGGTTTTAAGCCCCACACATACTTCATCTCCTTTAACCCTCACAGTCCCTATCTGAGGTAGAGATTAATATAATCTATAATCAAAGGTATAGGGGAGAAGACCAAGGTCACATTGGTGTGGATGAGTTCCCAGCATGGGCTTCTATCCACCATGGCAGAGTTGGGTCATTTGTCACACAGCCTTGTGTGTTTAGAAGATTTTGATTTAGTAGATCTGGGGTAAGGGCCACAGATTTGCAGGTTTAATAAGTGCCTGTATAGTTTCGATGTGGGTGGTCCATAAACTTCAGTTTAAAAAATGCTTCCCTCAGCCACAGTGCCCCTCTTCTACCCCATGAACATGTGTTGATAAGAGAGCACCTTGGAGATCAGAGATAGCCCAATGCAAGTTGTAAGAGGAACTTTACAGGAATGGGTGGTCTCCTGACTCTTGCAGGTCACCCCTGGCAGCTTGCAAACTGTGACTTAAATATAAAATGACAGCCTGGTGGTTGGGTAATTCTGAACAGGAAGGTGATTAGAACACTGTTTTGGATGAAGACTGGGTTCATTATCCCTACCCACTCAATGTATCACTAACTATGCTGTCTCACATGGGCACAGCATTCTAGAACTTTTGCCTGTGGTATCTTATTCAATCATTTCACAAAAACTTTATGAAATGCTTATGGAATTTCTTTTTTATATACCAGAAGACAGATGCTTAGAAAATGCCCAACCTCAGAGGTCTCATAGCTAGTAACTGGCAACTGTGGTCTCGAAGCCTGGTCTCTTTTCATTGTCCAGTGCTGTTTTAGTACCTCATGGCTGTTGTCCAGTGATCCAGTGGGTAACCAGCACCACCACAGGCACAACAGACAACAAAAGGCATGAAGACCTTGACCTTGAATGGTTTACAGTTGTGTTGGATGACCAGAGTAACACAGCTAGAGGATAGCATCCAGTGGTATGGCTGACCCAAAGAGAAAAGATCAAGCTCAGCCTTAACCTTGCATAACAGGGTATATGACTGTGTCTGTGACTGAGAAACAGCACACAGATGTGTGAGCTGATAGGATGGCAGTCCTTTGCTTGTGGTCCTTCCATGGATCCTGATCTTAGGATCAAGTCAAGAATCCACCCATCTCTCTAGCCTCATGTTGTGTCACACCTCCCATCTCTTACTTCCTTAGAATACTTCTCCCCTGCGACACTCCTGCCACCCCCATATCTTCTCACTGGGAAACTCTTACCCACCCTCTAGGTCTCAATTTAAACTTCTTTCCTCAGAAAGTTATTTATTGGATCCTTACTCTATTGGATGCCCATATAGCATACAGGGCTTTTTCTTTGAAGCACTCATTGCAAATCTAATTGATATTTCATATTAGTCTTCCCTACTGGATTATAAGCTCTGTGGATCAGATATTGTAACTAATATTTTCACCACTATATTCCCAGTACCCAGTGACCAGCACGTAGTAGGGATTAAAATATCTCACTGCACAAATAAACTAATAAGTAGATGGATAGGTGGTTAGTTTAAAAATCAAATGAGTGACAGAAATGTAAGATCTGTATTTCATGGTTGCAGGTCAGGATACCACACTTATTTTAGTTCAGTGGATTTTGACTGGCACTGTGCTAGGTAAGAAAGAAGGATGGATGAGATCTGGTTTCTTACAGTCATGCTAAGAAAATAGAGAGGTACAAACAAGAGAGAACAGCATATGTGGCTTCCTTTTAGCAAACTGCTATATTTCACTTTCCCAAAGATCACAGCCTGGAGCCATGTCCTCATAGTTAAGCATCCTTTCCAATGGCCTTTAGGATATAAGGGGGAAAGGCAGATGAGGCCCTAAGAGAGGGTATGGAAGATGGCAAAGCCTCCAAAGCTGGAGGAAATTTCACTGATATTTGGTAATCATGTGCTAGCAGCATCTGCACCACCCAGGAACTTGTTGGAAGTGCAGTGTCAGTCCCCACCTTAGATCTGCCAAGTTAGAGACAGCGGTGCTGGGGCTGGCTGGTATAAATTTCAGAGCAGATTGTGCCCCTCTTCTCAGCTTCACAGTAGCTTGAAATGGGCTATTTTAAGAGTATTTACACCATAGAAATTGGCAAGTGCAAAGCACATCTTTTTCTTTCCAAAGGGTTGTTAAACAGTTATCAGAGCACCATTTGACCCAGAAATCCATGTTTTCACAAGCCCTCCAGAGGATTCTGATATTTCTAGCCCTTCTCCCTCCCCCATGCAAATACATACAAAAGTCAGGGTTGTACATTCATGAGCTTGCCTTTGGGTGGCTTCAGGGATTGCATGTTCCTCCCTGTTTGTGACAAAAGTATCAGCAAGGGAACAACTGTTTCTCCTCCAGATCCCATCCCCACCACACAGCAGGAGGAGGACAGAGGGTGCAAAGTGACTGTAGAGCTGCTATTTTGGTCCCCACACCCAGCATTGTTGAAAAGAAGGCTGATTTACAAACAAAGATTTCATAGTTGTGGACCTCAGCAGGCTAAAAACAGCTCCATTCTGACTATGAAGCAAATCCAGGCTTTTTCTTTTTCTTTCTTTCTTTCTTTCTTTTTTTCCCCCAGAATTCAGAGCCAGTCTGGATGACAGTGATGTACTAAAATAGCCAAATTCAGATTTCTGCCTGTATCAGCACAGTACACTTCACACACCTGCAAGAGATCCCTCAGGATACATTCACAGGTATTAAGGGGGGAAAAGAGGAACACAGAAGTAAACAAAGCTTCTCTGAGCAGGTAAATCTCCCACTACTATGGGGGGTGCCCGTGGTGGGTGGAAAGGGGTCTTTTTTTTGAAGAAATAATGCTTCATATGTTTAATCTGATGTATTACCCACTGAACCAGGTATATCAGCTAATGAATGAGGTAGTTCCCCTAATGAGTAAAACAATCACCTGCTGAAAACATGTCCAAGACTAATTCATTCCTCAGTTGTGTTCCATCTTCTGAAGGCAGGGGTTTAACCTGGGCCTCGGTTCCAGCCCCAACCAAGGCTTCTGGGAATTTAGTAGACCAGTTGACCACGCGTAAGGAATTTTTTTATGCACTTTCTGGAATAAATAATATTTTTTGTTACCAGGAAATAGAAAAGGGTGTCAGTTTCATTGATTTTTGTGCTTTATTACCTGGCACTTAATTAACCCCTGATAAATGTTTGTTAAGTAAATAGATAGGAATTTGGGTAAATGAATGAACACATGAATGAATGAAGAAAGGTTTTTAAAACATGGGCTTGTAGATTTTACTTTTATTTGTCAGTCTTACTTAGATTTTCTCTCAAGGCCTCATCTGCCTTGCCTGTCTTAAAGAATTGCAAAAGTTTGCTGCAGCCTTCCTCGCCTCTTTGGAACCATTACGGTCGCTGCTGTTTCTGACAACTTCATTAACAACTGTTGATTTATCAGGCTGAGGATTTGAAATACACAGGGCATTCATTGGCTTTCCATTTTTGTCACAGAGGAGACAAAGATGGAAGTTTACTGAGTTGGGGCAGGACGGTGCAGTTACATGAGCCGTGCAGGCCACGTTGCTTTCTGTTGTGAAAAGAAGTCCTGCTGTGTGCCTCCCTACCCCTATGGACAGCAGGGTCTTCCACCAGACTCCCTGAGATGCCTAAAATACCCTCATATCTCATAGGGGTATTCTCACAGAACAGGGCTCGTATGAGCACAAACTCTACGCTGGATATTTGTGCTTCACAGAAATTAGCTCATTTAATCCTCTTATCAATCTTGTGTGAAATAAGAGTTTTATTAACCCATTTTACAGGGGAGGAAATGAAAAGGGGATTAAGAAATTTACTCAAGATCACATAGTTCAATAGTGATAGAGCTGGGATTTGAACATGGTCTGGTTTCACGTTCTTAAACTTAAGACTTTAGACTTTTCCTAATTTCTCTTTAGCCCTTCAGAATTCAAACTGTAGCGAAAACAAAACCCAATATACATGGATGTGTATGTAAGAATGTGAGAAACCTAAACTTGAATACTGTGTTAAGCATAAAAAAAAGACCTGTTACTGCTGCCTAAGAGGCAAGAGACGAGGGGTTGTTAGTGGTTGCAAGGTGTTGACAACAAGTGGTACCAATTCCCCAGTTCATGGGCGCCTGCTGACAGACCAAGGGTCCACCTGCTGTTGGGCTTCCCTCCTTGCTTTACGCCAACTGTGAGCAATTTTCCTAGTTACCTGATGGCTGCAAATCCCATTATAATTACTACTGCTAGTGGCTAACACTTACTGAGTACTCAGCTACGTCAAGACCTCTGCCTCACCTTGCCTTCGATTAGTGTTTTCATTGTGCATCTGTTACCATCCTTTTGCTTGAACACATATGTGTCTTTATATATGATGTGGTTTTCTTATAAGTAACATATAGAGAGAGATCATTACTTTCTATCCAATCTGACAATTTCTGTCTTTCAGTGAAGGTTTTAGACTTTTCACATTAAATATAAATATAAAATAATTACATTTAAATGTGCAGTACTGTTAGTTCTTTTCTGTCTGTTGTTACTCCCCCCTTGTTTTTTCTAACTTTGAATTGAGTAATTATTATAATTTCATTTTATCTCCACTCTTGGCATTTCAATGATACCTGCTTTTTTTCAAATTAACGGTTGCTTAAGAATTTGCAATATATCTTTAGCTTTTCATAACCTATCTTTATTTTAAAAATTGGGGTGACATTGGTTAATAAAGTTATATAGGCTTCAGGTGGACAATTCTATAGTATATCATCTGTATATTGTCTTGTGTGTTTACCACCCAAAGTCCAGTCTCCTTGTTACAGAACAGACCCAGGGGAAGCGGGGCACAAATGATATACTATTATCGCATGGACCCACCTTGTGCTCTGGGGGTCCCCACCCTGTAATAGGTTCACCTTGCCCGCTACCAGGGAAAGATGTCTCTCAATGCCAGAGATTGGTGAAAAGGAAAGGGATTACTTATTTAAAAAGTTATACAGACTTAGAGTAATGACTTAATATCTTCATTAAAAATACTAACGTCCTTTAGAATACCCACAAACCCACAGTCCTTCCTTCTCCCCTCTGCTCAGTCTGGGGTACCATATCTCAGGAAAAGAAGTAGAAGTCTGTGGTTCAGGCAGCCCCTTGGTTCCAGCACCATCAGCTGTGTCACCACCCGAGATCTCCAGTTAATCTTAAACCATTTGGCACCTTCTCAAGGCCCACTAGGAAGAATCCTTTCACCCTTTTTCTTACAGGCAAAGTCTGTTCTGCTGCATAAGGCACGTGGCAAAAAAAAAAGGGGGGGCACACCCTAAAGCTTCAGGGTCCCAAAAAGCCCAGCGTAGCTGCTGTGCCTGCATTTAAATCCCCGCGCCAATCTTCCTCTGCAGCCCCATTTCTGACTCCTCCCACAATCAGTTACACCTACCAGCATTCAGTATTCTTCCAGCTTTACTGGGCTGCCACAGTAAGTCCGGGCAGGTGTGGCCCCATGGCGTGGAGCCAATCATCTCCAAGCTCTCACACAGTTGCTGTAACCAGGGGGAGTTGCCTCCCAGTTGCATCATCGGTTGAAGTCACTCCCATCTCCCTGGCTCAAAGCATGGCCACAGCTATTTAACATATCTGTGAAACTAGTTAAAGGTTATAGATATGTTAAATGACCATTCTAGAGGTTATCTACAAAACTGTTGCTATTCAAAACAGCTCTCAATGGCACTGCTCCCGGTGTCCCATCCCACAGCTCAGACTTGTGGGGGTCAGGACATCCTATACATATATTTTTTTCTAATATTTCCTGGACACCCTGGGTTCTGGACCCCATTACAAATCCCTATTTGCCCCCACCTTGGCTGTACCCTGCTACATCCTTCTATTACCATTTGTCCCCCTATACCCTTGTCTCCCTCCCCCCACCTCCTACCCCTCCAGCAATCAACATGCTGTTGTCTACAATTTTCGTTTTTTTGCTCAATTCCTTCACTTTTTTCACCCAGCCCTGCAACCCTTGTCCCCTCTGAGAGCTGTCAGTCTGTTCTCCATCCATAGAGAAGCTCAAAACACTAATTCAAAAGAATATGTACACCCCTATATCCATTGCAGAGTTATTTAAAATAGCCAAGATTTGAAAGCAGCCCCAGTATCCATCAGTAGACGAGTGGATAAAAAAGCTGTGGTGCATTTACTGTATTTTGCCATGTATGATGTGCACTTTTCACCCACATTTTTGAGGGAAAAATAAGGCTGTGCATTATATATGGGCAGTGCTAAAACATGGGTGCATATTATGCACAGCAAAACACAGTACACAATGGAATATTACTCGGCTGTAAAAAAGAAGGAAATCTTACCCTTTGTGACAGAATGAATGACCTGGAGAGCATTATGCTAAGTGAAATAAGCCAGTCAGAGGAAGAAAAATACCATATGATCTCACTATGTGGAATCCAGTGAACCAATGGACTAACAGACAAAATAGAAATAGTCTCACGGTCTACCTTAAGAAAATATTGTACCTCTTCACGTATAGTTAAGAACGTTTCAATAGTCTTCCATTTTCTTTCTCTAATCCTCTGTTCTATTTTTTCACACAGTTTACTTCTATTTATGTTATAACCTGCAAAAAGAGACTATTTTTGCTTGAGACCACCAATTTTCTTTTAAAGTGATTAAAATAAGAAAAATATAGTCTTCTATCTTTTTTTATTTTTACCATTTCTGAAACTCTTCATTTATTTGTGCAGATCCAAATTTTCTAATTGATATCATGATCCATCTGTAGAAGAAATTCTTTTAAATTTCTTTCTTTTTTTTTTGTAGTGCAGTTCCACTTTCAATGCATTCTCTCTGTTTTTGTTTGCCTTAAAAAGGCTATTTTGCATTCATTTTTTTAGAAGATGTTTTCATTGGGTATATAATTCTTTCATGATTATTTTGGTTACTTGTTCATTACTGAGAAAATATTAAAATTTTTAATGATTGTGAACTTGCTTATTTCTATTTTTTTCATTTTATGTATTTGTAAGATTTGTTATTAGGTGCACACACATTTAAGATTGCTGTATCTTAGAGTAAATTGACCCACATATGTTTGAAAGTTGCTGAGAGAATAGATCCTAAAAGTTTTCATAATAGAAAAAAGATTTTGTAACTATATGAGGTGATGGATCTTAACTGAACTTACTGTGGTAATCATTTCACAATGTGTGTATGTCAAGTCATCAGGCTATATGCACATTAAACTTATACATACTATATGTCAATTATATCTCAATGAAACAGAAAAAAAACTTTAAAAATTGATCCTGTAAATTGACCCTTTCATCTTTCAAAAATATTTTTATTTGTCTAATTCCTTCAACTTAAAATCTACTTTGTTATTAATATAACCACACCAGTTTTCATGTGCTTAGTGTTTGCCTGGTATATTAGCTATTTATTGCTGCATCATAATATTACAACATACTCAGTGACTTAAGGCAAAAGACACTGATTTTTCACTTCTCTGCAAAATTACAATGACTATTATGGGCTAGGGCTGTGCTCTCATCTTGAGGCCTGAGAAAGTACCCATTGCCAAGCTTATGTGGTTTCTGGCAGAACTCTGTTACTGATATCATGTTGGACTGAGGGACTCAGTTTTAGGCTGGCTGTTGACTGAAGGCCACTCTCAATTCCCAACAAATTGCTTGCTGAAAATTACTTTGTCTTTTGTGATACATGCCTCCCCAATATGCCCACTGGCTTCATTAAAGCAAGCAAGGAAAGAGTCTTCCAGCAAGGTAAGTGCTAAATATTATGCAATATGATCATGGAATTAACATCCCATCATGATCGCCAGATTCTGTTGGTTAGAAGCAAGTCACTAGACCGGCCAGCAATAAGGGGGAGAGTCTTATACCAGAGTGTAAACATCAGGATCAGGGACCGTGAGAGCCACCTTAGTGTCTGTGCATCACAAATGGTCAGCTTTTTTCATCTTTTTACTTTTAACCTGTGTCTCTTTTAAAGTACCCTACTTATAAGTAGCATATGGGGTTTATTTTTGCTTTATTACAATCTGGCAGTCTCTACCTTTAATTGGGATGTTTAGTCCATTTCAATTTAATGTAATCATGGATGTGTTTGTATTTAAGTTTGTCAACTATGTGTTTTAAGTTATTTTTTTCTGTAAAGTCATTAAACTTTTAAAAATTTGTATTGAATTTATTGGGATGATATGTGTTTATTGAATTTATTGGGATGATATGTGTTAATACAATTAAGGAGGTTTCAGGTGTCCAATTCTGTAATACATCATCTGTATATTGTATTGTGTGATTACCACCCAAAGTCAAGTTCCCTTCCAACACCTTTCGTCCTCCACCCCTTACCCTCTTCTCCCACCCCCCACCCCCTTTCCCTCTGGTAATCACCGCAGTGTTGTCTGTGTTTGAGTTGTTTTTTTCTTTGCTTAATCCTTTCGCCTTTTTTACCCAGGCCCCCAATCTCCCTCCTTTCTGACAACTGTCAGTCTGTTCTCTGCATCTATGAGTCTAGTTTGTTTGTTAGTTAATTTTGTTCATTAGATTCCACATTTGAGTGAAATCACATGGTACTCATCTTTTCATTTAGTATAATGTTCTCCAGGTTGGTCCATGTTGTCACCAAGGGTACGATTTCCTTCTTTTTTTTTTTTTTTTTTACAGCTGAGTAGTATTCCATTATGTAAATGTACCACAGCTTTTTTATCCACTCATCTACTGATGGGCACTTGGGTTGCTTCTATATCTTGGCTATTCTATATAAATAACATTGCAATGAACATAAGGGTGCATATATTCTTCCAAATTACTGCTTAGAGTTTTTTCAGAAGTATTTCCAGAAGTGGAATCATTGGGTCATAAAGCAGTTCCATTTTTAATTTTTTGAGGTAACTCCATACTGCTTTCTACATTGGCTGCACCAATCTGCACTCCCATCATCAGTACATGAGGGTTCCCTTTACTCCACATCCTCACCAGCACTTGTTTGTGGATTTATTGATGATAGACATTCTAACAGGTAGGAGGTGATATATCATTGTGGTTTTAATTTGCATTTCTCTGATGATTAGTGACATTGAGTATCTTTTCATATGTTTATTGGCTATCTCTATGTCCTCTTTGGAGAAGTGGTCATTATCCTAATTTTAACTGTGTGTTTTTAAAATTGGTTCCATGTGTTTTTTGTTATTCCATTTTCTAGTTCCTACTTTTTGTAAGTAAAGTGATATTTTTTAGTATTCCATTTTATTTTCTCTATTAACTTTTACATTATGCCTCTTTGCATTGTGTATATAAATGTATGATTACATAAGAAATTATGTCTTTCTAATGTATAAGATTCTATCTTTAAAAAATATTCTACTACTTTTTAAACTGTAAAAACCTTGGAACAATGTACTTCCAATTAGATCTCTATGCCTTTGTGCTCCCTTTGTCATGTATTTTACTTTTACATAGATTAAAATTTCACAATTTTTTGTTATAATTTTTACTTTAAACAGCCCCCATCTGACATACTGTTATATTTACCTTTTCTAGTTTTTTAAAATTTCT